>NC_135497.1:222706040-223006040 GCF_052857255.1 Amblyomma americanum | reverse complement strand
ATTTGGAAAAAAAAATAAGCGGGCAAAATCTAGATTGGCAAATCGAATATATGTCCCTCCCGTGTGGATATAATCACAACATGAGCTATTTCCATCATTGGGGGGAAAGATTCTCTAGCCCCAGTAATCGATTGCAAGTGTGAGCGAATGGTTTTTGCGAACGGCAGATGACATGCGCAGTTGTGGCTTTTGATATTGTCATGACCACTGCCAAATATATTACCAAGAGTATGGTAAAGTTAATCTCATATCCTCAGAAGTAGCCATTAGAAACACATATTTGTTCACTGCTTGCCCCGTAGGTCTTTCCAAGCTGCAGTGACATGACACTGAAAAACTTGATGCAGGGCTGTGTGACTTGTGGTAAATAATTATGGCATGCCATTAGGCATGACTAACCACAGATGGCATAAGCATGTCGACATTTCAGGACTGGTAGCCTCTGTTTAAGGTTGCAGTGATCTCTACTCGCATGCAGCGAGGAGGCCCCATGTAGGCACCCAACAAGGTCTCTTATGACGATATGGCAATTTCCCTCCCAATCTCAAACAGTTAGTCAAGAGGCCATTAACAAAAAATTGAGTAAAAAATATTAATTCTCTACAGATCCTTATTCCCTTGCTGTGCCCTCCGCAGGGGAACACTATCAGGTTAAAAGTATAACTGAATGTCTGTCAAAAGCATGCACTTCACACAAATGACACCTACACTGAATAGGCTTCAGTACTGCTTACTCTATCCCCTGTGTTACATCCATAAACATAAATGTGCTGCTAAAGATGAATAACGATTCCACATGCTAAAGCAACTTGTAACCTACGAGACTGCCATTGTGGACAGCTCCAGATTCACCTATAAAAAAAATGACATGCCACACCATAGTTTTTATTTTTTGCTCCCTTTGGAACACTGGTAAAGCGGCTCATGCAGGCATAAAAATCGTCTGCGATCTTGTGCTTCGCAGTAGACTGCTGTGAACAATAATATTAAATGCAAAAAAATCTGTCCACATAATGTCACAAGATGGGCTAATACATTTTATGCACATAAAATAATGAAAGGTTAGATGCAGCTACAGATGGCATAATCGTGCACAGGTCTCTTCATAAGGGGTGCAAAAGTTCATGGTAGCACCCTTTCATGTCTTCTAGGTAGCGGGGAACAATATAGTACAAAATTTGCACCTCCCTTGCCTCCCACTGCGCACGCTTATGACAGATGGCATAAGTGTATTGAAATTTCAAGGCAAGTATTCATTGTTTTGCGTCTCTTATGATGGTACTCAGTCAAGCCTCGTAGAAAACAGGTAAAAATCTTAAAATAGTTCGCTATTGCCGAAACTCACAATAAAAAATTTTATTTAAAAAAAAACACATGCAAGAGCAGCGCATTTTAGTCTGTGAAGGGGCAGCAACTCAGGCGATTCCTACTAGATAAACGGGGAGACCTTTTCCAAAGTTTTAGCGCCATTTTGAAGGTGTTTGCAGCAATTCCAAAGGCTACACAAAAACCCAAAAGCCAGTTAGGTTGACTGCCCCCATACAGAGTCCCAAGCATGCAGCGGCAGTGGGCCAAGCGCCCACTGTGGTGGATTCCCAGCATTACAGCCGTGCCGTGTGGAAAATGGTTCGTCAGAAGGAAAGCTATTGCAGTTTTCACCATCTCCGCGACAGCCATCAAGAGTACAGGATGATTACTGCTAGGCTACAACCGTTCACGCCACTGCTTTCGGTGCATTGTTGATGAATGCGAGAAACGTGAACACGTGCTAACTGCCTGGCTACCGTCTCTCCACGCCACTGTTGGTGAATACAAGTGCAACAACCACACGCAGAGGTGAGCACACGTCTAGAGCTCTCGAATGGTGCTCTGTGGACGAAAATGAAATGAAACTTCAAAGCAGGTACTGAAGATCACACTCGCACTAGAGCGTAGCTGTCTAGACATACAAACTGCATGTGCAGGTGCAAGCACCTTGCCCATAACAAAAGCTTTATTAAAACTGTGCTTCATTTGGGGGGGGGGGGGGGGGGGGTATTCCCTTCTGTCTGTTTCATGCAGGAAGGATCAAGCAATCGCTCTATGGCAGCCCCCCCCCTCCACACACACACACTCTCTCTCCCAAGTCCAGCAATATGAGCTACAATTCACCTGGAGATATACTCTGAAGAATGCAAAAGCTGTGGAGAGCATGGGAACCTCAACCACATTGTCTGGGCCTGAAGCAAGAACCCCTTCAGCCAAATGACCGCAGAGGAGCTGTCGGAGACCGCGCTGCACAGCTGAGACTTCTGGCAACAAAAGTTGTTCACAGACAGAGCTGACCAAGCATCCAAAGCATCAAGGCCACCTAGTAACAGTGGCCTAGCTGTGCCAGAAGGAAGCCTTCCCCTTCAAAGACTCAAATAAGATTTATTCACTTTCTCTCGTTTCATTGGCTCCACAGAAACTCACTCGAGCCTTCTCGACAAGGCCTGTGTGCGCTGGGATATATATATATATATTGCAGAGTGTAATAGAAGTTTTGGAAAGATACAGAAGAGAGGTGCCCGATTTGTCAGGAATAGTTATGACAGGTCATTAGGCATAACAGAGCAAGCATAGCTTAAAGTGGTCGCTAAAGGATTGCAGAGAAAATGCAAGAGTACAAGTTTTTTGTATTTTATAACACTGTTTTCAATACAAATAACTATATGCAGGTTCCCACAAACTTTCAAAACAAGAGAGAGTAGTCTGCAGTGTGCAAAATTCATTTTACGGATGACTGCTTCAGGTATTCTTTTTCTTTGTTCGCATGTTCTTGGACTGGAATGTTCGTTCACCGTATGTTTCACCGATGTTTTTAAAATGTTTCCTTTGCAGTGTGGTTGTGTCCGAGAGATTGTTTTGCGTGTTTTTGCTACTATGATGCTATAAGGAGACATGCTGGATGAAAAAAAAGCCACCAAGATACCAAGACTAAGCAAAGGATTTGGAAGATGGGAAGGCATCACAGTCCTGCTCTGTGTTCTGCCTCAACACTGACACTTGGATGAGCTGTAAACCTTTCTTCACAGAAATGGGTTACATCTTTGAAAATGCACTGAACACTTGGGCCACTTGGAACACTTATGCGTCCTAACACACACAAAGAGTTCAGCACTCGTGATGTGTCAATGCTCAGAGAACTTTTCAGAAAAGTGTAACTTGGTTTACAAATGCCACCAATCCTCTTGAGTGTGCATTGAAACTTTTTACCTTGAGAGCTCTTTTACTTCTTTCATTCCTGTTTCTCCAGTTACAAAACAAAGCCATATGTACACGCAGGAGACATTACGGCACACCACTAACCTGAACCACAGAACATTGCTGTTTATAAAATATATATTTATTTTTCTCTTAGCTAAAATACATGTTCATTTTTGTTATTTCGTGCCTTAGCAGTACACACTTTCTGCTTTACTTCTTGCTATGTTTGTAGAAACCCTCCCCAGTCTTGACTCCAAGCTTTCCTTCTTGTACTAGCTTGTCCAGCAGTGCTGATGGCTTGAATAGTGGGTTTTCCGGAAAGCGTTGGTGCCAACCTGGATAAAATACGAAAGCAGAGGTTTTCTCATTCATTCAAGAGAAATTATAGGTATACTGAACTAATCATGATTGAATTAATGCAACTCTGATGACCCTCTAACCTACTTTCTAATGAAATGAGCTTGCCATAGCCACCCAAGAATCCAAACATCTACAAGGGCAGCATAACATGACCAAAAAGCTGTTATGGTTGCTTGCATATCGCATTTCTTGACGAAGCAGAGACAGCAAATTTTTGGGATGTTTTTTGTTGGTCTCAATGTGCAGGGCCTTAAAAATGACAGAACTGGAGGCGATATGCCCCAGTGCACATTAAATAATTTACTACAGTACAGTTTTCTTGCTGCAGTTTTAGTTATGGTTTCTGCAGGTTTGATGTAGAAAGCATACATAACAGAACACAATTCATAAATGCTCATAGGACAATGACACGTATTCTATTGCTGCATTGTCTGTTGTGAATCACAAAGCCACCACGAGTCACGCGCACTTGCAGCAGATGACGGTGTAGTGACTGCATCATAGTCCAGCGAGCAGGGGAAAAAAAGGGGGGGGTGCGTGAGTTTCGAATGTCAATTTTACATTTTTAGCATAAAGCGATGAAATTTGGCATGCATACTGAGAAGTGCACCAAATGATAAAATACAAATTTTCACTTGTAAATCTTCAGTAGTTTTGACATTAATTTTTATGTGCTTCATTGCTATACTAATCTTGCGAAAAGGCTGGCATCCCAACAAAACATCGTGGGAGCCTAAAAGCACTCTTTACTTTTAGCCAAAGGAATGGTTCATGCAGTGATATTCTCCAAATGTTTTTATCAACTTTACTTTTTCCTACATAGAACATTATATCCATACTTATATAATGCCCTCATTACTCTTACGTCAATTTAGTTGAGTAAAAAAGAAAGTAATTTAAAATTGTAGAAATATCGCTGCATAAAGAATTTATCAAGAAATACAATGCAACAAACCATCAAGCAGTTGTTGAGCTACGCTTTCTGCAAGCAGAGGGGTCGGGTCAGAAAACACTTTTGAAAAATCTGGCACTAAAGTTGCCCGAACAGTTAATGGCCATTCATGCCAGTGGCTTTGTAGAGGCCACTAAATTTTTAATGTTTTTGCATTTATTTTTTTATTGTATACATGTGGTTCGAACGGGAGAACTTCGGTGGAACAAGCTTTCCAATGATACTGAATTTGTTGCAAGTGGCAGCGCAGAAGCGGAGGTGGTATCTTGCTCGGAAGTCGGCCATTTTCGCACAGATTTCAACCAGTTTTTTTTTTTTGCTACCCATGGTCACAAAAGCGTTTTTGAGGGTCACTTTAGGGTTGTTTTCAGCGTACATTTTTTTTTTTTTGAGGTGTGATTAAAAAGGCCTTGCAGATTCCGAATCTGCTGTTTTCTAAAGTTTTTAAGAGATTTTTGCGATTTGTACAGTGCATCCTCCCTTATGGTATTTATACTTTACGACATGTTGAGGTAGACAATATAAGAGCAATTTCATATCTGTACAGCTCTAGAGTGCTCTTTTTAGTTTTACACACATACTCATTTCCAAAGCCTCAGCTGCCTTGCACTTTTAGTGAAAACGTTCTTATCAAAATCGACTTCACCACTGCATTCAGAGATGAAACTATTGCTGGGGCCACCAGAAAACACTTCAGTGATTTGGGACCAACACAGTGCCCTACGGCCATACAGAAAGCCAGCAAGACTTTTCATCCTCAAACTTCCACGTGGCTTTCAATACACTTGTTGGCTTTATAAATTCTCCAATAATGCATGAGTCCACAAAGTCAGTCTCAAAATTAAAGAAGCATCACAATTATAATCAGCAATGAGCATTTATTGGGGCAAAGTTCTGCTTGAAGCAACCAGACTGGCTGCCTACTGCCTCTGCAAAGTTCACTAAGTACAAACTTTTAATGCTGGAGTCCGGCTGCTGTGTTGCGAAAATAAATGCACAAGTCAGCCCAATCTCACTGAAGCTCAGCACAGTAAATTACCAACACTGATTCTGCAATGTAAGAAAATGGAAGCAGAACTTGCTGCACAGTTTTGGTCTTATTGCGAGCTCATTATATAGAATAAAGGTTATATCGACCAAACAACTCCACAGGAAGCTCACTGATGCACCTCACAGAGTGCTGGCCAGCAGAAGAAGTATGAAGTGGAAAAGCAGACTGGGCAAGATGGTAGACTTCCATATTTACAACCAATGCTACAGGTTACAGAGAAGAAATGATTAATATGGCTCAGCACTGTGTTTCTCCATTTCTTCTCTGCCTTGTCTCCTGTAGCGCTGGTAATAAATACAGACATATGTCAGTGGGCACTGGTACTGGAATTTGCAAAGGTATTGCTGCTAGGCTTTCAATTTGCACTATTTTCTAGCTTACGAAAGCTCCGGCTAGGGTAGAAGGGATATATTTGCCATCTTGCGACACTATTCTATCAATCTCGCATGATTTCATGTTTTCTTTTAAAGTCCCCTCAAAGCTGAAGAAAGAAAGAGCCACTACTTCATCACAACTCCTTGCTTCAAGCTGCCAGACAGAAATGCACTGTTCTCTAAAAGCCAACAATGGCTCCTGACTTAGGTGCTTACCATCAATTATGAACTTGGTGACATCAAGACCAACATAGTCGGCCAATTCCAAAGGACCCATTGGGTGACCAGCACCCAACTTCATGGCGGTGTCTACATCTTGTGCACTGGCATCACCTAAAAGGCAGTAAAGAAAAAGATTCTTCTAATGTACACAGCAAGTGTAAGTTTTGAAGCAATTAAATACAAGGGTTGTTGATTATAATGTCATCTACTAATTACCTCTACATGCTACAAAATGTCATCGACAAATGTTTGCAAAATTTAGTTACAAAATTTGGCAGTGCTCAACATGCCAAACAGACCCCTCATCAGTGTTTTATATACAGTCAAACCCACTTATAGCAATACCGGTTATAACAATATACTGGATATAACAATAGTCAGTCGTGGCACAGTCACCTTTACCATGTGTTCTATGGTAGAATAAACCGCTTATAGCAGTCCTGTCATAGCACGTTATCAGTTTTGACAATCAAATCTGGTCATTGAGTGTCAAACATAAAAGAAAAAAAACATGGAAGCGCGACAACCGCACCAGTAAAACCACGCTTACAACACAAAAGCGCACGTGTGTGGAGTCGACCGACACACCGAGCCCGCACAGCGGAGGCTAGAAAGCGAAAGAACCCATGACCACGCACTCAAAAACACTGCCACAGGGCGCACCGAGGATGCTTGTTTAAGCAGAGCAGAAAGTAGGGAGCATGGTAGGGAGCCTTGGTGGAGCAGTCTATTATTAACGTTTCTTAGGGGAGCGTCCCTCGCAGAAAGAAAACACCCTGGCTTGTTTTTTTTTTTTTGCATTCTCAGCTACGGCTGGCACCGGTAGCGTGTGCGTTGTCCCTCTTCCCCTGTTCTTCGCTAACTTGTCCACAGTCCCCACTTCGCAGATTTCACGTGTCCCAAGGGCAGATGTCATCGCGTCAGGTGAGCTGTTGCGTTGCTGCATTGGCCACGCGCGCCATGTGTACTCCCAATCAGTCGGTGCGGTGCATGTGCGTCGTCAGCGTGGTTTTTCTCTTGACCGCTGTCACCGCACCCTTGGTTCTGCATGCTCCTTGGATTTACCGTAAGAATTGCTTTTGGAAAGCGGGCTTGATGCCAGTAACGTGGAGGCAAGTGAAGCTCCCGCCGGTGCAATGATGACAGTGTTTTGGTCATCAGTGAGCAATGATGATTGCAGCGTGTCCAATTGAAGAATTCTTGCATGCTGACGATGCAGTCAAGACAAATGAAGACCTCACCGAAGAGGCAATCATGGCAGCTGTGACCAGCGTGGACAGTAACGAACAGGAACCATTGCAAGTTGTAATATAATGGTAGAAGCTCATAATTCGACCTACATTAATTCGGAAATCCGTATAATTCCAACTGCCAGCACAATCCTGGCCATCGCCCATGTAAGTATATGGCATCGTACGCTTGCTAATTCAGACATTAAAGGCCTCGCACCAGTTAATTCGAAGGGGGCTCCTGAACAGAGGCTGCGTCCAGGTATGACTGCTGGCGTGCAAGCGATTGATCAAATAGCCCTATTCAAAACCGAATTTTATGCTGCAGAGTTATCCGTGCACCTGAAATTGCGTACAATGCTAGGCATGACGACAAGCGCACGGCCCCGTCTCGAAATCAGTCAGACAGCGTAGTTTCGGTTTTTCTTTCCTGAGCATCGGGCAAGTCCGTAGCAGCCAGCGAACCGAGCCCTGATGAGCGCCATTTCAAGCGCCGATTATCGCGATTGCATTCGTACGCATGGTTCTTTCTTTGATTCTTCCAGTACGCCGAAGCTGTGCACTTGTCACGTGCCATTCGCTGTCTGCGCAGTGAAGCCTCCTCACACGCGATACTGTCGCTTGCGAGTGGTGTGACGCAGTAGCGGTGGAGCTCCAGCGCTTGCGCGTCGCACCATGAGCATTGTTGGGGAGGCCCTTACCACTTTTGAGCACTTCTGCTTCGGCGCTCCCGACAGTATGCATGCAATAAACCATTTATGAAAATAAAAAAATAATAATAATTGCCGTGCCGTTCTCATCTCAAAAGCAAGCAACCACTGTCCATTCTTTTAGCAAAGAAATATACCATGATGCAATCGGTTTTTGTTAGATTTTCAGGTTCATTTGATAATTTGAATACTTTTCTGGTCCCTTGAAGTTTGAATTAACGAGCTTTTATAGGCATTAGAACAATCATACCCTTTCCAGGTCTTTCCTGTCAATAAATGCTATAAAGTTTGTCATCTTTTCTTTTTTTCGACACAATGCGGTTATAACAATTATCGATTATAACAATGGTATTTCCATGACAGTACAGTACTGTTATAAGTGGGTTTGACTGTAGTTCTGCATCAAAAGCAATGCACCCACCCCATACCCCACACAGAAGCACAAGTAATACACATTTCAGATGTGTCCATCTTGACAAAATTCAAGTGATTCATGGTCTTAGGCCATCCCCCTTAGAGGCAGGACCTGGCATCTACCAATGTCAACTCTACCTGAAGAAACATCATTTGGCAACAACAAGGTGACAAAAATCGTAACATGGTTCAAACAGAAGGTGCGGGACTTTTATGACAAATGTAAATAAAAGCTGATACCCTGACTTTAATGATACCGGGGTAATGGCATAACAATGTTGAAAAAAGATGACAAATCTTTACTGGTTATGAGCTAACGTTTGCACGGCAAAAATTTTTTGCCAAAGGCGTACGAGCCTTTATGCCTCTACTTTACAGACAAACCTAAAATCACAAGTCTTTGATTTGGGCTTGTTGGTCAGAATGCATAATAATATGAAGCAGTGCAAATAGACAAGGACGAACGCAAGACAATCAGTGCCAGTGCTGTCATCTTACCCTTGTCTATTCGCGCTGCTTCTTACTGCTCAAAATCACAATGCCCACAGTTATCATATTGTTACATTTTGCCAACTAAGGTAAAATTAACTGAATTTATATTATAATGGAGCAGTATCAAATAAAACAAAGGGTGCACATAAAACTTGGGACAAACATGCAACAGTATTTTTGCTTCATGCTGTGAATTTTTTTTTCCCCACAGCAGTGAAAAGTCACATATCCATCATCATGGAAGATTAATTTGCACTAACAAAAGTTTCTTTAATTCCTTCATTACTGAGAAAAAGTCCTGATGTACCTAGCTTCCATCATGAAATTGTTGGTTAGAGGCTCTAAAAGAAGACAGATTGGGATATCAAAATGTTTTCAGGGTACATTTTCAGAGAGTATGTTTTCAGAGAGTGTAATCGTAGAACCTACATCGAGGCTTGTAACATTTTAATTTGCTTGAGAAGCCAAGCTCTTGGCACTGATCGCATTACCTCACAACAGAGGTTGTCAAATAGTAACAGCTATGGCATGCGTGATGTCACTTGGGCACATAATGGTTGGGGTAAATGCTGACAGTGCATCGTAGATTTTCTCAATTATAATGAGTATGTTATAACTGTGCTATAACTTCTTGCACTTTGTCAAAACAGAATAAGCATACATGCCCCCCCCCCCCCAAAAAAAAAAAAACCCTAAAAAGAATGATGCAATAACCACCAGTAGAGGTGCCTCAAAACCCTCTACTCAAGGGGTCCGCTATACTTATTTACACAATACAGGACCTTGCAGAGAGCATTGCTGCCCGTGTCTAACAACTTGTTTGCAGTGCAGTAGAAGCTACGACCATGAGGCAGCCACTTTCAGACCTGTGTGGTTCCAGGCACTTGTGGAAACCTTTGCCTTATGCTTGTATCTTTCACTCCATTGAGAATAAATTGCTGTGATGCAGTGCACTGCAAATAGTCTGCATGCTCACAGCAGCCCAAGCCACCTGCAGCAACCAGACAGTCACTGGTTTTATTGTCACCTGGAGGACCAGACGACGATAACTGTAGTCGTATTCTAAACCTTAAAGTGAAATTTCAGAAAAGCCAGCCCCTTTGAAGTTGAAGGGGACACCTCCACACATGTGTGTTCAGTTCTAACATCATTCCTGACTTCATAACTTGCATTAATGAGCATGAGTGAATTCAGGAACCACGATTTGTGTCTACAAATTTTGCAAAACTTCCCTTAGATATGTAAAAAACTGGGCAGGTCTCTATAAATGTGCAGATGTAAAAACAATATTTTCATTGGCACAACTGGCTTGAGTAAAGAGATGTATATAATAGATCAGTACTATTATAGAGCCTCTCCCATAGATGATCCTTTTGAAGTCTGAGAACAATGATGTTGCATCAACATACTCTAACATTCTTCTTTTTTTTTTTCCTAAATCTATTCAAGACTACCGCTTACTGCCAGAAGCTGCAATATCAGCACTCCCGTTTTCCTTTGATCATGCTCTGTCGCATTTTATGTTCGCTTCTTTGTACATGTTTACGTTTCAATACCAGTGGTGTTCACAATTTTATTTGTACTTTTTGCTTTCACGAATTTGTTCTTTAGTTCTTAAGGAGCAGCCTCCTTCCTTTATCACATTATTTCACTTGTTCCCCTCACCCCTACAATAATGCCTACATAGGGCACTTCGGTACCCAAGCAAAGACCCCCCCCTTCCACAACCACAAAAACAAATCACAAACAGGGCATATAGTGCTCCTCCATAGAACTTTGTACTCTATGCTAAAAAAAAGAAGCACCATAAACATGGCAGAAAGGCGTCGCTAGGTTGCCCACGGAGTTGACATCAACACAGAGGCACTGCTGCCAGCTCGCATGAATATGACCCACACAGAGCGAATGGGCAACCATGAAGTGCATACTCCTGCTATGTGTACAAATAGGCTGCTTCGAATTGCTCCACCAAACCACATCACTGGGAGAAAGAAATGAAAAATTAAAACCCCGAAAAAAGAAAAAAACAGATGAGAAAAATATTTGTCAGCTTGCATTTCAAATTTTTTTTATTGAATATACTTCGTTTCTGTGTATCAATTTACTAAGTTCTTTTCGTATCAGTATCCGTGCAACATCATGATGGCCTATAGTTGCCTATGTGCCACAAAACCCAACCCAACACAGCACAACACAATCACCTGAGGCATAATAGGCATTCCATTAGAAAGCACTACAGGGCCCCGCAGCATTCCAATGCCACAGACCAAAGTTTGTTAGCCTCTCGTCAAGGTTTGAATGTCTCTACCCCAGAATACGTTAAGTGGTGTTTTTGGCAGCTAAACATCATCTGTTGCCGAACCTATAGATGCCGTCAAGTTTGGGCATGTTTATACGGGGTATATGCATTGCCTGATCATTATACTGGCTACTACCTTTATCATACTCAACAAGATGAAGGATGCACCAGAAAAGAAAATAATTAAAACACAAAACAGCAAAATGTGGTGATTAGAGAGTGATGCATGTAAGGAATGAATGCTACAAAAGGGGAGGCTTTGAATGAAGAAAAATATGGAGGCTGCAAAAAGGCATGCAGCCTTAGCAGGGAGGTTACAAAGGAAGCAAGAACACTGCACAAACTGGAAACAATGCAAGGCAGACGCGAAAGAACGGCTATAGTACCAAAAAGTGAACGAAGCAAGAGTTGTGTGCACAGAAACACAAACAATAATCGTAAATTCCAAAGGTGGATGCAGGGCATGTCCAGATCAACTTTTTTCACTTGTTTCAAGCAAACACCATTTGACTGGCAGATCAGGAGCACAGGCTGTGTGTTCCAATAGCAGATACGGAGTGATTACTAAGCTTTGACTGCAACATAGTCAAAAATGCTCTAGCAAAATTGGCAGATTCAACCAGAAATCTGCAGCATGTTTTGTTAGGCACCACTCCACTTCCCTGTCACCCCGGACATCTTCAATACGTAGCAGACAGGTTTATGGTTCACAGGGTTTTAGTGTTCCAAAGTGACTCAGGCTATGAGGGATGGCGTAATGGGGGGCTCCGGATAATTTTGACCACCTGGGGTTCTTTAATGTGCACGGACATCGTAGAGTATATGGTTTAGGTTGGTTTATGGGAGTTTTATGTCCCAAAGCGACTCGGGTTAAGAGGGACGCTGTAGTGAAGAGCATCGGAAATTTCGACCACCTGAGGTTCTTTAACGTGCACTGACATCACACAGTACGCGGGCCTCTAGAATTTCGCCTCCATCAACATTCGGCCGCTGTAGCCGGAATTGAACCCGCGTCTTTAGGGTCAGCAGCCGAGCGCCATAACCACTTAGCCACCGTGGCGGCTCGTACAATACATGGGGGTCTCTAGCATCTTGCCTCCATCGAAATGCGACTGCCACAGTTGGGATTGTACCCGCATCTTTCGGAACAGCAACCGAGCATCATAACCACTGAGCCACCACGGCGGCATACCAAAGAGATAAAAAAAACAATACTACATAGCATATAAAGAAGCAAACTAAAACTCAATATTACCTCGTCAGGAAACATACATTGCTCTCAGTGCAGCCATGAAAAGAGCTTCATGTCTACAGTGTGCACTGCCAAGTTGAGCTTAGCAACTGGCCTGGAAATATGCAAACGTTCAGCCCTTTGTTGACTGTTTTCATTCGCCCAGACAAGAAACCCAAAGCAGATAGCTCCACTGAGACACGCATGCGGCTGGCCATGCAAGTGTTGTGGGAAACACTCTGTGCAGCTACCCTGGCTTGCTCCAGCTCAAGCATAAGTACTATTCCAAATTCTGATTTGAGAAGAGTGTTCTTGTGTCAGATTCAGGCACCCTGTCATGGAGTGGGCAGACTGCTCTGGATCTGCCATTGGAATTCCTGGAACAGGAGTACCAGGAACGTATTGCATATATGCCCTTTTTGATAGTATCTAATGAGTCTGTTCTTTCGCTGTGCATTCACAGCATTTCTCCCGATGGCGTTGCTCGTTGTATGCAGCATTCACTGTGCTTTATTTTCATTCACTGTGCTTTATTTTGATTTCTGCGAGTGTTCAAGGGTGACCAGCAGACAAAACATCGCAACTAAATGGATGATCAACAATTCTGAACATGCTGACAGTCCTTTACTTGGTAATAAGCCTTTCTCAGCTGTGTGTGCATGCACCTTGTCATTATGCCAAAAGACTATTTTTTTTACCATTTAAAACAGCATGCTTAACAAAGAACTGCCTAGTACCAAAGCAGACACTACAAACTGCCATAAATGTTTGAGAGATGTATACAAAGTGCAGTATAAGTCGCTACATATTTCTTACCTCGAAAGAGAGTGAGTGCGTGTGAGAGAGAAAGGTGTTAAAATCTGTCTTGTACATACCTCGCTCCAGCATCCGTACTGCCTCTAGCATAGCTGGAACCAGGAGCCTGTTTACAATAAATCCTGGCGTATCCTGTAAAAATATGCAAGAGATAAAATCTGCATATAGTGCTAGAATATATTAATCAAATACATACTTTCACACTCAAAGCCGACGCACAAGGTCTCCAGAGAGCTTGACATTATCACCACTTTAGCAATAAAGAACAGGCCATTCGTTGACCTGCTATTTGTGCTGATGTTATCTTTTGCACTTTTTTTTAACTGTCCAATATTGTGCCCCTCCTGCCAGGGCCCTTCACTGAGCCTGCAGTATGTTAAACAGACAGATAGACGGACGGACAGAGAGACAGACAAACAAACAAGGTAAAAAAATTGGAGCGGACGCTTAAGCTCCGCCTTAAGTGTATGACGCAAGAGCATAAAGGGTTAATCCCCATATATGCGGAATTGGTCATTCTCTACTTTACATTCGTAGATCCCTGGGAGTCCTCATACCGCTCCTGGCACAGTGCTGCAGCAGTTAAGTGATGTGACACTGCCCTGCGATGGAAAGTACCCCCAACGGTGGGCCTTGTGCAACCGAGGTTGTTCTTCCCAAGCGAAAAATCATTCCACTGTGGTCAGTTTGCTCACAATCCGGTGGGCAGACTGTGGCAACGCCACAAGGTCACATGACCTAGGTGGCCCACCTGCCTCTTAGGTTGCTCTCTGGGGACCACCTGCTAGAGAGCCATGCTCGCAATGTTTCGCTCACAATGGCGACAACGCTGACACCAGATCTTCTGATGAACACAGCTTTTAACACTATTGCGTTAAAATACATCTCAGCACCTTTGCTGCAGCTCGCCAGAAGTTAAAGTTATTGCATTAACATAAGACTCCAAACAGCTTTTCCCTAAGAACAAATAACCTCTTAGTGATGCTCGCTCATGCAAGCTGCATTGTTAACCAGTCATCAATCGCACAACCATTAAATGTTGCCACATAGTAAAGTTTAAAAGGAGGCCTTTTGATGTGCTCCCTCTTTGGTAAGTACGCTGCAGCATCTTTCTCTTCCCTTTGTTTTCGTGTGCTATGGTGCAATATTGAGCTCCACAAACAAACTGCCTTTTCAATCAACCATGCTTCCAATATCAAACTTCTTACCTTGCATATAACAGTTGTCTTGCCAAGTGCCTTGCCCCAGGCCTGCATTTTCTGGAATGTGTCTTCACTTGTCTCAGGAATTCTTACAACCTGTACATTTACAGCCACAGACAGACAAGCAACCCTTACACATTTATCCAAAAACAAATGTAACTGGAGTAGCTGGCACTCCTAAGAGCTCTAAGATCTTTAATAACACTGATTTTCCACATCTTCCTCTTGAATTTGTCATTTTGGTGCTTTGCAATCCAATTCACTAGAGGAACTCTTTTTGGAAAAAACTGATTCTCAACTAGACACGCGTGAATATGACTGCCACAAGTAATCAAGCCTGGAGCTCTCGTCTGTTACCATGTAAAGGTGCACACATCACTATTGCATTGTCAGGCGCCTCCTCATCAGTCTTGTATATGTTACAGAAAATAACTAACCGATTAAAATTACAATTACTCAATCTGAAATGCAACTGATTACAGTGGTCTATTACAGCCCCAGAAAAGTAAATGAACAATTACAGAAAAGTAATGGTTACTATTTCGTTATTTTCCTTCCAACTTTTATGGTTTATAGTTTATGGGGGTTTAACGTCTCAAAGCGACTCAGGCAATGAGGGACGCCATAGTGAAGGACTCCGGAAATTTCGACCACCTGGGTTTCTTTAAGTGCACCAACATCACAAAGTACACAGGCCTCTAGAATTTCACCTCCATCGAAATTCACCTTTTATTGCCATAAGACAAATTTACTCAGACTGCAATGAATAGCTGCGGCTTGCTTGATATCTTGTCACATGTTAATTTTCAAGCGGAGCTGTTTTTTGAAGCTGTCGTCGCTAATTTTCTCACATTTCCGCATGAAGAGATCAGCAGCTACACTGAACACTCTCACAACGTACGCCCACCTTGCGTACCAGCTCATAGTTTCACAATACTTCGATGCTAGCGTCCAAGTCCTCTATGAAGCACCCACTTCGTTGTTGCTCCATGCTTTGTGCGGAAGCCTCTGAGTTGGGTTTAGTGGAAGGTATGCCGCGGCGTCATCGGACAGGATGGGACGGGGCATACGGAGTAGTCACGAGTTATTTCTTGGTACAAGAACTGACGCAGAAAATTCCAGTAATCCGGATGTGTTCTGGACATGATCGCGCGCAATGCTTCTCTGTAGCCGACCTGTTGTTGCTCTGTCACAAAGGAAACATCCTCGCTAGCACCAGTGTTTGCCATCAGGTTGCAGTTCTCAAAGCTGTACCATTGGTTAAACTTGTTTTTGGAAGAAAAGTAATTGATTACCAGTAATGGATTACAGAAAAAAGTAACTGAATTACCTGTAACGCTAGTTTGAAAAAGTAATCGATCAATGACAAAATTGTATTACGTATTACGTATGCATTACGTACAACTCTACTCCTCATGCACATATCATTTACTGCTACATATAATGACAGTCTGTGTTAACAATGGTTTGCATGCTAGGGCCGTGTAAAGTGTTTCACTCTTCTCAAAAGGAATACAACATGATATAATGATATATTTTTTTCTAAATAAAGGAGGGTGGATCACCATCTCAGATCAATGCAGCTGCAGTATACTACTGAAATTAAAGGAAAAAGCTCCATGTTCAGAACAGCACATTACCTAAGCTGTGTTACATACATACTGCAAGAAGATGGACAACACTCTACCACTGCTGCTCCCTCATGTGTCCACAATTCTACATAGCACCTTTTAGGTGGTACAAACAGAAACAAATTTTTTAGTATTTCCTCCCTATAGAGTATAACCATAGGTGACAATGCTCCACGAGGAATGACAACAATCAAAATGGATTGCAGTGCACTTCACGCATGCCAAAACGAGCACACGATGAAAGAAATCAGTGTCCACTCTGCTGTCCTCCTACCCACAGCATACAGACATCCTGGAAATTGGAGTGCGCTTAGAACTAATGCCCAATGGCAAGAAAGCAGTCTGCTGTTAAAGCAGTTTTTGTTACCAAAACAAATTATGAGGGCAAGAATGTTGATGCCTCTGAGTTCTTTGATACAGTGAAATATTAAAATGTTTCGTTTACTGCTGATTGGTTACCAGAGTAATATAACACACTGGGGACTATGGCTGTTGTTGCAGACTGCTATTTTTTGAAGTTGCCCTCTACTGCAGTGGATCAGTTTGAGCTTGTGTGATGTTTTGTAAAATAAAACCTTGCTACCCTTAACTCTTTCGTTACCACGGGAAAAAATGACTCTTTTTGATAGGTCTGAGACATAATTTTTTTCCTGCAAAATATGTGCGGTGTAAGAAAGCAAAATTTATGCGAAAATGATGGAAATAGAATGTGCTTTATGAAGACATTCATTTTAACACAAGTACTTTGCATGCATATTGCAAAAAAAAAAAAAGAATTCGCGAACACACACAAAAGTTGAAAGTTTTTCAAATAAAAATTGTATTGAAAAGACAATATGTCTTGGAGAAAAAATATTAAAAACATCCTGGAATGCACAAAATGTTTCCAATTTATTTATTAACTAGCCACCAAATGTTTGAATTTATATCTCAAAAATTTTTCGAGCTAGAAATCTTTTTGACACTACATGAAAAAAATGCTTTTTCAAAGTGCCTGATATAAATTTTTCACACCAAGTAAAAAATATTCAAAGTAAAATGTAATGTATCAAAAAATAGCTTAATAAATCTACTTTTAGAGTTTATCAGTTCGAGCTAAAGATGTTTTTAAAGAAGGCGAAAAAAAATTGCAGAAACACAAAAAGTATATCCGCCATACCATATTGATGATATACTCACACGAAAATTACAAAAAGTAACACAGTGATACCCCCTTACAGTGAATAGGTAAAAAATAGACTGGTTCGATATAGCCAATATTTGTATTATAAAATTTCTCCAGAAACTCATGCTAGAGAAGCAAAATTTAATAAGCAAAAGAACAGCAACTGGGAGAGGCCTTTCCTGTAGTTTTAGCACTGTTTCGAAACTGCTTGCGGTGATTGCAGAGGCCACAAAAGATACGAGCGGCAAACATCAACTAGGTTGGCTTTCCCGCAAAGCATTGCAGCACGCAATGATCGCTGGTCAAATGCCAGCTAGAGTGGCTTCTTTGCGCTACAGCAGTGTGGTGTAAAAAAATCTGATGCCAAGACGAAAGCTATGCTGTTGTCACCACCTCCGCCCTGTGGCAGAGGATGGCTGCTGGAACGGAACAACAGACAATGTTGTTGGTTCCTAGGCACTATCAATAGGGGCGAGAGGTGCAAATGGGTTCTGACCACCTGGCTCCCAGCTGTTCTCACTGCTATATCTTTTTGTGCCACTCTTGGCAAAAAAAAGATAAACCGTGAACTGTGACGCTAACGCTTGCTGCACCACCACTAGTCACCGATGTAAAGAGGCAAAGCATGCCGCCTGCCATCCGAGTGGGCAGTTTGGTGCTCGGCAGTTCGATTTATCTGTCTTATGGCAAACCGTGTTCGACATATACAGTAAGAAATGCATGTGTTTGTTGAAGATATTTAGGAACAGCTTGATATAGCCAATAACTCATAACATCCATGTTTGTTATAAGGAGGTTTGACTGTAAATTGGGCATTGTCAGGCTGCTGCTGCTGCTGCTGCTGCTGCTGATGATATCGAAGGATATCCACAAAATGTCACGCAATATTTACTAACCAAAATTCTAGCACACCGCGGCGAAAAAAATTTTTGGTTGCTTTTTTCAATTTTACTTACTTCTCGTACAAATAAACAAGACATTAAATATGAATATTTCTAGTGGTTCAACCGTGATTTCTTTCCCTGAGGACGTTCCTGCAGCAACGCCTGCACTCCAATAAGTCCGCCAAGCACATCCCCTCTCTAGGCCTGATTAGAAGGCCCGGCATTATCACCAGTTACCAGAACATTTATTTTGGTGCACTTTGGAGCAATTCTGGTCATTTTTGTAAGGGTGGCGCAGCCAATCTCATTTGGTGCAAAATGGCACAGGAGTTTCAACTTATGCTGCAAGAACATACACCGTGCTTTTATCTACAAGAACACACTTAAGGGCACAGGGTAAGGTAAAATTAGAAAAAAATCGTTTTTTTTTCTTTTGGAATTTTAGAAGTTCAATTCTTTCTACACATGTTCCATGATCGCACTTTCCTCAGAAAGCCATATTTACGGCTGAAAAACGCTTTTTCTGAAACCAAGTAGTGAGCGGCCACGCCCCCTTTCAGGATTAACGTCAATTTTTTCAACCAAAAAGTCCACCACCTGATTTCAAAACTTGTCTAAAATCAGCTACATATAAAAAATTGTCTGGCAACTATTGTACAGCTCTTTTTTAGCCAAGGCAATCCTGAGACGCTTTGCACGTTTTTTCCACGTTTCTGCAACCTTCATGCAGCTGCGTCCGAGTGCTATCCCTTTCGATCAGTATTGTAAATTGTGCCGGTGTTGGTTGCTGCTGATAAGTTGAGATGCCCACGGCAAAGAAGGCCTTCGTCAGGCGTGAATTTCACGGCAACCGCTACGCTCATCGTGAAAAAGCAAAAGGATGTCCACGACCGAATGAGATCCCGAACGCCGAACGCGCCAGCTCCTCGACATCGAAGCTTTCAAGATTTTCTCTGTGCTTCCAGGAAGAGGATGTGCTACAGAGCAGCAGCCAATATGCCTTAATGGACATGGACGGCATTTGTGCCGCAATTACACAGATTTGTGTGTGCAGAGAGTGCGGTGGAAGTGTTGAGCTCATCGAAATTGTGACAAAACGGGTAGGTGTTGCAAGCGTTTACAGTTTGAACTGTGAAGTGTGTAGTGCCGCACAACGATTTGAGACGTCGAAGAAAACTACTTCTGGCCTCTATGAAGCCAACCTCAGGTTAGTGTATGCCTTGAGGTCCATTGGTAAGGGAATGGCTGCAGGAAATATACTCTGTGCTATGCTAAACCTTCCTAAGCCGCCGACAAAGTTTGCGAAATACAATCAAGAGCTTCTAGGTCACATCGAAGCTGCTGGTCAGGAGTCGATGAAAAGGGCAGCTGACGAAGCTGTGCAGCTGAATGAGGGGGATAAAGACATCGCAGTTGCTCTTGATGGAAGCTGGCAGAAGCGAGGCCATACTTCCAATAACGGCATAGTCTCTGCGACCAGTGTAGACTCTGGGAAAGTGCTGGATGTGGAGGTTTTGTCTAAACGTTGTCCAAAGTGCAGCATCAAGGGTACAAACAGTGACCCCCTTCATAGAGAGGTGTGCCAAAGCAACTACCAAGGCACCAGCGGTGGAATGGAAGTCGCAGGAGCACTGAAAATTTTCGGCAGGAGTGAGGAGCTTCACGGCGTTCGATACGTCAAATACCTTGGGGATGGTGACAGCAAGGCTTTTATGGCTGTGAAGGCACAAATGCCATATGGTGATTCCGTTGAAATATCCAAGGTTGAGTGCATAGGGCACGTGCAAAAAAGGATGGGCACAAGGTTACGAAGGCTAAAAAAAGGAAACAAAGCAGGAAAACTCTCTGATGGAAAGAGCCTCTCGGGCCGAGGCCGACTGACTGATGCAGTAATAGACAAGCTCCAGACGTACTATGGTTTGGCCATCAGAAGAAATGTAGGAAACGTGGATGAAATGCGAAAGGCCGTTTGGGCAACCTTCTTCCACTTATCGGCCACAGATGATGACCCATGCCATGGACTTTGCCCAAAGGGACCTGATACGTGGTGTGCCTTCAACAGAAGTCAGTCAGAGGGCAAGCCATTTTTCCACAAGGAGAGTTTGCCTGCATCTGTCTTGGAGGCTATCAAACCCATTTATAGGGAGCTATCGAAGGCTGAGCTCCTAGAGAAGTGCCTGCATGGGCGAACTCAAAATGCAAATGAGTCGTTCAACCATGTTGTTTGGGAACGCGCACCAAAGAATGTGTTTGTTAGGCTTCGGACCCTACGGATGGCAACACTGGATGCTGTTCTTTCATTTAATGATGGTAGCATCGCACGGGCCAACGTTTTGAAGGCGTGTGGATTGAACCCAGGGAGCAACACCATCAAGTGGCTGAGGGAAGCTGACCATAAGCGCATGTACTTTGCGGACCGAGCAACACGACAGCTTACAAAAGAGGCCCGACAGTCAAAACGACAAGCCGAAAAGCGAAAAAATGACGGTGACAGCGACTACGAAGCAGGGGGATATTAAACCAATTACTATGGAGGCGTTTCTGCGAATAAAAAATGGTTTTTCACATCTTTTTTCTCTTTACGCTCTATTATCTCAAAACAGTGTTTTTTCTTACAAAGGTACCATTATTTCCAATGCCTTTCAAGACAGACGGCTGATTTTTTTTTGCAATCATCTACATAAGTGTTGCCAACTACTGAACTAGAATTAAGCAATTTCACTGAGCAGTTATTCTGTTATGAATTTTGAAATGCGCAAAGAAAGGCCAGATTTGTGTACTACCGGAAAAAATTTTATTAAAAATCGAATTTTCAACACATTTCAAATATTCTAGTTCAGTAAAAAGAGCACAAAATTTGGCAAACAATGATATATGTATTATTAGGCTACTGTTATTAGTTAGTGAGAAACATGTACCTCAACATGGCCTAAAATGCATGGGAAGTATAGGGCTTACCCTGTGCCCTTAAGAGGGTTCACCACTGACAGTATCCGTAGGAAATCCATGGGAACTTTCAGAAGCTGTAGCGTGACTAAAAATGGCTAGATTTTCATGAGGTCTGTGGCAGCGTTTTCTTATTGAGTGAATGGAAAAAATGTTGCAGATAGATATTTTTTAAGTTTCATTTTTTTACAAATCAGAGGTAAATATCCAGAAAAATTTCACTTTTAGATATGTCGGTCTTTCATGTCATCTCGTGAAAAAACGAAGCCAAATAGTATCAGAATTTCGCCCACAACATTTCCTCCCTTTTTCTTTCTTGATTGTAAGGCCGCAATTTTCATCCATATCGAGTGTAGTATTTGTGTTTTACAGGCTCTGAAACTTGTGTATGTATTTTCTGTGGGGATTTGAAATTCGTGCCAAATTTAACTAGCGCGACATGGCTCCATCTGGCGTCAGAATATTTTGTCGCTACTACACTCTGCCACCAACCTCTTGGTTGTCTGTGTTCGTGCGCACAGGTTTTTACTCAGAACTTGGACAGACCTGAGCTCTTTCTTTCCTTTTTTCTTGCTTGGGCTGTATTCCGAAAGGATTTCTGCGTTTCTTTTTTGCTCGAGATCTTGGTGCGGAAAGGAAGTGGAATGCAAGGCCACACCCAAAAGAGCTCCCTTCCCCCTTTTCCCCTCCTGGCAGCCACACAATAAGGCATTGTTAGTGCCAAAACACAGGAAGGGAGTTCCCTATTCAGGACAGTGTGGGAGAACAGCATTGTTCCTTGCCCAGGGCAGGGGCGCAGTGAACCAGGTGTCGATACGAGTCAAGAATGAAGCTGCAAATATTCCTCATAGGAGGGCCTCGAGCCGATAGCGGCGCTAAATGAACCCACACGCCTGGTCGTTTGAAAGCCGGTACTGGTACGCACGCCGAGCCGGGAGTCGATGGGTCGGGTCCAGTCAATTCCGCCGCAGGGGGTAGGTGACTCAACTCGGCCCTGAGCCGATGTGCTTGTAAACGCTGTTGGGCCGAAAAGTAGGGTTATTGAGAGGGGAGAGGATAAATGCGAACTTACTTTCCACATACCGTCGCGCCTCTGATACAGCGATGGCGTGCCTCAATCTTGGAGGCTGCTACTGCTTGCTCGACACTTGGTGTCGCTACAGCTGAAACGGTCTCGAATCGATAAAATCGAGTTCATGTAAACACGCACAGGTTGAGTTGGACTTACCATGCTCAACCCGACCCCCAATCGACCCGACGCTATCGGGTTCATGTAAACAGGGCTAATGGCGTAGACTGATTGTCATGATGTAGCGATTAACCTCCTTTCACAGAGGCACTTGCCAATCACCTGCAATTTCACGCTGTACTTGCGGACAGCTATGTATGGCAGTGCAACAGCCCACATCAAGGGGAGAAAGGACCGTCTCCTTCCTTTTTCTGCTCAGCCTCTGCTGCACTGCAACTGCGACGTCATGAGAACCGGTCGAAGCCAGCGTTCGCCTTTGGCTCCAAGCTAGTGAAACCAGAATGTGACAGATCGGCATTGAAACTTCAATTCTCTAACGAATCTTTGGTCGAGTGTCGCTCTTTTTCCCCAATTCTCCTCGCGACCAGGCATATCTCTGCCAAAATGTTCGCATTATCAGTGCAGGTACTGTCCACTGTACGTGGGTAAGCATGAGTGCACCTTATCTGCACAAAGGAGCTCGCGGATTTCCGAGCCCCCTACTCCAGAATAGACATCTCTGTGGTGTAAATAACGTGATGTCTAACGTTCGTGGCCTGGCTGGCAAAATCATCCAGTTTTGCTTCTGAACCGGTTTCGCATGTGTCAAGCGTTCCCCAACCGTCTTTATTCTCCCAATTAGATACACCTCGGTATGCGCTGCACCTAGTCTCACCTTCTGCACTACGCTTCCAAAAGTCGCATATTTCAATCAGAAAAACGCTTGGAAGGGGCGCTATATAAATACATGTATAAAATATATAATACATAAAACTACATAATATATAAAACATGTAAAACATAAAAAGCAGAGCTCATAATGAGACTTTTACGGAAACCATAGTAGGTGTGGAATTTTCACTTTCAAACCCCTGACGTCATGACAATTCAGGTGCGCTGCCGTTATTGTATACAGAAAGAGCACACGCGGTTCGCGTGGCTGCCACGGCCATCTTCTATTAAATTGCAGTTTTTATTATTTTTAACAATAAACCACTAATAGCAACTTTGTTCAGAAAAGTTGGTAGTCGCTTGTGCAATGGTGAAATTCGCATTCAAAGTCACCACGAATAGCAACAGGACAATCTCAGTGCTTTTGCAAACCACACATCTCACACTTTTACCCAAGTCTGATTTGTTCCGTGGTGAAATTATAAGCAGTGAAGGAGACATGAAAAGAAGTATTTCAACAGTAATTTAGTTACTGAAGTGACTATCGATCATAAATAAACTGAAGAATTCGGCGAAGCCGACAGCAACAAACGTGCTCGGTGGTCATCGAAGAGGAACCTTCAAGATAAGGCGCTAAAAACAACAACAACGCAGAATAATGTCGGAATAGTTGCGCCTGGCTGCAATCCTTTCAGCTAACGCTGATCGCATCTCGCATAACAAAGGGATATTCCTGTGCGCCAACGGTATTGAACTCGAACAAACAAGTAGTACAACAGTTTCGCGGCACTCCTTTTGTCAAAGAAGCATTGGCCGGATGCTTAAAAAAACTGTAAGGTCAACAGCAGCAAAGACAATGCAAAATAAACACTGGCAGTGTAAACAATGAGAGCGCAAAAGGCTTTTCATAGAGGCCGCATCGTCGAATCGGCGTCCACAGTCGTACAAGGTCACCAGGCTTGTATTGCGTGTGGCGACGGAGGAATACACGGAATACGGAATAGCCAGCAAAAGTGCGGAAGGGGAGGTGTTCCCAAGGTGTGTCAAAAGATTACTCACACTCATCTGCTCTGGCTAGGTGAAACCAACACTGCTTCTAACTGCAGGCTGTATACCCCACCCTATTATTGTAAATGTATCTTTGCAGAAAAGATGCGAGGGAGCTTAGGGGGACCCAAACCAGAAAACATACTTTTCCTTGGGGCAGCTGAGTGGTGGGTTACTGGAAAAAGGTTCATTCTGCGACCACCACCCCTTGAGACGGCTTATTCTTTTGTGCTTCCGTCTCACTCCTTTGGCATGATATACATAAAACGTTCTCGGCCCTACTTTTTGTTCGCGGAAGAACTAATACTTTCGTGTTGCGGTAGAATTTACACACCTGGAGGGGTAATAGAAGTTCCCTCCTTTTTGTGGTACTAAAGTGCTGCCAGCTATCGACAGAAAAAGTTCAAATCTGAGTCGCCTCGTAGCTGGTGAGCACTCTTAACAAGCCACAGCATAATCTGAAACATTCAGGTCTTGCTTATAATTCCTAGATGCATGCCGTGGCTGTGAGGAAGTGGAGTTTTCCACAGCATTCAGCCCTAAAAATTTCTGCTGCCACCTGTGCCCCGTGATATTTTATCTTATTCAGTATAACCCTGAAGGCTGTAGGATACAAGCGCACTCCACTCGCCCCCTGAGCCAGTGGCGAGCGCATCGGGCTCGGGGGACAGCGTGCACCAGCCACCGCGACTGGGGAGAAAAGGCACTCCTGCTTCTCGCCCCGCTTCCGACAATGACATGATGTCATGGCGGCTCGCTAGCCACTTATGGAAGGGAAAATTCCTAAGCTTGTGAGTAACTGACTGCTCCTAGTTGGGCAAAGCCGGAGAGGTTAAAACAGGAGCTAGCAACAGGAAACAGCCTCTTGCCTGCCTGCGGTCTGTGAGCCCGGATGGATCCCTCCCTGCCTGCCAGTCCATGAACCAGACATCGGTCGACGACGACGACAACTTGATAAGCCTATCAAACTTCTATTTTATCTGACAGAACATTCTTCCGCAGTGTGCTTTAAACCTCACGTTGCGTTAATAAAATATTTCCTCGCATGCTCTGCCATTTCGTTCGAACCTGCCGTGGCTGCAACTCTGCACCACGGGTTGGGGAAAGATGTCGCATACGAGTAACGCCTGTGCATAGCTGGAACGGAAGCTCGCCTTCCTGGCCGGCTGGATGCAGAGTGACCCCGTAAAATTTATTGACTTGGCCAATTGTGACCAACATTTTTAAGTTGCCATTTCTGCCTTCTTTATTTTGAGTGAAGAGTATTTTTAGTGCAGTGGTCACAATAGTTTTACTTCTGACACTACCCAAGATCATTTTTTAATGCTCAAGTTACTCAAAGAGAGGATTTATTGGAACATACTGTCAAAACATGTCAAGAGAAAAAGATGTACTGGTATCGCCAAACAGAGGGCTCCTTTCATACGTGAAAGGAAAAGCCTGCAGACGTACTGTAAAACGTGTACCGACTGCCATGGCTGCTTTGCTGCATGCATATTACTGAAGACACGAGCGCAAGCTGCTGCTTTTCATGCTGAGAGGACATGCAGAAATAATGTAAATGAGCAGGGAGATCATGATACACTGCACTGAGCTGAGAGTAACCAACCTCTAGAAGCTTCATCACTGGTACAGGATTGAAGAAATGAAGTCCACCAAAACGATCCTTCCTTGATGTGCTGCTAGCAATGTCTGCGATGGGCAGAGAGGAGGTGTTGCTTGAAAATATGGTGAGCCTTAGAAAGGAACAAATACAAAAAAAGAGCAATATGTTATGGCACATAGTCCTACAACCCGATGGCCAAGAGGCTTTGTAAACAACGATAACATTGTGTAACATGTTAAATAGCCCGGCTAAGCACACTTTACGTGCGAAGGTAAAAGGTGTTATTTGTAGCGCGTGTGCTAAAATTCTACCAGCACTAGTCATAAGGGATGAGTTTAGGGTCTTCTCTGTAAGGGCATGGTTAGGCCTTCACGTCCAAGAGTCTCGTTAGGCCTGTTTGCAAGGCCTAGCTTGTTAGCAAGGTCCCTGGGGGTTGCCTTCTTGGGTGGTTACGTCCCTTGTCATACTCCGCTCCTCTGCATGATCAACCTTCTCCCATTTTCTGCACCTCACGAGCAAATGCATGGCGTTGGAAAGTTTCGCCCTATGGCCCTTGTACAGCATTCCTTCACCCCATAGGTTGAGCTCGTTTTTCTGCCACAAAGAGGCATGATGTGCACACCTTCCTGTGGCATATCACATTCCGATCATTGCAGTCACTGTTGCTGTCACACATTATATCACATGCCATATTATTTTAAGAGAAATTCTTATCAAGTACCCACAGTAGCAAACGGCAGATGGTCACTCACTATTCCCACTACCAGAATGCTGCATCCTGCATCAGGGATGCACACTACTAGTATGCATGTGTTTCAGCAACCTACAGAGGGACGGAGCGATGATGTATTGGTATAGATTCACCTGCTCAGTGAACTACTAGACTGTGCACAGACAATGGTGCATTTCCTGAGTGTTTGCATGACGTGCTGGAATGCATGTGCATGCGTTTAGAGGACTGCATTTACCTTAGGCTTCTATCATTTTTATTAAAAGACCTTGGTCCATATTGCGTGTTTCTGTTCATTTCGACACAGTCATTTTCAGCCATACCCGGCTGCTCGAAACGTCAGAAGCGGATGTCAGTTTGGCTGCGACGGTGAGCGGCGGCAGGATGTCACTGCATTCCAGTTGCCGCAGTGAAAAACCAAGAAGCACTGCTGCTTCTTGCCGATATACGAAATGCGACAAAAGAAAACTTCAGCCACATTTTTAGTTGAGCATCAGATGCCACCGTAAAGAGGTAATCAAAAGCTGCTTAATTCACCGAGTGGACAAATGTAAACAATATTTCAAATGTTGTTCTTTGCGCCATAAAGGCTGAAGGTCTACTTAAAGAAAATTAATGCATGCAACCACAAACGACAACGTAGTGACAGGTGGTGGCCACCGCAGCCGTTGGTCGTCGATGGTAAACAAAACACAGCTAGCTAGTTCACAAAACACGGCGTTTTACATTTATCTCGAGGGTTAAAAGGAGCAATGCGCACTCACTTGCAGCACAATGTGCGCCTGCTGCCATACTGAACCCGCAAGATGCTGTGACGACTTGCCATCTGCTACATCACTAAACATTAGCAGCCGCTGTTATCGGACCGTTGTGCAGATGGTAACTGACATCTTTTATTCCTTTTATGCCGTCATTGCAAGAACTGTGAGATGCCTGCTGTCAGGCTTTTCATTTTTGCGCAGTGGATAAACAAAAGGATGAGCCAAAGAAACTTCTTTGTGTTTATCTTCATGTATGCATTGGGAGAGTACACAGACGAAGTTTTCAAAGGTTCGCCATGGCATGATGCATTTGCATGCCCACTGACACCTGAAAACTAAACTTGCGAGCTAACTTGCAAGCTCAACGTAGAGCCACATCACCCTGGCCATTCAGAACCGTAAGCGACGCCAAGAAACCACCTCTGGCATGTCAGTTGCATTGGCATAGTGACGCGACGCTAGCAACTGGCCATCCACATGATAAGCGAGTTTATGCTGCCAGACACTGCACAGATTTGTGATGCAGGATGCTCCGACAGCTAACAGAGAGTTCTAGAACAGCGAATGCACATTTGCATACAGTAAACACAACCATTCTGCGGGACACAATGGTAACTCTAGTGATAGTGTTATCATCTGGTTTTCATAAAGTGAACCATTTCTGCAACAAACAGGTGCTTGTTAGACCCAGGAGCTACCGAATCGTCCAACAAAATAAAAAAAAAAGGCCAAATGTATCATCCATCCACTTTGTTATAGGCAAGATAAGACGAAGCAAAAGCTCTGTACCCAATTTATAAGCAGCTGATATGCTGAAAAATGTAGCAACACCAATGAGTTCATGCCGAAGTGAGAGGCCCTGCTTTAGAGCGCGCCGCCATGTTGGCTATTCATTTCGTTGAGGTCCTTGAGCATCTGCTGTGGGAGCTATGTGTGTGACATCACCGCCTGGCTTCCTCAACTGTTTTCACCGCATCCGAGACATCATATTGTCACGTAGAGGTGATTGCAGTCCAGTGAGCAAGAAGACAGTGAAAATGGCTTCCAACAAAACTCTTTATATAAGCTGACTTGGACCCAAAAAGAACTGAACAACTCGGCGGCGGCGTAGTAATAAGTTTGCTCAGCGGTCATCGAACAGAACGCCTGTCGCTCTTGGCCATGCTTAATTTAAATTAAAGCTGATGGCGAACATTCGAGATACGGCATGCAAAGTTACCACAACAGTCTAGAACAACTCAGCATTGGCTCCGCCTGAATGCAATCAATCGAGATAAATCTGGTCACATCTTGCATCACAAACAAAGCAACAAAGCTCCATGCCGGCAGCGTTGAAGAATGAACAAACAAACAGTACAAAGATTCGCGGCAATATTCTCACCCAGCGTTTCGACCAATCGGGCGTGGTCGAAAATGATGGGTTCGAAAATGACGAAACATGAATTACAAGCCCTTGATGGTCCTAAACAACCCAGGTAAAGTGCGAAACGAGACTTTTTTGGAGAACGTCGTGATCTGCACGTACCTGTGTTGCATTATACCCTCATCCACCTACACCTGCTTCCTTTGTCCAATTCTTTCTCATTATCATAACTCTCCTGTTCTATTCCATATTTCTTTCTGTTTCCTGACCTCTACATATCTCGTTCTCCCTTCTGCAGTGCAATGACAGGAAGAGACAAGTTACAAGCAATGTGTTCTTCCTTTCCTTTCTCCTCAAGAAGCACCAGCCAATCACCTTGGTCTGTGATTTTCTTGCTTTAACTGGCGGTTAAGTCAGATGTTGGAATTCTGGCTGAACCAAAAAATATAGCCAAATGTTTAAGCTGACTGCAACACCCAGTTATGCAATGGAATGCCACAATCACTTGTATTGATTCGTATTGCTTTCTGGAATGCCTGGAAAGGTGCATTTGGAAATGAACAATTGGCAGTTGTGTGTTGCAGTGTGTGTCACAGCAACAGCTGTCAGAGGCACCTCATGTGGGATCCACGTAAGTGTCATGTGAAACCTCTACATTTTGTGGTTAATTCTCTTCAGGCAAATTTTTAATGCCTCCACTCATTTCAAGAAAAAAGTCATGGGCATTTGCAGAGCCCAAAAAATGTGTTATGTCTAGCGATTTAAATTACTAGACATAAGACATATATCATAGCAATACTGCAAGAATGCATTGCAACTGTCACTGTCATGCATAATGAAATTTCTACAAATGCCAAATGATTTTTAAAAAATGACGAGCAGCCTTTCTTGACAACTTTTTGCCCACAGGCATCGAATGCCACAAAGCTGTGAGTAGTACTCACAAATTAAAATTTCTGGGCAACAAACCTGTTTCACTAATAAGAACACTTTGCGCCTATTCCAACACTTGGCATGATGAACACAGTGAATATGCCACAGAGACCTTTGTATGCCATGGAGTGGGGACCAGCAGCATATCTTATTAGATCCTTGCTAGTGTAGTGAGGTGCCAAACCTGTGCTGCCCAAGTGTCTACAAGACAAACGAAGCTGCAGAACAGTGGCATAAATTGGGCATATTACTCATGTAAAGCAGGAAATTATCTCAAAGAGAGAAAGAGCGAGAGAAAGAAAATAAAAGGAACGGTCAAGCCATTATTTTGGATCATTCAATGATGCAGCACCATATTCTAATAGGATTATGGCAAAACAATACTTACGGGCCTGCAACTTTGTCAAGTGCCACAAAAAGCTTCTTCTTTACATCAATGTTCTCAACTATAGCCTCCACAACAAGGTCAGTATTCTTGACAGCCTCCTCTGCAGAGGTGCTCACTGCTATGCCAGCCAGTGTTTTTTGCACAAACTCTTCCCCCGCCTAGAAACACAGGAAAAGATGCACCATAGAGATGGCAATGTTCAACGACAAAAAAAAAAGTGTTTTACCACAAGCAAGCAATGGAATACATAACTGCACAAAGCAGCAGATATAGGTACAGTCATGGACAAGCTAACCTAAAATGACAAAGCAGCAACGAAAAACTGCTGGTGATGCCGTGCAGCCACGGGAACACAAATCAAGCCCGTGTTGTGTGCTGTTTTATGGCGCACAAGAAACTAAGGCTATCATGTGCCAAACACGAGGTTAGATGTATCCACTTTGTGGGAGAGACCTAAAACATTTTTTAAAATGTCATAACTTGTTTAGGAGGAAGTCAACAACGGCACAAAAGTGCTGCCTGTATTTTCTTTGGATGGAATAATCCTGCAGTGACAATGCTTGTGAAGATATATTTGTGAAACCGATTGACAGAGAAGAGAAACATACTAAAAAAACTTCCGATAGTAGAATATTCCCATGGTTCATGTACAAAAAGCAGACAGTATGTCATCTGCAAGCAACAAATGCCCCAATATTCATGGAGGTCATAATCAAGTATGTGATAATCATGGTGCCACGCAGATTTTGCATGGCACCATAATTATCACATACTTGACTACATCCTGCATGAATATTGGTGTATTCGTTGCTTGCAGATGACAACACCACTGCAGCAGCTACATTACACTATGGTGCAGAAACGTGGCACAACACCTGTGACTAGCACCAGTGTAAAAACAAATACAACTGCTATGAGTGCAGTTCTTACCATTATTTCTACTATTCAACTGAGAAACATGGGGGTAGAAAGGTCATAGAAAGGAGAAGGAAGAGAAACAGTACGCAAAAAGAGTATAGAAGCAAGCAGGGAGGGGAAAAAATATATGGACACATTACATGAACGACACATGTTGAAACACGTATATCTCAGAAACACTTGCCCTGCAAAACTGAGAAGGAACAAACAAGAAAGCAAGGCAGCAGGGGTCAACGCTACAGTGTCAAAGCATAAGGGGCACGTATGTGAATAGTCTGCAAGTTCATGTGTATATTAGCAGCAAGTGTTTACAGGATGCATGTTTGCATAAAAAAAGTTATTGTAGCACTGCCTCACAACCCAGTCACCTATTATTGTTACCAGCAGATGGTGCATGCACATCCCCTCACACCTTCAGACACTTCAGGTGACTGCCTGACGTGACTGAGCAGAAACAAATTCTTTTCAGTACACTCGTATCCCTTAAACTTTTGCTGCCGATAAGACATCTCTGTATAGTTCCGGAAGCCACCATACACTACTGTAACAAAGCTCGCCCCAACCTTTTTTGCCTCATCACATGGCTGTGGACATTTCTTCACCTTGTGAACAGAATACCAGTTTCAAATTGCGGTGGGTATAAAAAGTGCAATGAGCATTAAAAAAAAACACACTTATACTAAATTTAAGCTTTATGTTACGAAACCATCAAAACTTCACACCTCATGAAGGTGATGTAAGAGGTGCCAGTCGTCATACACAGGCTTTGTCAAATGTATTAAGTCCAAAAGGTTTGCATCTGGGCCACACAGTGCCGCTCATTAAGCACCACCAGTATTCCGAACCACTCGAAAGGTGCGAGGTACTCTCGTCCACACCTGTTTGAAAGTTATAACTTCCATGGAAGCTAAATGAGCCCCACTACACGGCTTAAAGGAGACCTTTGGGAATTTACTTGTGCCAAAGGTTGTACATCGTAGCTTTATTGCCGATTACACTATCATCTAAGCTAAATGACACAAAATAAGTGAAGCATCAACCTTTTCACGCATTTCGGCGGATGCGAAACGCAAAAGGCACGTCCGTGTGATGTGCGATGTCTGCGCACGTTAAAGACACGTTAAAGACACCATAGCGGCATCTCTTACGGCGTAGTCCATGTGTTGCTTCGGTACGTTAAACCTCATAGTTCACAGTCATTATTTGTAAGGCCCCCCTACAAACACGCACATATACGCGTACCTTCTTGTCATCGGCAAACTTCTTTTTCGCGACTCGTTTTAGACTTTCTTCGATGCGAGCCTTGGACTTGTCGAGGACTTCTTTCGATACGTCAACAAGGACAACCTGGTGACCGGTTTGGGAGGCGACCTAGGTAAAATAAAGCAAAACCCATTGCAGACAACTCAGCTCATTACGAGCGCGTATGACACGAACTTTAATCATCGAAAAGGTGCATGACAGGCATGGTAAGAAGCAGAACGACAATGTCCCTCAGGTCAATGATAACGGCCGCCCAAGGGTCAAAGTACAACAGGCAATGAACACCGGCGGAAACACCAAATCTTAACGAGTTACCTGTGCAATCCCGGCTCCCATAGACCCGCCTCCGACGACAACCACATGTTTGATTGCCGTTCGGACAATAGAAGACGAAGAAAAGGCACGAAAAGACAGGTAGGTCGCCAGCATGATTTGCGCTCCTAACCGCGTGCTTCGCGCTGAAAGCAGCCAGCAGCCAAACGGGCCAAACCAACAGCTGCGGAACTTAACGTACATCCATAGTGCAAATATCTTAAAAAATAATTGCTTCGAAACAAACTACCAGATTGTAGCGCCACCTGTGAGAGTTTAAATTGTTTATTATGCCAAAATTCATTAATAAAGTCAACGAAAAATAACTAGTTATAATGCTTGTAGGTAGCGCTATGTTTAATACCTTTCAAATGTTTGTTGGAGTGTTTTTTTTTTGTCACAGGCTAACCGTAGTTAACCAATGGGCAGAAAGCTAGCTTCGCTGCGCTTTCGGTTTTGAAAGAAGCTTGCGTTGCGGGCATTTGTTTATATCGCTGAGCATGGCTGAAAGCTTCCTTCTCCACGACCTAAACAGTAATAATGCGATAGATTTCACCACAAACCATTTAAGTACGTGCATTTGAGCGTTAAAAACACTCGAATTGTTATTAAGCCCACGAAATGGCGAAAGAAATCCTAGCTCCGAAGGAAAAAAAAAATTGGCGGTGGTTTAGCTCTGGCTAAACCTGGATCGAGTGACGCAATAGCTAGGGTAGGATAGGATAAATTTTGCTGCTCGAGTTTCTGTGCACTTCAGAGTGCAGAGGTCGTCTACATCTTGCGATGTCTTCGCCCTCTTCAGCGACTGGAGCCCTATATTCCAGGGCCCCATTGGATCTGGCAGCTTTCACAGCATGTTGTACCTGGAAAGCGCTTCCTCCCACTGCTCCCGACGCGGTTCTTTCTGATTATGGAAACTATAATTGTCCTTGCACTCGCACGGTGTGTGATACACCGTGGGTCTGCCTCCGCATTGGGGGCACGTGTCCCGGCCTGTACTGCGTTGGATACATCTTATTTAATATGAAAAGATTAGCTATAGGGTTTCTGCTTGGAGCCTCCTCCATATATGACCGCCTCTTCCTTAGTCAGGCTGGAGTGCGGTTCCGGATATCTTTTCCTTACCCCCCCCCCCCCCCCCCCCCGTAGTAATTGGTGATTTCTGAGAAGGTGGGCATTACGTTTTCTGAGGCCCCCTCCAGCCTGAGTGGATGAGAGGCTCACTTCGTGTAAGCTCGAGCGGTCTCATCGGCCCTGAGGATGCCCCACACTTCCGCATGTCCGGGTACCCAGAAAATAACATGCCTCGCCTGGTCCTTTTTTTGGATCCACTTGTGCTAGGACCTGTCTTGCACATTTACTTATCCTTCCTTTCATATGGTATTTCCTGCACGCCTCTTTCGTGTCCGTTACGATGGTTAAAGATTTTCCGATCCGGTTGCCTTCGGCGATCGCTAGAGCAACTGCGAGTTCCTCGCCCTCATCAACCGTACCGTTTTAAATGCAAGCGCTAGCAAATTCTGCACCCTCCCAGTTGAGTGCTACCGCTGCCATTCTCACGTCTCTTCCTCTATATCTGGACGCGTCCATATATACTGTATTTTCTTTGACCGCCAGTTTCTCTTCGATTTATTTTGCTCTCGCCTTTCTCCTAACCGGGTGGAGGTTTGGGTCCATGTTTTTGGGAGCGAGCAGACTTTTATAGTGGCTCTGATGTTGAGAAAAGGATAGTGAGAAAAGGAAGCAGACATCTCCGACGCGATAGCTACAGCCATAGCCTCCTTTATAGAGTATAAAGGAGGCTATGCTACAGCTGGCCCAGTGGAACTTGGTCACGTGACCAACCACGTGACAAACCACGTTATCAGCAACTGTCACGGAGAAAGACTACGGCGTCTCTCATAGCCTGAGTCGCTTTCGGATGTAAACCCCCATAAACCAAACCAACCAGATGTATTACACCACCGGTAACGTAAGCATGTGCCTGAAATTTGGCGCATATGTGCGCTTAGATGCCTGGAGTCTGTATGAAAAAGAATAAATAATTTTATTGAGCCAGAGCCGAGAAATCGAGCATTAACCTTTTGGGGCTTTCCCTGGGACGCACAACTTTTTGGACACGGCTAGTTGTGGGGACGTTTTTTGGATGTCTTCGGGAAAAATGAGCACCTCGGCGAGATTCCAAATGTCCTGATGGGCTATTTCTGGGCGAATTTAAGGAGGTTTTGTGTTTGTTGGTGTGTTCCAGGAAAACGTGCCCCCTCCTTCCCTCTAGCGCTGTCGCGACCACGGTGTAAGATGTGGTAGCGACATTGGCTGATCAACGTCCGCCGCTCGTCCTGCGTGCTTCTTGACGACGCACCGACGGAGGCACGTTAACAAGCAAGTCGCCGCTTCGAGGTGCCGTGACCGCAACAAAAGGACGGATGGTCCCAACAAAGCCGCAGGCAGCCACCGATCCCTTACAGGACGTAGCGAGTGATATGCTTCATTTCGATTCATTTACTTAATTACTTAAAGGCCCCTTTCGGTGTATCACATAACAGCCGGCGGGGTAATCAAAAGCTCTGTTAGATTTTGTCACGCTGATACAAGAATTTCAATGTTGGCGTTGAATGATGATGGGTAGGCGAGCAGCAACGAAGTGGGAGAGGCCGTTCCAGTCTGACGCTGCTCGTGGAAGAGGTTACGGTACGGGCGCGTGGACGAGTAACTAGAAGGGGGTGACTAGAGTCACTAAATAAAACTTCAATAAATAAAAGTCAACAAATAAAACTAAATAATTTTTTTATTTAGTGACTCTAGGGGTGACCAGTGCGATGGCATATGCGCGGCGGAGGTGCGCAGGTGTATCGTTCATGGCCGAGGGAGCTGTAACAAAATTTATGAAAAAGAGGCAGGGTTGCGATGCGACGACGGCAAGAAAGACTTCGTAAGTTGGACTGTTATTTCAGGGATGACACACATCACTTCGTATGAATATTGGGAGTGAATAAAACGGGCGCCGCGATTTTGGACGGCTTCAAGTGCATCGATTAGATATGCTTGGTGGGGGCTCCAAGTGGGAGATGCGCCGTATTCTATAACTTTGGCCTACCTGCAGTGATGCATGATGTATTTGTATGTACGGTGGACTTAATTGTTGTTGTTTTTTAGTGTTTTTAGTATGCCCATGAAAGGTCTTGATTGACTGCTTGCTTGTGTCGTGACTTCATTTCTTTCCTGTGTGTTCGAATTGTCACAATTGTCATTCCTATGCATATATCCACTCGCGTGTGATCATGTGCGTGGTCTAACATTGTTTATGTTCACTATTCGTTTATCTTAGTCATTCTTGCGGCTGTAAGTGCAGTTCTGCTCATGTTCAAAGCTTCAAATAGTATTTTACGCTGAGTATCCGATGAAACCAGTGCAGGAAGCACGAACCCGAGTAGGACACTAGAATTAAGGCGCTTCTATCTGCCCTCACGTTTTCTTCGCTGTGGTTTCGTTATGCAAAAGGTGTACGAAATAGATAGCATTGCCACATCGTAATAGTAAATGTGGCATTTTTTTGCCTATTCACCTCTTATTATGTATCCGTGTGCATGCGGGTACAATTAAGCATTTCTGTAGACGCTCAATGTTTACATTTCTCGTGGTTCATGTGACCCCTTTATTTTTATGGTGTCGATCTGTACATTTATCTGCCCGAAACCGTTTGTTCTGTTTATTTCTTCACAAGTGCACGCGCCGGGTGCCGTTGACCCTATAGTGACGGCACTGGTTTGCTCTCGCGTATTCCTATACGGACTCTATCTACTTTTCAGTTATACCCAATATCACAGCAGTCGTCCCAGCCGACAACAGCAGCGCCACCGCACCTTGCTAGTGCAACTGACTTTCGGGAGCAGAATGGCGTACGTGCATACTCGATCTTCAGTGAACCTGACGCTGTAAAACTAGGTTAGACTTGCGTCACTGGGAGAAAATCGAAAAAAAATCCCTCGGTATAACCGCTCGCTTATTCGGGCTCAAATTTATAGCCCGTTCGGGTGGAGTGCTTACCTGATTCGATCAGAATTAATCCAAAACGGTGATGGCGGACCAAAACAGCAAGCAGCAGTGGCACCGGTAGCGCCATCTGCGCTCACCGGAGGACAACGAGCGGTCTACCGTCACGGCCGGTCTCGAGCCGAGCGCGCGCTCCGCGCCGCCGCCGCTACTCGAGCCCGGCCGTGCTACCTTTGAAGCTGCAGAGCTGCGGTCTAGCTGCGGCGAAACGCATGGGGGAGAGTAGTTGCGCGGTTGGTTTGAAAGTGCTTTTTCGGCTACTGTACAAAAATTTGGTGTGAGAGGCCGATATGGAGGTTGGAGCTAGGTCTAGTCTGTCATCCCTGTGCGAGCGAGTGCAGAAGATTACAGACCAACCGATTCTTTTCCCTTGTCTATACGGGGAGGGAGGGAAACCTCCAAAGTTCTGCACCAAATCCGGGATAACTGCTAATCAGGATCATCTCATTTGGAAATTCCCCGATTCTCCCGGGCATATTGCTGGACTCACAGAGAAAGAAACCTGGGGTGCTCTCCTCCGGGGCCGGAGCAACAATCTCGAGCAATCCGTCTGGCACGGGACGCTTTGCGAAAGACGTCCCCCTGCGGGGCTCCCTCTCCCTTGCAGGACCCCTAGGGTCTGACTGAGGGAGCGGAGGGGCCTCTACATTGACAACAGTAAAGTTATCTTGAACTTGAACTAAAATTTGGCGCTAAAAACATACTGCCCTCCTCCCTGCACATTTTTCTCCCTTTCACCGTGGTTTCTCCGCAGCCTCCCTGCACGGTAGAGTGCTCGTTTGTCCGAAGGGTGCTTGATGGCGTTATCAGCATCATAGCTGCTCGCATTATACACAGCGTGTTTCGCAATTAAACGCGCGCCGCAGAATGCATCTCAAATCTAAATTGGTGAATTGTTCGAGCCCAAATTTCGCACAGAAACGGCATTTTGTCGGCAGATTTGTTTTATACCACATTTGTTCGGGGTACGCGCCTGAATCAATAAAAAGAAGTCAGATATTCACATCGCCTTCGCCGACGGCGAAACGAATCGGGCAGCTTTGCCAGCGATTGCACCGGTGGCGCCATCTTCTTTGTCGGCCGTGAAATTCGGCAAAGGAAGTGGGGGAGTACAAAGCGTACAAAGATAATCGGAAGGGCCAAAGACCAGAAAACACGTGAGGTCATCGAAGCCTGGCAGATTGATAGATATGGGCCTGAGAAGTGTGTAAGCGAGGCTTCGGTCTATCTGTACAAGAAGGAGCTGAAGTTCTTGAACTCGATAAGATAGAGTTTGCTTGTTGCGCATGCGTAGGGTTGGTGATGGAAGGAAGATGTGTTTCAATAAACAGTTGCAAGTCCGCGCTCGTCCTGTCTACTTCTTCCCTGTGTATCGTCCTTTGCGTGGTTTTCGTTCTTAGTTCGGGGAGTAGCGACCCAGCAGCAGTCTATGTCGACGCGGCCCAAACGAAGGCAAATACTTAACCACGATATGGTGTTACAGTCGGATTAAGTCTGCAGTGAAGCTCCGCTCACATTCAGGACCGCCGCACAGAATTATTCCACGACAAAAAAATAGTCCGTACTTAAAACATTTCTAGTTACCTAAACAAGAAACTAATCACAAGAAAAAAATTACAAGCTCTATATTTTTGATAACTGGGGCTGTATTACGTAACCGTCACAAATTCTGTCAAAAGTTATTGACAGTGACGTCAAAATGACGAAACGAAAAGACGTCACTGCTTGACGCAACGAGCATAGAGTTTCTTTCTATTAATTAGAGGGAAAGCTGGCGCCCGCCTTTGGGAGTTTGCATGGAGCTTCCTCGAGACCACCTGTGCTACCATGGGCGCTCTTATAAGCATCATGGAGCGGAGAGCAACCGACTGCGAATGTCCGGAGCCCGTAGAGTAATTGGACTTGTTTTTGGAAATGTGGCGGAGAGTTTGAAGGATGCGTCACTCCCGCCAACGGTTGGCCCGGTATTGCACTACCTCCGGGATCGGCCTTGTCTTCAGGGCGTCTTTACTATCCTGTCTTTCTATCCCATCTTTCAACTCTCCTACTATCTGCACGTGGTAGCGATTGTGGCTCGGCTTGAGCCAGTGGGCAGGCCTGTGCACTTTCCTTTTCTTTCTTCCTGGCAACAACAGACAGACCGACAGCAGCCAGAAAATAACGAAAAAACAAACGTTGTTCGATAATCAAGAATGTCCTATCATTCAATAACCTGTCTATAAATCGCAACAAACGAGCAGAAAAGCATGCAAATGCAAATTTTGCTCAAAATAAGGAATGCCTTGCTCTCCTATTGGTCAAGCATTGCAGACCCCAAAAGCCAATATTTCGTCCTTAATTAACAGGCGCATTTTAAAAAAAAATATGTTCTTGAAAAAAAAAATGTCGCTTCAACGTTTTAAAATGTTTTTCCCACAGCATTTCGGAAAACAAAAACCTTTTATTGGCGTCGTGTGCTGTTGCGTCTTCGCTACTATGGCTTTTGCGCACTACTTTTACGCCGAAGTCGTCTGCGCGCAGTGCGCGCCGTGGATACAGAATGGGACATCTCAGTAACGCCACTCTGTGTTCCTGAAAAAACAAAAAAAACCTAATGTCTCGCTCCATGATGCTTTGCGCGCCCATGGAGGTTCAGGTGCAGCGCCGCCAGCTTAAGAAACACTGTGGCAACGAGGAATCGGCCAATTACAGCAAGACGGTGCCCCGAGAGCATTTTTTTTTCAGGACGAGGGGCCGTCTGCTAAATTTTGTAAGAAGACTTAAGAAATACGCAGCTATAAAAGTAACTAATATTTTATTTTACCAGAACATTGTGTTTAAAGTTGGAAAAGATTAAGCTAAAGAAAAAGCGTTCGAAGTTGTGCTAATAAATTGGCTGGTGGGTAACTTTTGCTGCCGCGGGGATGCGCTGACGGCCGTAAAACGTCAAGCCGCTTTGCACGAAAGTAGGCGATTCCACGCCGTGCTATTGTTTGTAGGCGTCTGAAATCAAGCTACTGTGCGGCTGACCTAAGTGCGCAGAAAAATTTCAACGAAGTCAATGAAGGCTACGTGACTACCTAGCGAACTTGCAAGAAGCGCTTGGTACGAAATCGACGAAGACAACTTGTTGAAGTCTGTGTTGTATGGCTCTTTCGATCGATGAAAAAAATGCCAAAAGGTGAGGTGTTGCAGTATGTGATGCGTGGCTGTCTGTTTCTTTTCCTTTTGGAAACAGAAGACGACCACGAGGTGCGATTTGCTGGGAAAAATAAGGTGATTTGCCAGCATAAGCGTGTTTTATTAATAAGCACAGGGGTGACCGCGGGAACCCACCCTTTCTGCGCACTAACTTTGCAGATTGCCTCCAACACCTGCCGCACGCATTTGCTTACCATCGGGTGTGCGATGCTGACGTTCGCCTCGTAATCAACAGCTTGAAAGCCCCGGTAGCAAATAACCGCATGCACACATCACCTGCCGCCGCACCGACAGCGCGCTCGCACGCAAACCTCCCAGTTCATCGGCGACTTCGTCGCACAGCCATTCCGCAGTCTGCTTCTCCAGTCGAAAAAGGCTTCGAAACAGCCTGTCCGGCAAGTCAAAGTCAAACGTGTCTTCGCGCGCTCTCCTTCGCCGTTGCTCGCGCTGTCGCAGCCGCCTCACTCTTCGCGTACACCGCCACCATTTTCTGTCAAAAACGCAACGGTCAAATTGACCGCCTCGAGGCTGTCACAAAAAACTTTCAATTGGCGCCTGCATGATTAGGTGTGCAACGTCACCACTTCTGCCACATCCGTGACGTAATCTGCAGCCACGCATGACGCAAAAAAGCAAAATGGCCGCCGGGCACGACCGACCAATAGGAGCGAGGCTAATTGACACCTTATTGACAATTTTCCTAATTGACAGTTGCGCAATCCGGCTCCTGGATTATTTTATAAAGTAAAGCATTAAAAACCATAATTCGTTTACTGTTGTGATTGGCTATCGGAGTAATACAGGGCGCCGCGGACTATGGCCCAGTGTTAGCAACTGCTGTTTTTTAAAGTTGTATCCTACTCTAGCGACACAAGACCAGCCCAGGTTCTTTGCCGTAGGGACAGTCAGTTCAGCAACAGAGGCCGAAGAAGCCCATTGCCTTAGCTCTCAGATTAGCGCACAATAATTAGCGACTCTAAGATGGCGATCCAACATTACAACAAAGGTCTGATTTGCTCTGCAGCCGCAAGGCTAATCAAAACCAGCCAAAGAGTAAGCCGCGTAGAAATTATTTGGGTCCCTGCACACGAGGGAAATACGAGAAAGGAGAAGGCGAACCGATATGCCCGAGCTCTAGAAAACCGGCAGGAATCGGGGAGTGTCTTGGAGTCCCACATCAACGAAACTTTCACTTACCGGGAAATGACCTATCAATTCCGTGAGGCGCAGAAACTTCACCCTGCACCTCACCCGGACCTTACCAGACAACAAGCCAGAGACCTACATAGAGCCCATGCAAACTAGCCGGGACAGTCACGACCCCCATTCTTCTGTCTAAAATTACCAACCAACCCATCGATCCCAACTGCTTACATTAATTGCGGTAACAACACATTATATGGGACTGCAAGGAAAATTCACCTCTAAAAGACTTTCTACCGGCTCCCTCCCGGGAGGCCTGGCTTGGGCCTCTGAGGGAGCCGGACAAGAACACGCAAAGCTCTAGTTTGGGCGAGTTGGTTCATGTTGAAAGAAAAACTGGTAATGGCGCAAGAAACGGGGACACAGAAGGCACACAAAAGACAGGACTGACGCCAACTCAGACTTGAGTATCTTGCAGACGCGCCTGACGTGCCCCCAAGATGGCTGCAGAACACCGAATAATGACTGAACCTCCAAAGGAACTATTTTCTGTTTCAAGTCTTTTGTGTGCCTTCTGTGTCCCCGTTTCTTGCGCCATTAACAGTTTTTCTTTCAAGAACACGCAAGCCAAGCTTGCGGACTGGGTGTGCAAGGTCGGCCTCCGTTAGGGTGCCATTAATCCCATCCCAATAAAGTTTCACCAATCCAATCCAAGTGGAGGAGTGTTATGCGGGAGGTTTGAAGATACTGTATCACGAAAGTGTTCAAACTTGTTGCAGTTTTGGCCAAACTAAGCTTTCTGTGATCGTCGATAAAGCAGAGCTTCAAACCTCCCTCAGTGGGAGGCTGTTTTGCTCAGCGAAGATCCTGGCCGTCAGCAGTGGCTGGTGGTGAGGGCCAGCGCAGCAGCAGTAACCAGTGGACTACCGGACTAGGCGGCCCACCCACGTGTTATCCGATAAGATGCGTTATGCAAACCAAATCTAATTCGACGCACCGCTGGGCAACTTTTTTTTTTTCTTTTTGCAACGGCGATTCAGCAGCGTGTCGTCTGCGAAAAAAAAAATCACTCAACAGCGCCGCGATAATCGTTTTGGCGACAACCCGCAACAGGCGGTAGTTGGGTATTAGCGTAATAGCAGCCGTAGTAGTGTGAGCAGTAGGAGTCGTAGTGGTAGTAGTAAACGAAACAGCGCGCGCTCATGCGCCCGTTTCGGCCGTATGTGACGTGCCGCTTGCGGAGCACGTGAGCATTTTCGATCCCGTGATGCTCTTCCATGTGCACTTCCCACGCGCAGCTTCGAAGAATTCGTCGAGCCGCATTTCCCTGCCCGCATTTTCGGAGGGAGGTTTGTTTCGTAGCGTTGTAGGTTCTAGCCTTCTTGTCGTCGTTTGACAGGTTGAAGATGGGCCCCGAAAAGGATGCTGATCTGAAACAGCCCGACCCGTCGGCCGGTAGTGAGGTAAGGCCCGTAGCGCAACTGCCGTGTGCAGCGCAACTTCACTACTCCGCACCGCAGTCGCCGCGGCGCATGGTCTCGGGACCGCGAGGGAAACGTGCTGCTGCTGAGGCGACATTCTATTCGCCTTACCACACCCGTGTTGAATTTTTGAAATATACGTTGTGTTGCGCGGCTTTCGTGTGTTTCGGTTTTACTTTTGTCGTGTTTCGCTTTTAAATGAATAGAACGTTTTGCGAAACGTGGCCTTCCAGCCGTTTCGCTGACGAGACCCGAAAGGGCTTTGCTCTTATCGACGGCGACAGACCTTGAAAGTTTGGCCCATTATCGCGTAGACACGTTCTATTGCGTTCTGGATTTAGAGAAAGCTCATTTTGCCAGCCGCAACATTTCACCGAAGAGTGCTGTTTGCACACCACCGCCGGCGCGCGAGGCAGGCAGCTCTTCGGAAAATTTTGTGAAATCGGACGGCTCGGCTTGGCGTGTCTCGTTGGCATACCTTGATGCGCAGGAGTGGGTGGGTGGTAGGAACTCGGGCTTCGTATGCAGCATTGTGTCTATATTGGAACAACGCTTGCACCCCGAACGAAGCCTAAGAACACGTAATATTAATTCTTTGTCGTCGCGTCACGCGCTGCATGACTGCGAGCAGATCGTGTTCGATAAAGCGAGTGAGCTAAAGCGCGCATGCTTTGAGAACCCTACAGCGTTCAGCTGTTCTTTTTCGCGTCAGTAGTTTTTTTTTTGTCCGTGACACTGGCATATCTGCTTCAGAAACCAAGCCTTGGATCCGAGGGCCAAGAGACGAGTGCTGGCGGTGAAAAGGCTGCTGTACCTACGACTGGTATAAAACGTCTTTTTTCATGATAGCTAATACGTCTTCAGATTTTTTCGGATTTCCTTATGAAATTGTGCTATATATTGTTAGTTTACCAGCGCAGAGCTTTGGGACTTCCCGGCATCGTGGTGGCCCACGCCCCCAAACCTCTTGTATCAATCCAAGCTTGCCAAATTGTCTCGTCAGATGGTCACTGTTAGCTGCACTGCTGAGGCTCACTTCCTGCATTGAGGTCCATGCTTTTAAATATGTCATTCAGTTAATTTCCATGGCCATAAAGATGCCTTTCTTTAAAGTGCAGCAGAATTTTGGAGTGTTTTTCTGTAATATACTCGTGGTGCGATTTTGCTTTGCTGTCTATATGTTTACTGCTAGTGTCTGTCTGTTGCATGATTGAGTGTCGTATTTATGATTGCCCTTTATCTTGCATTGATTGCCATGTTGCTGATTGGTTCAGTGTAGTTATGTTCATCTTTTGGCAGACTAAACTTTCATGGGCAGTAGCGGAGAATCTGGAGTTGTACACCCAGTTTTTTAACATCGCCCGCTGCGGTGGCCGAGTGGTTGACTCTCTGCTGCTGGCCCGAAAGACATGGGTTCGATCCGGCCGCAGCGGTCGAATTTCGATGAGGCGAAATTCTAGAGGCCCGTGTGCTGTGTGATGTCAGTGCACATTAAAGAACCCCACGTGGACGAAATTTCCGGAGCCCTTCACTACGGCGTCTCTCATAGCCCGAGTCGCTTTGGGATGTTAAACTCCCATAAACGAAACCAATTTTTTAACATGAACACGCGAGGGCCGACTGACCGGTGCAGCGGTGCCGAGGTGAAGCAGAGCGGAAATCAGGAGAGGGAACAAGCATGCGCGCTGATCATGCCTCTGTAGCTAGCGCCGTCTTCTTGGCTGTTCTGTTTCGTGTGAAGCAACCCCTGAAAGTGTTCGTTTCGTGTTCTATCTGCTACGTGTTTGCAGCTTTGGAATGGTGCAGACGCGTAGCGTTCCAAGCACGACTGTACAGGTCTTGGTTGTATTTGCGGGTAGCGTGTTGAGAGCATTTGCTTTAACGAAATTAACGCGGCAAAATCGAGGGTCCTCTTCAATCAGCTTTTCATAAGTAATGATTGCAACTGGTTTCTTGGGCATGCTAGGCTATTCCCAAATGTACGCTCTTTTCCGAATCGCCCACACTATATGCAGCGGATAAAAACAATTGCTCTCAGCTTCTTGGGCATCCGATGGTGGACAGCCGATGGTGGACAGGGGTTGCTTCGCACTAATGAGAACAGCCTAAGAGATGAAGCTTGTTTCAGCAGCAGGAATTGTGGGCGTGCCCTTGCCCTCTCAGGCTTTCTCCTCTCCTCTCAGCACAGCAGCGCCAGGCAGTCGACGCTTCCGCGTTCAGGTTAAAAAAATTGGAAGGGTGTACCTTTGCTCGTAAATGGTGCTTGATAAAAGCGGGCATGTTTTGCACCTTTGGAATGACATGGAATTTAGCTTGATAACTAGGAACTAGGAAGTGTAACCAGGATGGTGCCACTTACGTGTCCTGAGCAGCCTTGCGGTAATCTTTGGAGTTCACCAGCAACACTTTGAAGATTCCCTTTTTTTGTTTTTCAAGTCCTGTTATTAGTATATAATGATGGAGGGTGTAAAGGTGCTGATCTTTTTTCAGCATTAGTATCGTAGGCATTGAAAGGAACATGTGCTCCAGAAGATCCTCCTTGCTTAATTTTCATGCAGTGTGCATAATGCACACGAGCAGCTTTACATGACTTTTCTCACTTTTTATGAAGTGCTGTTTGCATTTGTGCTCAACTTCCGTGTGTTACGCGATGTCAGCGCACACTGAAGAACTCCAGGTGGCCATAATCTAGTGCCCTCTACTGTAACGTCCCTCATAGCCCATGTATCACTTTGGGGCATTAAAACCTACAAATTTTTTTTTCTACAGAGTCAAATGTTGTGTGCCGAGACACACACTGCAGCATCTGCTGCAATATCAATTCAATTACATTTTTATACACTGTCACATGCCTGAGTGGTGGTGTTTTTGCTGAAGGATATGTGCATTGTGGCTGCTGCCTTTTTCATTGCAACCTTCGGAGTCCTGTTTTTGCCACTTATTAAGCCATGTAGTGTTGCAAAAAAAATTGCTTTGCAGTTATTGCCACAACTTAGCATATGATGACTTGGCACTTTTTTATGTCTTTAATTTTGAACAGCCTCCACATAGCTGCAAGATTATCAAGCATTCATTATAAGCCATAAGTGCTGCAGATGACTGCTTAATTAATATTTAAGGTGGTGGAACCTTGCGGCACTGAATTGCAATAACTGCTAGTTCTGTTGAGTCACGAGGTGACTACAATCATTCATTGGCACTTCTGAAAACATTTATTCCACTTTTCATTTCTCAGGAAATGTTAAGAGCCTCATTAGCTTCATGTGTCATAAGAATGTGCTTGCAACGCTTAAAATTAAGGCCAGTGGCCTTCTGCATTTAAGGTCAGGTTGAAGTGCTGGTCCCACTGTGCCAGTGGTGCTGGGTTTTCATGTGCTGAAAACAAACAAGCTATGCATTCTGCCTGAAGGTTTAGACTTTTTTAATGTGATCAGTGCAGAATTGATTAAGCTTTCTTGCTTTTTTTTTGGTGTAAGGTTTTCCTCCTCCTCCTTCTGGTAATACCAGTTTGATATAACTGTGATAATAGTATCAGTGGTACTCGGCAAAAATGCCAGCATTGTCTGTGAAGCCTCAGCAAGTGACTCTTCCACCCTCCACAAAATCCACCCTCCACAAAATCCACCCACCACCAATCTACCTATCTGCACCCACTATAAGCCCATTCAGCAGCGGAGTGAAAAAAAATGGCGGACGATTTAGCGTGGTTAGGCCAAATGTGGATTAGGTGCGCTAGCACTTTGGTTTTCACTTCAGTTTTGTCTCGAGGCTTGGTTTTCAAGGCAAAGCAGGCTTCAGACAAAGATTGACGAAATCGGACTTAAGCTCAGCCAAGGGTATGACGCGACAGCGTTAATGGGTTAATGCCCATATATGCGAAATTGGGCATTCTATACTTTGCGTTCTTAGACCGCTGGGAGTCTTTATACCACTCCTGGCACAGTGGTGCAGTGGTTAAGTGATACCACTGCCTTGCGATGGCATGTGCTGCCGCCAGTGGGGCTTGTGAGACCCAGGTTGCTCGGGAAGAGCAACCTCAAGGTCATGTAGAGAGGCTTCGGCCAAACATCGGCGAAATCTGAGATTGGGGGGTGGTTGTAGTGCTCAAGCATTAAAAATGACAGTGAAATCAAATTCAAAGAATCAGTAGGAAAGCCAGCTGCCCTCCAGCACCGGCCACCTCCCCTAGGTAGGGGGCTGCTCACTCATCCGGTGCCACCCTTGACCCACCACCCCACTCCACTTCCAGCTCAAGAAGTGCCACCCATCCACATCCACCTCTGCCCTCCTCCACCCTCCGGAGAAAATGATCGCCTGTGTGAAGTCTTGGCTTAGAGTTTATAAAAGCATCAATGTAACCATTGAGAGTAAATCTGTTGTCACAACTTTCTCGCATTAGGTTTAACGATTGCCCTGTCAGTTTTTTTTTGTCGCCAAATGAGTGCTCCTCTTTGCAGCAACTCAGGCCGCAGAGCCAGCCAAACAAGATGCTGACAAAGCTGCTGATGCAAATGGAGGTATGGCTTATGTGGCAAATTTTCTACATTTTTAAAGTGTATTTGGTTTACTGGATGCCTTGGTGGAGGTGTAACATTTTCATGGTCTCAGTGTTTATTTCCTTTCTCATGTTTAGCAGATCTTTTCTGGACTTTTTGATGCAATGCTTTGAAGAAGTGGAGTAGTGAATTTGACTTCGGGAATTTGAATGGTGTGAAAGTTCATAAACTGAAATGGATAGATGTGCTTTCGGGAGCAGACGTGTACATTAAGTGAGCTTTGGTTTGAATGCATTGCTGCACCACTTTTCAGGAGTGCGAGCCTATGCAGGCAACAAAGTGACTGTTCCTGTCTTGAGGCAGTTCGTTTGCTTGCTATGATGCATGGTGCTCCTGCTTGGCAAAAGTGCTAAAATGCTTTGAAAGAGCAGTGAGCCATGCAAAAGCGCATGGTACGCAGTTTTTACACTTCACAATACAAAGAAAGTGTCCACGCAAGTGACACTAGCTCATTTGGAATATCATGCACTTGCCACCCCCATTCAGTGATTAATGTTGTGGCAAGTCTGCGCATCTTGTTGCATTTTGCTGGTTAACTTCCATTTTCAGGCCAGAATGCAGTTTCCTGTTCTTCAGGCACTGCTGAAGGAACTGGAGCAGAAGGACATGAGGGTCCTAGGCGGGCTGTGAACCGTGCCAATGGGCGAGTGAGTGAGGGCAGCCTGAGTGGCCGCCCTAAGCGACGCAAGCCTAGGAAGGAAGGAGAGAGCCTCAGCCAAAGTGAGCCTGAGGGCACTGATCGGGAGAGTGGACCTCCATCCCGCAGTAGTGGATCACGGGGCTACTACCGTAACAGGACGTCTCGGGACCGCTCAGACACAAGGCCACGTGTTGACATGGATGGTGTGTATTTTGGCTGCTGTGTCCATTGTTTTATTCACTGCACAGTGTGATGGTTTTGTATGCTTGCACCTTTTCATAGTAGTTGCTAGCTGTATAAAATAAGGACTATTTAGTGACTACACTTGGGCAAAAAAGATGTGCTGTCTGTGTGTGGTTTTCATGTGGAAAACTTAAAATATCATATTGGGAACATTTTGCTTATGGTCCATGACCTTATGATCGCACATTGATCTGGCCTTTCTGGGTGATTACTTCGCTTTGAAAAAGAGTTTCCTTGCTCTGAACATGCCTGATGTGGAAAGCATGCCTAAAAGCTGCGACTCTTGTTGCTAGAGTTGAAAGAATTGTGCTTCCAAACTGTGATATGCATTGCATGTGCCAAGCCTTTGTTCATGCCGGGAAGAATGTGCGGTTTCTGGCAGCTTCTTTCTTTGGATTTATGAAGTAGAACCTTGTTAATTAAAAGTCATTTCCTGTTGGAAATACTCAAATTGAGTGAGCTTTTACTGAAAAGGAAGCAAAATAAAAATAAAATGTTCAACTGCATGTAGTGTTTTGTAGCCGTATCACTGCGCTCATCAAAGCTGGAGTGTAGGTTAACGAAGTGCTGCGACAGTGGGTGCTTATGTTGACTCATCATGGTTGCTGCTGTTGCTGGTCCCTAGAATTTTTGGGCTGCATTGGAGCATGTAGTGGTATGATGAGCAGGCGCAGCGAGCAATCTTCAGAATGTCCCTCATCAAATTAGAGTTGCATGGCGTAGTGTTGCCTGTGAACCGCTGACGTGTACGCACACAGGTGTTAGTTCAAAGGGTCCTGTCACTAAAAAAGTATCCAGTAGTTTTGGTTTTACTTTTCAGTTTTAAACCAGACTGTGGATACAGTGGCCTGGCCACACATCAGCCAGCCAGCAGAGTGCAGTTTCGAACGCTGACTGGAGTGTCGCTTGTTAATTCGTTGTTTTTTGAAGCCTATTCATTAATTCGGACTTCCAGATAATTAAAACATTTTGCTGGTCCCTTGGAATCTGATGGTGTTCCTGAATGTTCTTAAGTCATGTTACATCATGTTTTTAAGTAATGTTTTTACCACGCGAAAAGTGACCGTGTTAGTAGTTTTTGTTTTTCTGTACCACTACTGCATTTAATATTTTATAAAACACCCGAAAACAAAGCTAAAAATGCACTTTTTAAGCATAAAAATTTGAATCACAAATAGCATGTTGCAGCAGAAAATTTTTTCTAAACAATTTTAGTAAAAAGTTGAACAAATCATGTAAAGGCATGCATCTATCAAAAAAGAAAAAAAAAACGTTGAGAATTTTCTGAAATATGCCAATGTTTGGCTTTCTATTGGCCTGTATCTGAAAAAATGGAAGCTCCATCTTGTATGGTATTCTTGCTACAAAACAATAACAGGAAACCCTATAGTTGCTAGAGTGAATTGTGCTTCCAAACTGCAATATCAATTGCATATGCCATGAACCAGAGCACGGCTGTGTGTGTTCAGGGTGGTTTGTCTTCACCGATGTCAGAACTGCATTGCAACGAAAAGGCAGTATCTCCAGACTCGCTGCTGCTCGGGACATCGATAAAATCAATCGTAGACAAAGTGCAGTCCTAAAATTCTTGACGTTTTGGAGAGAGTCGCGCATGTGAAGGCTGCCAAGAGACTTTCACGGTACTGCATCTTCGTAGCCGGTTTAAAAAATACCGCCTTTTGGGAAAGAAAAAACAGAAAACGAAACTTCAGTAGTCTAACTACAAGCCAGATGACTGTGCCTGTAGGCAACGTGGAAGGCTCCGAATGCTGCTAAGTTGTCATTAGTGGGCAATGAGCCGTGGTACCGAGTCTTTGCATCTTCGCAGCGGGTTTAAAAAATGCTGCCTCTCGGTGGGAAAAAGGAAGACTACATTGAAAATGACACTTTGAAACTTCAGTTCTCTGACTAGAGGCCGGACGCACAGCGTGCTCGTAAGCAACACGGAAGGTTCAGAAATCTGTGCGCGAAGTCATCATTGGCGCGTTTACAATGCTTAATGGGCGAGGGAGGGAAAAAGTTAAGTTGTATTTGGCACGTGATAATGCTTTTTGAAATGTGTGAACAACGAGCTACTTGTATTTGTTTTCAATGGTGACTGTCAATTCATTACTTTTTCTCCTTTCAGAAAGCATCCCAGAGTCTCATCGCTATGTCTGGGGTGAGAACGGACAGCTTTTTTTGGACCACATTTTTTCTTCTTTGCATCATAAGCTTAATAGCTGGGATGAGCAAATGTAAATTTCGCATGGTTAACATTTGTGTCCACAAATAATTAAATCTACAAATACTCTAAACTTGTGCATGTGCTTGAATTTTCGTGCTTTCCTGATGTAGCACACTGATTGGCAAACTTAGCATTGGCCAACCAGTTTAGATGTGTGCCCATCACGCATTGTCCTTTCTCTTTTTTCTGTACAATCTCAAAACAGTGTTGCAGAAATTCGTCAGTCTGAAAAGTAAACTTTATGTGTACATATTCTTGCGGCACAACCCTATCGTGCTGCAGATTGTGCGAAAGTACAACTTTAGCTTTTTTTTTTTTTGCGGCATTGAGAAATCTTTTGTGGTCAGGAATAAGAGGTTGCGCCCACTTAGAATTGCAGAAAATTTTTTCTGGAATCTTGCCGTCTCAGCTATTATAGTGTCCAGTAAGTGCACACATGTCATGTTACTTCAGTTGCAGCTTGTGTGCCTGGGTGGCAGTTGACAGTTGCACCCTTCAAGTCAGTTGTGTGTAATCCACCATGAACCACACTGTCGGCCAATTACTGCTATCCAATAATGTGTTGATAGCTTATGTAACGGGGCTAGTGATAATGAAAAATATCTAGAACAAGGCTATTGTAGAATTCTCGAGTGCTTACAACGATGTCACCGATGATATTGGCTCCGCGTTTATTGTACTAACGTAGCCTTCATTTTATTAAATGAGAAGACTCTCTTTAAAGTATAAATTCCTCATTTCTTGTTAGCATTCCTAGGGCTTTTTGCAGCGGCTGACATCCCAAATTAAGTTCGCTTGCTGCTGCGAGGCTGGACAGGATATGCTTGTGGGAGACGCTTTCTTGAGGCTGTGACCCTCTGATAAAAAATTTGCAAACTGAAGAGAGCAGAAACCTGTGCCATAGTGCCAGCGTGACTGATGGTTGTATGTGGTGCTTGTACAGCTACAATGCGTAGAAGCTAATGTCGCTGAATAGGAGTGAGGGTGCCTGATGTGTTAAACGAGGAACACACACCTATGGCAGCTGCATCCCTACAAATGCAATGCCGGCAATAGTCTTGCAACGAAAGTCATTAAAAAAACTGCTTGGAAAGTGGTAAAATTGAGTTCAGGTTTAAAGCTTAGACCAAGTTTATTCTGTAAGAGTGGAGTCTCCCGCTGTTTTGCACGGGCACTTGTAATGCAATTTGCTCCTAATCTAACAGTGTTGCACAGGCTTGAATACTGGAGACCTCTTCATCTTTCAAGTTACTAGCATGTCAGTAGTGAGTGGCTGAAGGAAAAGATAAGTACACAGCAGCAATATGTTGTGTATTTTTTAGTTCCATGTTATATCCACATCTACATGTGTGCAAGGTGTTTTAGGCTTAATAGCCAGGTACTGCCTGGAGGTAGTAATATTTTGGAGAGAGTTGCTCCATATGCCAATCTTGTTGCCCCTACTGCAGCTGACGACATGTTCAAGCGCTCGCTGTACGTTGGGAATATGTCAAGCCAAGTGACCAAGGAAGATGTTCGTGCCCTGTCGGATGCCATCCGTAGTGTCCGCTTTGTCAACAGGTTTGTCCTACTTTGATTAATGAAGCAGACTGAATAGTACTGGTTTACAGGACTAAGTTGTATGCAGCACTATACATGTCTTTTTTTGATGCCCAGAGTGGAAAAAGTCTTGAAGGAATCTTGCACTGGGACAGTCTCATGTGGGAATTGGCATTGTCGTGTTTTTGCAAAAGCATGTTTATAAAAACCTGTTTGTGGCAGCGATGCAGTGACTCTGCTCAAGGCACAGGAGAGGTTGAGGTCCAGTGTGATGACACCTGGCTGTTGCTGCTCAAATTTTGATATTCAAGTACTGTATATACTCGTTTAAGGGCTGTACCCCCTACTTGGCAGCCGGTAATTCTGGAAAAAGTCAGCCTAAAGAATTTCTTCATTAATGTCGCGAATTGGGAGTGTTGGTACATAATTAAAAAAGACAGCAGGGCAAAAAAGGACAGACTAGACAAGGAATTTTTGCGCTGCCGTCGTTTCCAATTTCTTTATAGGTGCATAATTTTGCCTACATGGTATGTTGCGCTGGGTGCTGATAGGCAACTGCCTGCAAGACCGTGCAAGAGTTGTCCTGCGCGCCAGACTCCGCCTGGAACCGCGAACATGTGGTGCCGCTGTCGTGCTTGGCATTTGCACTAAAAAGAACAAAACGTTATGCTGTATGCTGCGCAAAAAACTAGAATGCGGTGCACCCAAGCTAGTGGAGAGTTTCTTTGCAGTAACGCGCCACCCGCTAGGCTCTGGTGCTGTAGTAGCGTGCTGTTCGCCTGCTTCGCATTGAAGCTGCAGCAAAAGTGCCTTGAATCTAGCTACAAAAGATCTAAACTTCTTAGCAGTTTACTGCCACACAATAACCTCACATTAAAATGAATGTATAATTGATTTCCACAAGGCCAGAAGCGTGCAGAAAAGCAGGCCAGCCGAATGCCACCTCACGCTGACGGCCTCGGATCAGTCGGTCATTTGAGCGCCAGATCTTCGGAGGATTCTGATCTTGACTTAGGATCGCATGATGTTTTCCAGTAAACTGATTAGCAACCTTTTTACTTATTGTGGTTCATTCATGCCGGTCGTCGGGCATGCGCCCTGTCATTCATACTTTCAATGCATAGTGTATTTGAATTATTTACCGGGACTGCGCTAATTCGTCACGAAAATGCTTGTCTCAGCATAAAAGAGGGACCCATAATCTGGGCTCCGCTGCAGTCTGAAAAATTGTACTGAAAATGCCAGTCCCTTGTAAGGGCTGCACCGTGTTGAAACTGTGGGAAAAAAAATGCGGCCTTTACACGAGTATATGTGGCATTAAGTGAACGAAGAGGTGTTCATTGCAGCTTTTGTTTTTCATTGGAGGTGGTAGCACAGGACTCTACTGTAGGCTGCAGACGGCATGTTGCCCCTAGCTTTTAAGTCACAATGCATCTAATATTTGTCTGCTGTTATTGTTATCTTGTCATGTGAGCTGGAAATTCTCCTAAATTTTAGGAACCTTTGATGTCCCAGAATTCGACACGATTTACAGTGGCTATGGAATGCCCATTTTCGTGGGATTGCCATGTTAATGATTGCAAGAGTGTGCAAATTTTTTTTGCATGCATTGTGCTGTTGTCAGCTATGGTACGTTTGGAAGTGAGAAAATTGAAGTACTAATGGGGACAAAAGTGTCCAGGATGCCTGATTCGCAACCGAACCAGATAAGCTCTTTTTAGCCAACTGATTGAGACAATTGTGGTGGTGAAATTGTTTTCACACCCTATAATATATGCTAGTGGAGTGAGGTGATGACGAACAAATGTGGTAACTGTGCAGCGAGGTCACTTTCATGCTTGTCCCCGATAGTACCTAGCAGCAAGTACAGTACAATCTCATTAGAACAGATCCGGTTTCAGCGAATATTTGAGTATAACAAAGCAATGTGCCATGTTTGGTTGATCTTCCTATCTTTGCCATTGACGAACTTCATTTACTGAAGATTCCGTTACAATGTACATTCGGATAGAATGGACTCATTTAAGTGACCAGTAAGCCAGTTTAGGGTTCTTTGCGGTGGAATTTTTGGTAGCGAGTGGTTTACTTAAAGTTCTCTTCGGTGTGTCTTGGTGACTCATGGTGATGCACGCGTCAACGTCGGTAGCTACTGTGTCAGTGGCCATTTTGTTATTGCCGTAAATTTCCGTGAATTAATGTACTCAAAATAGAAGTTGATCACTGCCCAACTTGTGGTCAGAGATATTCGGGGCGCTGGTCCACGGCGTGCACCACACCAGTCAAATGCGGTCTTCATGGCCGGGATTCAATCTCGCGAAATATGGCTCTCCTGCTGAATGCCAGAGCTGTTAAATTAGTGATGCTGTGTACAGGATTGGGCACACAAGGGGCCTGCTACTACCTTGGATAGGCTGAAGCTTCCTTTGGCCTTGCAAATATACAGTTCCAGACTGATTTTCCAGACTCTGCAGGACCTGGGAAATGGTCCGAATAATCAAACAGTCCGAAATATCCGGGAATGTCAAAAAAATCTTTCTGCAAAAAACCGGCTGTAAAAATTTCGAACTTTGCCGTTCCCCATGTTCAATTTGCAAACGTTATTAACCGTCTGAGACAGTCATGCTTTTTTCATGTCTGCAACACCTCTCATCACGATACCAGACAGTGTGATGCGGCCGCAGGTCACGCTGCCAGCGAATTCACGTGCCGCACGAAGCAGGAAGAGAATCAGTTTCCCGGTACGACGACTATCTGAGACATAGGGAACCCACAGGAAGAAACGAGCACTTCAGAGTGCACATCCCCCTCGCCCAATCTTCTCCGCACCATGGGTGGGCGGACACTGCAGCTGTCCTGTTTTCAAAGCAATCATGCTCTTTTCTTTGTAGGCCACCTCGATGGCAACGAAGAGCGTGCCATTATCTCGAGTGGCAACGATGAAGAACAAATGGCCAAGCCTATCAAAGCCAGTCCATCCGATAGTTCGTTTAAATCGGAGATGGTGCCTTCCACGGTGGTGAACATGGAGGAAAAAAATTGCAGCCGATTTAGCTTACTTGGTCAAATGCGAAGAATGTGTGCTAGCATGTTGAATTTAATTTTGCTTTTGGTTCAATGCTAGGGTTTCAAGGTCAGGCTTCAGGCAAAGATGGGTGAAATCGGGGATTGGGGTCCTTAGTGGTAGCATAATGTATAAAATTTTGGGACCGCTTAAGAGGGCACTGTGATAGTAAGTTCGGGATCGCTTGTGCATGGATGGAAGTTGATGACGATTACATGCAATGCACAGTACGAGAGAGTGGCAGTTAAACACGAGGAGTGAACCGTTGTAGAGATAGCTTAGTAGTGCTCTCGCATAGTGGCCAGCGAAACTGATGTTAGTGTCACCGCAAGTTCGAAACCCTGTGTATGGGCTTGATGGTCACTCTGGTTATAATACTCATTTATGGTTATAAGTCTGTTGTGACAGTATTTTGATTCTGCACACTTCTCTTGCAGTACACCAAAACCGGGGAGAGTATTGGGGTGTTTAGTAATGAGATTATACTGTACGTGCTCTAAAATCGATCTTTGACGTGTCATGCATTGTGGTTCCTAATCCGGTGTTAGGTATGCCGAGCAGTTATTCTTTACTTGGTAAAGAACAAAATATATTAAGTTCTTGATTTGATTCATAACTATTGCATTATTTCACACTATGCCTGTAATTTTTGCTGATATGCAGTTACTAATCGAAAGGACATTAAAGGATAAGTGAATAATAGTTGGAATGTCAGTTTTTAAAGTATTTGATCCATGAGCTCTTAACATTGAAATTAATTTTAACCAAGGCATGATCTATAAATGAACTGTGTGCTTTTCTCTTCAGTTGTGCGTGGTTGATGGTGAGTTTTTGGGAAATGGCTTTTTTCATTGAGAGGTTGATTTCTTGCATGTCTGCTGCCATGGTTGAGTTGTATTTTGTTTTTTCCCCAAAAATTGTGTACTGCTTTGGTTTCGTGCACTCTTCTCCTTGTGAATTGCTGAGCTTATTGAAGGGGCTGGCCACACATAGGTGAGCTCCCTAACTCTCTTCAGGGAACCGGAAGTTTTGCACCAAAATTGCCTGGTTCCTTCAATGGCTAGGTTAGAAATGCAGTTTTAGATCAAAATAAGCTTTTCAATTAGGGGCCATTGAGTATTTAGTACCCCAATGCTGGAAATAGTGCAACACTACTATTGCAAATAGGGCATAAGCTGCCAGAAAGTCCTTAAGCGAAACATTGCTATGGTAATTTTGGGGCATGCATTTAAGATTGGTGCACTACTTTCATGCAAATATGTGCATGTCTTTTTTTACTCACGCATGTATACAAAACTATTAACGTGCTCCAATGGCTATTGCCTTTCTGCTCATTGTCAAGGCAGCACTTTTCAGTGTACTTTTACGTCAAAAGATGTATTGAAGAGAGGGTAAATGCCAATAAGATCTGAACTTTCAGAAGGAATTCAAACTAATGTAGTTCCACTAGTCAGTCCTAGAGTAGCCTTTTCTGCTTCATGGTGGAGAATGCATATTTTTCTAGTCAATGCAGATTGAGTTGGCATGCTTTTCATTCATTTCAGAACTTCTGGGCTGTGAAGCATTTTTTTTTATGTGCCGAGCAAAGAGATTTTGCTGGCACTCATTGGGTGAGGTACCATCACTTTTGGAATGGCCAGGCCTTGTTTGCCTGTTCTTATGCAGAGAAACTAGTGGATATCCCAGTGTCTTTGTTTACACTGCTGCGCTATCAGATAATGTAGCAACGCTTCTCGCCTTGAACGATTTTTATAGCGGCTGTAGCTCAAAGGAGCAGCAGCAACAGTGAGGATGAGATGTACCATCGTGAAATGAAATAAGATCATGACAGCTGCAATGTGAACTTAGCACGAAAATGTTAGCTGCTGGAGACTGCATACAGCCATGTGGGGTACTTAATCGTAAAATGCGGGTCACCGCATGACTGGGGATGCATAGTTGAGGTTCCATTGTAGTGATCTTCATGCCTTTGAAGTTGAAAGCAGCTGCATGAGTATTCAGTCAACTAAAATCTTGTTTTGATGTTTGCACTTTATTGCTCATGCTACATTTGATGCTGACAGTACAGTAAAACATTAATTCTGGCATCAAGTGACTGGGAGAATTGTTTGGATTATCGAAAGGTTAGAAGTAACGCATGCTCCCCCTTTCCCCCCCCATGCCCAAAAACTGTCTGCATTATTGTAAATTTTTGTGGTGAAAACATTTGCGGTGGTCGTCAACTTAACTCTTTCGTTACCACAAGAAAACAGCCGTTTTTCATAGGTCTCGGAAGATTTTTTTTTTGCCAGTGAAAATAATACTGCAGCCCATGCTGCTGCATATGAAATTGCACATAATAGAATGTTCTTTACAAAAACATAAGTTACAGAGCAAATTTATTAGGGAACACACAAAAATTCAGAAAATTGGAAAATTGCCATTTTTGTGGCGAATTGAAAAAAATAAGGTAGAAAAGGCATATCTACGTAAGATGCAATAAAACAAAGAAAATTTAGAATACACATTTTGAAGATAAATGACCTAGGAACACTGAGTAAAAAATAAACTAACTGTACAGTGCCATTCTTAGCTACACACAAAAAACTACAGGTGGAAACAGCCTCATTTCTCGTGCCATGCAGTGAAGCAGTTCTTGGTTTTTGTGAGGTACAGGTGCACTCCGCACTTTTCGCAGAAAATGTTAGTCTTCTGTTCGACTTTTCGCTCCTGATATCACATACTGCAGTTACGCCTTTTCGGCATCTTTTGCGGATGGTGCGGCACTTCTTTTGGGACAGATCTACTTGGGCAGCCTCTTCTTCGTCAAGCTCGAGTAGCTGTTGCGTGAGCTCCATCCAAAAAGAAAGTTTGTCGAAGTGGGCACTCCTTCGAAATTGCGGTGTCTAGAGGTGTTGCTGGCGGTACTCTTGAAAAATAATATAGCTATTCACAACAGCAATGTCAATACAATGAAAGAAGGGTGTTTTCCACCATCTCACGCACTTCATCAAAACGTTATAAGATGCAATCAACTGGTTCAACTTATCAACACCAAGCATCCCAGAATCATATTCGTCAATCAGTAGCGGCTTCTCGATTCGAATGATAGTCCACATGCCCCTCTTCTCTCTTTTCTTGTGGCTGTAACATGCCTGTTGGCAGTGTGTGCTGTAAACATCATATGGACCACCTTCCGGTTCTTCCATTGCAAATAGAGGATGTTGTTCCGCCGGAGCCACCGAACATCATCTCTCTTTGCCTTCTTTCACGACACATCCTTCAGTCCAGGTGGGAAGCACAGACGATCTTTACGTGTTGTGCCACAAGCGAGGGTTTTGTGATCCAGCATGTCAGCAAAAAGAGACGCTGATGTGTAAAAGTTATCCATGTATGTAACGTATCCTTGATTGAGGTACTTATTGCACAGTTGCATCACCACATCAAATGCTAGCCCACTTGAACTGGCTGTTTCCCGCTTGCCTGCGTACACGTATTGAACGGAATAGCCAGTCTGTGAATCGGCAAGCACCCACAATTTATATCCCCGCTTTACAGTTTTGTCCCGCATGTATTGCCGAATACCTGATCTTCCTTTTGACTTCACCATTCTTTTGCCCACAGAGAGGTTCCACGCAGGTTGAAAAAGTTCTCCTGAAGTGGTATTCATGTGTTAAAGCAGCCACAGTATGCGGTGCAGCTTCCTTTCGGAAGCTACAGTAGTCTCCTCCGGATCAGTGACACTCGGGAAGCGCAGAAGTGCAGAAAACAGTCTCCTTTGCATAATGTTCCATGGAAGAAGCCCTGAAAAGAGCCCACTGGTATTCCAGTAAAGGTGGATGCGTGGCAAGTTCACGATGCCCATATAAATTAGCAGCCCAATGAACTTCAGTAGTTTGTCAGGAGTCGCTTCTTACCATGACCCATCTTTCAGTATAGCTTGGAAGCTCCAAAATATGCATCCAAGCATATTTGTTTGTGTTGTTGCAGCTAGCATTTATCACTTCTGCAGTGAAGAATAGCAGAAAAAAAATTGTGCGCAGTCGTAAAATGCCTTGCGCTGCTCCACAGTGCTGGGCCGAGATGTGCTCTGGGCTGCCTTGTTGGCGTGAACTGAAGTTTCTTCACAGCCGGTGGCAGCACATCCTGGCCTAGCGAAGTACAGACCCTGCAGATAGCAAGAATAGCTCTAAGCTTTTGCACAAAGGTTGGCAGATAAGTGCGCTCGACGTCGGTGACTGCTCAAGGCCATAAAAGTAACTCACCGGTGAACAGCTGTGGATGTCCTTGGCAGACTTGAAACATCGTTACCGTCAGAGCACGGAGCAAAAGTACTGTCATCTTTGGACTCGTAGCTCGAATCCTTGTTACTAAAATCTGGTGCGGGTGTAGGATACTTAACGCGCTTTCTGCGCGGCGCAGTCGCATGGGACGATGACGCCATGGTAGCAACCAAAGCGACTGGCACTGTAGCGGTATCGTAACACCGGATGCAGCCCTCTAGCAGATTTAACAAGAGAAGCCAAACCAGAACTGGCTGTAAAGGCCGGGCATACATGTTGGACATGCGGGGGTCGTTCAGAAATGCGTTTCCATGAAATAAAACCACCCGGACTTCAGAGTCAAAGCTTCCTAGTGAATAGCTGCATCATTTTCGGGTAATTATCGCCACTCAACACCGTCGGATAACAAAGCCGACAATATGATTCGATGTTTGATTTGCTGGAAGTCTTTTGATTTGATGCTAATGCTGGATTACGAGGAGTGGCAGTTTTTTTTTTTTTCAAGTGCGTCTGCTACGCGCCCTTTTGCAACAACACATACACATTAGTTCTCAAAAAGGTCCATCAAAAACCAGAACGTCGCCAGAGCAGGAAAATTTAAACAGGTTCTACAAGTGCAGTGCCAAGACTAACCAATGGATGGCACTGCGAAACGATTCCTACATGTCGAAATTGGCGATTTAATGCATCAATCACCAGTGATTGGTTTGAATAGGCGTGGCAACGAAAGAGTTAAGAGGTGAAAACGGTGTAACGACGATTTTTTAAGTTTCATTAGATGCTTTACTGCAGGGAATGTCAACGCAGAAGCGCTGCAAAATGGTAAGGCCTCTGCGGCCTCCATCACGGTGTGACACAGCAGTGCAGCCTCCTCACAAGTGGCTTTGTTGCTTTTGAAGAGGCTCCACTGCTCAAAGCAAGCAGCTTTGGTGCACACGAAGAACGAAAAACCCACAGGGGTAGAAGCAAGAGAAACGTGCATTGATGCTGGAATGGCAAGCTACCTTGGTGCGGTGCGACCATGGTGGGAATGCGAGCATGGCGAAAGTGAGAGTTCGTGGCCAATGTAGGTTTCGCTACAAAACAAGACCAGTGGTGCCTCAATCATTGTCTAAATGGTGTGCAGCTAAGCCCTGCGGACTGGCCCATATGCAACCGATAGCCGCTGGCACAAAGCTTCAAACAGTGAATCTAAAAGTAGCACTGGACTATTTTTCGGCCTTCTTGCCCTCCTGTCATGCCTCTTGTTGCGCACATGTCGGGTTTGCGGGAAACTCTACCCCATACAGTTTAGCCTTCCGGGGGTCTATTTGGACATTTTCTCGCTGTTTTGGTCATACCTCACCATGGCGCTCTAATGGGAGCCATTTCTAATTGGCCATTGGGAGCCAGCTCACCTGTGTCGGAATTGGAGCATCTGACATGTAGACATGCATTGGTGTTTGCTGGGACCATGCTGGCAGTTCGGATTTCCGAATTATAGGGGGTCGAATTATCAAGTACGTATATGCTTCATGAGAAGCATACGCACAAATGTATCAATTCTATTTGGTTATAAAGCCCAGTACAGGCCCAGTGCATCTGAGTAGTTAGTTGTAGCATAGTTTCTCTGCTTCATCATGAAGCACTGCTGCAAACAAGTCTTATCAGCAGGTGCTGTATGAACATTGTGGAACTTACTGCGTAGGACAACTTCTACCCAGTTCCCTGCCAATAGCATTTTTTCAGTGTGCCAGATCCAGTTGCTCTGCTGTAGATATGACTCCATGTCCTAAATGACCAGTGGAATTTACCAAAAGTTATGTATGCCGATACATAGTCGTATGGTGGGTTGCGTTGTTAGTGCCAAAATTTCACCACAGAATAAAACATAGTGCTGGGCTAGTTGGTGATTCATACTTGGAACGACAGCAGCGCAAAAAAGCTACCACAGAAGAGGAGACGTGTCGTGTCTTCTCTTGTGTAGTTGCTTTTTGCGCTTTTGTCCTTCCAAGTTTCACCACAGAGCATTGCTCAAGTTTGCCTTTACGTTTAGCATAGACTTAAAGATGCTGTTCCTTATTTAAGTAGTAATGCCATGCCTGATTTCATTGCTGTTTGGAAAGGTCTTTTCGCAGTCGTTCATCAGTTTTCAGTCCCTTTAAACATAATAGTGGTACCAGTGTTCACCCTGCAAGTTCTGTTCAAATGCTTCTCCACTGTGCATGTACTGTGTGGAAAACGTTGCGTGTCCAGATAGTACTGGAATCTCTTGGTAATCTTTGTCAGAGTGGGTAGCTTTCAGAATGCAAATTTTGGTGACAAGTCTGTAGGATCCGAAATTAAGCATTGGGGTCCTCGGTAGTCTTCCATGACATGGTGTCAGAACTACCGTAAGAAACGGAGTATGGGTCGATCTTTCAAAAAACCATGGCGAAAAGTTGACCCCCGTTTTATGTACCGGTCATTGGCAGAAAAACTACGGAAGTCTTGCAACAATGGGTGGCTGAAGTCAACAGCCTTCATCGCCATCAGCAGCGCGGCGTGGCGACGTTGTCGCACCGCTTTTTGCGTTTCCGTAGTTGCAAAGCTATTTTGTTCAAAGGCTGCTTTTTCACATTTTGTTTCAAAATGAGTGGAAGCTGATGGCAATTCACCGTCGCCTGCACGAAAAGCTCGATTGAGTACACGGAAGCTCATAGCAACCTGGCGGCAAGGTGCGAATTTGGAGTATCTGGAAAGAGCATTCAGTACTGGCGGAGGCAGAAGCTGCATATTACAACTTGCAGCAACCAAAAGAAAACATCATTTCGTGGGTGGACTGCAGCGTATCCAGAATTGGAAGGAAAGGTTGCGCTGCGTGCAAAATCGCTGCCTGTGACTGCAGAATGCATCCGCCTGAATGCGGTAGAGATAGCGCGTGCCTCTAGACTCACGAGGGCGCAATTCAAGGGCTCGCCTACCTGTGTGCAGCAATCCATGAAGAGGAAGCGCTTTGCTCTACGGCGCCGTACAGTGTGCCAGAAATAAACACGCAGGTCGATGGGCGCACGATACTGTTAAAAAATTGGCCAGGTGTACATACGAGCAGCATTTAAATGAAAATACTGTCACCATTGTGCAACCTGTAGTCTCATTTGTTTCGGTACTTTTTTCATTGAAAACGATTTTTCTCATTTTTAGAATTGGTTAGTTAGGGAGGGGGTCGACCTATAGTCTGATTTTTACGGTATTTAAGGGCACTTCGTAATGTACATAAATTTGGTCGTTCATTGGCACAGTGACGCATTGATGTTTCACAAATTTATTTCGACATATCCATCTCCTAGTCCAAACACATACTGAAAGGAATTCTTGCCGTTCAGAGAAAAGGCATGGGAAATATGCGTGGGCTGTAGGTTTGCTTCGTTGGACAACCCTAAAGAGGTACTGGTGGGAGAATGAGAGCTGCTCTGCACGTGCATCACATGGATCGTAGTTAAGTCTGACTGTGATGAATTTATAAATCTAGCATTTCATGTAGAGCCGCTGGACCTTCGCAGAACCTTGTTTCTGTCATGTATCATGCTGTTGCCCTGTATGTATCGTGCATGTATCATGCTGTTGTGATGGCCTGCCACACTAGCCTTTTACTGTGCATGGCTTTTATGTAAGCAAGTCTGCCCTTTTCTTATTTCCTAGTACCGCAAGCTTTTTGCCCCTGCTGCTGTCTCTCGCCTTAATTTTTGTTCTGCAGGCGCAGTGCATTTCTGGACTTTGAGAGCCCTGAAGTGGCCAGTGCACAACTGGAGTTGCTGCGCAGCATGCAGCTCAAAGGACAACCACTGCAGGTGGAGCCTAGTCGACCTCGAAGCAGTTCCACATACAAGTCTGACCGTCTGCTTTATGTACGAGGGTTTCCAGATGACAAGGGGATGGATGCCCTTGGGCCACTTTTCCCTGATGCCTTGCTCATTGACCGCCGTGAAGGGTAAGTGCATGGCAATGGGCACTGTAACAGATTCGCTGCATGGTTAAGCTTCTTTTAGGCACCATTAGTTAGTGTTAATTTTGGTCTTATTTTGATTACATGTAGAACTTGAACCCCATTATGAGACAAGAATGTAGCAGACACCGCCAGGAATGAACTGCCGCTGTAGCTCATGGTTATAGCGGTCGGCTGCTGACGCAAAAGACGAGAGTTCAATCCCAGCCGCGGTGGTTGCATTTCGATGGAGGCGAATTGCTAGTGGCCCTTGCACTGTGCGTTGTCAGTGCACTGTAAAGAACTGCAGGTGGTCGAAAGTATCTGGAGCCCTCCAATTCACTTTCCTCATAGCCTGTCTCCCCATAAAAGCAGACCAAAGCATCGGAAATGAGACATTTTTCTCACTTCGCTGGCTGCCCTCTCTCATTAGTGGACGTTTTTCACGGACACAGAGTGTAGAAGACATTCATTAATAAAGGACAGATGATCTGAAATTTACAGTGAAAGCTGTAATAGTTTTGTACAAGCCATTTAGTCTGAGCAATCTAGGGGGTAAAACTGCAGCCGAATACTCTTAAGGTGGACATCACTGCCGCATACCTCAAAACATGGTCGAGGTGTCCATTGACTCAGGGAGCCAGTTACAGTAAAAGCTCGTTAATTCGAACTCTAAGGGGACCGGAAAATTGTTCGAATTATCGATTGGGCGCTAGAATGAGTGGTTATAGCGCCGAAGCAGTCTCATCTGAAGATCCCGAAGCAGTCACATCTAGACTTATCGCCTATCACTGCAGGCTGAATGGGCCTACCACTGCAGGCTGCTAATGGCAGGCAGCTTTAGCTTAATGTGCTAAGGCAACAAGCTTAGATCTAATAATTTTTTATCAAGAACTTGGCTTATACGAGACCTTTTAAACAACTTGGGTGTATTTCTTCCCTACTCAAGCCGCCATTGCTTACAAACCGCTGTTGCATCAATGCACCAGGGAGGAGACAAGGTGTGAAGATTCACATATTTTGACAAACTACTAAAGTTGAATTGGCTAGCTGGATGCAAAACATCGACAAGGGCACATCAATTGCGAGTGCTGCGTGAAGAACTGCTTCCAAATGGGAAGTGGTATGGGCAGGAGTGAGCAATGGTCCTGCCTGCGCTACTGCCACTGTCTGAAAGCTTGGAGCCCAAAAAAAGAACCATCAGTCGGCAGTTTGCTCCTCCCACATGTTATGCCGCAAACAAACAAGCAAGCCTCTGCCAGCGCACCGTAATGCGCGATCCTTGCCACCGCTCTTTAGTTGGTACAATACACTTTTAGCATAGCACATACTGCTACTGCTTGCCACATAGCATGTGCATGCGCAGATCACCTTTAGGGTGCCAGATGCTGCTTGGTGCCAACATGCATGCCTGCAGCATTGGGACCAATCGGTGCATGCACACTGGCAGCGGTACGCACTGCGCTACCCAATGACAACACTGACGTCCAGTGGACATCAGTGTGATGTCTTGACGGGACATGCAGCTATCCCTAGCGTATCCCAAAAAATAGTCTGGGGACATCCGCTACTCATCACTGTGGCCAGGTTTCCTGTCTCCCACGAAGGTCCGTCGCATATTCTCGTGGATCTACAGGGGACCAGACAGGGATGTGAAAGCAATGGTTGATTTCAAAGTGCTAAAATAGCACAGGCAGGCAGGGCAAAAATGGACATTCTTATACAGTCAAGAATTTGACATCTCTGAAAATCACATCTGCAGACAGCCCTCTTCAATATGACCAGCGTGTTTAAGAATGTAAGGATCACAAAAAATTTTACGCACATCTGAAAAATTTGAATACTGTATATGCTCGCGTAATGAACCCACTTTTTTTTTTCCAGAAAAGTTGACATCAGTTTGGGGGGAGGGTTCATTACGCGGGAAAAAAATTTCAAGATTTTTTGGAAGGGTCCAGATTTCATATACCTCCGTCTGTCCTATCAACAAACGCACGCGGTCAGATGCATCCTGCCCCTGGTGTTTAGCATTGTTCACTTTGACCTGATCCATGGTAGCCGGCAGGGCTGGCCAATCGCAGTGAGATAATGGGTACATGCTGAACACCCGCCCTGAAGGTCGGACAAATGTTTATGAGGTTAAAAAAACACAGGATGGTGACGAGTGTGTAATGGGAATGCTTAATAAGCCTTAGGTTACAGCACAGTCTTGGCACTCTGCCAAGCTCGCTCAGCATGCAGCACCCCCACCCCTCTGGCAGGAGCTCTCATCAAAAGATAAACAAGTGGTGATGTTATCAGCAGGGGGTGGCCTCTTGGCACTTTGCCAAAACCTCCATTTCACGCATTTTATTTATTCCGTATCTGTCGTAACTTTCCATCAAAGCACATCTATATTCCATCCTTGGAGTGCTCGCTGACAAAGCTGTTTGGTCGGCACTGCAACATGATTTCTGAGTTTGGTCAGCATCGTCCCGATCAGTTCGCTAGCTGACACTGCTACTGTAAGCCACAAAAACATATAACTTTCACTGCTCACATCTATACTTTTTGCACTTTACACATTAATGAACGCCTATACCACATTTAAAGTCACAATAACAGAGCTGCAGAGATGTCTTGTAAGAAATGCAGGTGTAAGTTTGCCGTAGAAGGCTCCTCTCGCTAAGCCTTTTCTATAGTTGCAAACGCCACTGGCTATACACAGAGCGAAGGAACGTTTCGAGACAGCAGTGCATACTGATGAACTTCATTGGTGTGAAGCTTATGCATAACTCGAGTGCAAGAACATCAAAATGTCGTCACAGCCATTTTGCTGCCTGTCGCTGCCGCCGACCACCCCATTGGATATTTCGGCCATGCCGGCACCATGCTAGGATTGGTGTTAGTACCCACGGGACCCAAAGTGCCCCAATCGCTCTGGAAAGAAAGTTGAAACTCCTCGAGGCACTCCAAGTGATCGGTGAGCGCTTGGAAAGAGCCAGCTGCAAGTGATCTAATCATGCGGTTTTGATCAGCCAAATATGCGGTCTCTTCCCAGAGCCCTTTAGAGGTAGAAAATGACCGGTCGAAGACAGCATAAGCATACACTTGCTGGTCTTGCACAGCAGTGGGCCGAGCAAGCCACCACTGCCGGCGTTGTCAAGGGTGCACTGTGTTATAGATAATACCGTTCAATTTGGCAGAGTGCTTAAAGAAAAAAAGCTGAGCATTGTGGCAGCTGCCACCACCCAGTTTCTAAGGGTACACTCCAATCTTCCATCCATCCATGAGTCTTGGCGCTTTTTGCCAGGTTCGCCGAGCTTGCCACCCCCGCTGGAGTTCTGTTTAAAAGATGAAAGATGCACATTTTTTTTCATCCTTTTCTTGTGTGCTTGGGTCTGTGCATGATGGAAGTTCACTAATGTGGGATTAACCAGGCAAGCACTGGTGCCAAATTTGACGTCAGAGTGAATTCAAAAGTATTTTCTGTCTATAGTACATGGATGCAAACAAGTTGGGCATAAACACAGAAAGGTTTCAAAATGTTAACCCAGATTGTCAAACTTCATGTGATTAACACGGATTTTACGAATTATTGGCTGTATCGAACTGTTCCTAAATATTTTAATAAACACATGCATTTCTTTGTACATCGGATGAGGTTTGCCATAAAATGGATATGTTGAACTGCCGAGCACCAAGCTATGCCCATTCGGATGGCAGGCGGCAAGCTTTCCCTCATTAGATGAATGACTGTGGTGATGCAAGCATGCACGCCATGGTTCATGCTTCATCTCGTATTTGCTAGCGGCGCCACAGAAGGTATAGTAGTGTGAACAGCTGGTAGACAGGCAGTCGGCACCTGTCTGCGCCTCTCACAGCTGTAGATAGTGCCGCAGTACCAGCAACATGGTCAGTTGCTGTAGCTTTCCAGTAGCCATCCTGTGCTCACGTGAAATGTCATGGAGCGCAGCTGGTGAAAACGGCGACAGGTTTCGTCCTGGCATCCCATTTCTCACTTGGCACCGCTGTAACTCTGGAAAGCCACCCTAGATGATGTTTGACCTGCCTTTGGTATGTGCATCAGTGGTTTGTGGCCTCCACAGTCACAACGGCTTTGAAACGGCGCTAAAACTTGGGAAAAGGTCTCTCCCAGTTGCTGTTCTTTCCCTGACTAAAATGCGCTTCTCCACAGTGAGTTTCTGGAAAAATTAGTACAAATTTCTGCTGTATCACTAAGATGTTATATAAATAACTATTTTATTTGTCCACCTGTTTGCTATAATGAGGTTTCACTGTATAGAGTTTCCTGTGCAATTGTGACAGTATGGAAAATCAATTAACTTTTGTCCCTCTCTTCCTTTGTCTTTCTCTCCCCTTCATCAGTAAAGTGCTGCTGAGATTCAAGGATCATGAGAGTGCCATAAATGCCATCAAAGAAGTCATTGCTCACGACGGTACTGACTTTAAGTTTAGCTTTGCTGCTGGTGAGTGCTATGCTCTGTCATTGACTGCTGCAGGATTTGATCTGTGGTACTTAAATGAAAATGAGGTGTGAAATGGCTGAAGTGCATAAGCTGCAGTGCTGCAGAAAGGTTTATAACAGGCATTCTTGACAATGTCTTGTAGCCATGGCCATTACCATACACATCTGTAGTACGGTTTTAAAGGACTTACAGGCACCAAATTTTCATTCCTTGTTTTATGCCTTGTATATGTGTATATGTGTCAGTTTATCTACTGTGCTTTTGTGCAGACATTGTAGTGTGCTTCATGAAAATATAGAAAGGTCATTATGTGAGGCCTGTAAGTTAGCCTGAGCTGGAAAAAAGTGCTTGGTGTGTAATCTATTGGTTTTCAAAAACTACCCCCTGCCTTCTTCCAGTGTTGTTGCCTTATCTAGGTAATCTTCATAATATCCAGGTATCCTCGTAATATATGCATTTCTGCCCATTGCACACAATGCACTCTGGCCAAGGCATTTTAAGAGTGCGTATCAACCGCGATTCTACTGTAGTAATCGCTTCTCGTGGCCTTTTCAGCCCGTCCGAGATGGAACCGTAGGGGCCCGCCTAGAGCTGTGTGGCGTAGGCACCCACCTGGAAGGTTTGTCAAGCATGAGGCAAGGCAGGACTGAGGACACCGCACCCAGCTGCCACTCTTTCTTTTTCTTTTTTTTCTTGTTCCACAGAGTGCAAAGGAGGCATGGAGAAGAGAAGTGCAATAAGGTTACTGATGAAATGCCAGGGTGATGTTAATTGATTGTCAGAGTCTAGACTGTTAAAGAAACATTAAATTTCTGTTTTTCTTAAGTTATTTTATATTTTTATTTTGTTTTTATAAGGACAACAAATAAAGAGTGCCTTAGCAGTACAAGGCTGGTTTTGTCTGGCTGTCTGCTGTGTGGAAATATTTATATGCGCATACAAGGCAGTGACTGGCATTTAAGGCCTAGTTGATTGTCCTGGTGATTTGGTGGCATTCTAATAGGAACCTTTGAGCAGTAGTTATGAAGCAACTTTTTTGGCAGTCATTAGCAATGGCACCCAAGGCTTGCAGTTGCGCACACACGTGCACATGCTGTCTGATAAAGGTTTATCTGCTGTGTTGTGGGTGGACACCTCTCGGGGAGTCTCAAGCTCGTCTCTCCATAAAAGCTGCATTGACACTTTTCTGTGAACCAGTGGGGCGTAAATGGCAGAGAGCAGCACAGAATGTAGCGAAAACTACCTACAATTAGAGGTAGTGTGGATGTTGGCAATTATTGCTCCTTTTTTTTGTACACAGTATGTAGCTGCTGACAAAGGGGGAGTAACCAGACCATGTTGAATTGTAAGCTGCAACAAAGGTGTAATGTGGATGAAAAAGAGCTGAAGGTGTTGACATGATGCTAATAGAATAAAGGCCGTTAACTTTTTCTGGGTCAGTGGGGCCATGAGTTGTACCTTGTTTGTGCTCTGATCAGCTCTGTTTAGTTTTGAATTTAAGGCAATACTTTATTATAAATTTCAACTTCAGGAATTTTCATCTTTTGGGTGGTGAGGAAAAGAAGGCTGCTGTAACTGTTTGCAACATTTGCAACATAGCTGTTCAGTGCCCATTCCTAGGTTGAGTGGCTTCCTGTGATGGTGGTGTAGCCATAAGCGTGCAAGGAGGAAAGCAGAGAAGGGTGAGGGAAGAGCAGAGGGAAAGGCATGTGTCGCTGGCAAGGGCAGAAGCTGAGCCTGTTGCCTCATCGTGTGGATACTGCCGGCGAAGTGCTGAAAATGAAGTTAGTACATGCCAAAGAAGGCACCTACTGTGTGACCACCCTTCAGTCTTGGTAGAATTCGTGGAACTTTGACTGTGCACTACCTTTCCATAGCCAGCTGCTAGTAATGGGTCCAATGGAGAAAGGTGCATGAATTGCAGGTAACCATTTGTCAGAGAATTAGGTACACTAGGGTTACTGCTCACTGATGAGGTCTTTCTGTGAGCAGGTGAACTGCAGTTTCTATCTAGTTACAATGATAGTGTCTACATGCAGTGGCCAACGTTGAAGCCTTGAGGAGAATGAGGAAAGTGGAGGAGCTGAGAGGGAGGGAGGAATGGTGAAGCGTGGGTAGGGGTGGCTTGCAATGCACAGAAGGCGCCCTGCAAGTGGTGTTCATGGGTGCAGAGATGAGCCAGTCCCGCTTGTGTACGTCATGCTCTCAATCAGTGACCAAAGGCAAAGTACTGTACCTGTCAAGCATATCCATTGAGTTGTGCTGTCCATACGTATAGGATGGATGGATAAAGCTGAACCCTTTAAATTGGGCAGTGGTTCAAGCCACCTATACATGACTTGTGAAATTTTACTCTTCTCTTGATTTTAGCCACGAATCAGATAACCTTCACTTGGTTACTTCTACCCGCTTAAAATCTACTTTCCGTACACTGTCCTTAAACCCCAATGCTTTGAATAAATAAGCCCCACTGCAGGGTGAAGCCCTTTACAGAAAAGTATCAAGTGTTCAGCAGTTTCCTCCTCTTCACAAGCACCACACAACGTGTCTATCTCGTGGTACCTGACAGCAAAAAAAAAAAAAAGCTTCCCCTGCAATTATCATAGATATTTTCTTTGGCAATTTCCTGTTTAAAGATCCTGCATGTTCCCAGTGCCAATTTCATCAGCATACCTGTTTTCCACAGAGCTCTCTGTTTCTTTAACCTTTTTCTTAACCGATAATTGCTGATTTGCCCCTTACTGCTGTCCAGATATTTGCTTGTCAATTTTCTAGTTTGCTTTCTCCATTTCGTGTCAACATTCTTTATATACAGGTATCTGAAAACTTTCCTAACCCACTGCTTTTCCTCCATCTTTCTCAATCGTTCCTCAAATGCTATCTTACTGCTAGCCTCTCTGCTCCTAAACGACCCCCGTCCCATATCACCCTATACCCCCTGATCTGGAGTATTGTCATGTGCTCCCAAAGCTAGTCGTGCTCCTTCTCTAGCGGCGGAATTATGAAGCGTTGATCGGGCAGGGCGGAGCCGACAGAGCTGCGGCGCTTTGAATGACCGTGTTTGCGTGCTGCTCGCGCCCGTTGCGCTCGTCTCGCGGGCTCTGCGGGTGCGTGCAGATGCCCAACGGCTGCACGCTCCGCTGATTGTGTTGACCGGTGAGCAGTCCTGGCGATAATCAAAGAAGCACCGTGATTGTCTCGCATGCTTTTCTGATAAAACGCATTCGCTTTCAGGCGTGTGTGCTGTCGTCAGAAATGTACGCAGGTGGTGGGAATCGTTCAGTGCAAGTATATTATCGGTGCAGTATAGGGTGCTGCAGTAGTGATGAGAAAATAATACTACTGACCCATCGCCTGCGGCTCGGGGCTTAGTCAGGGGGGTCTGGGGAAGGTCTCAAAACCCTCTCCTCGCCTTCATTGTCTTAGGGTATTGGCGAATCAGAATCTGCACACTGGGATTTTTTTCTGCAAGTGAGCGTACACAGACCCGCCCTCCAAATTCGTGCATGCACGCACCTGTCCACTGTACACTCTTCAAATTGCTTCACCGCTTTAGAGCGGAGCTTCTTTCTGCCTTGCGCCGAACACACGCATACACAGTATGTGTGTTGCAAAATAAACGAAAAAAGAAAGCAATGAAAGCCACTGCTCGTACTTCACATGCCATTGAGCACACTGGCAGAACGTGGGGATCGCTTGTTTAAGGTCTGAGCCATAAACTGATTTCTGCATGCACTTTGTATAAAACTCAAACTGAGCAAAAACCACCCTTAAATTTATTTCTCCCCACTGTATAAAACTATCCGTAAGTAAACAAGCTGCCAGCCGCTTTCTCTCTCTCCTTCTATTAGCCTCTCCACCTGTGGTCGAATCACTGGCGGGTCCTTTATATATGTGCACTTACTCGGCCGAAGCTGCGTAATTTGGCAGCGCGTACAAGTGCAAGGACGGCAGACGCCATCCCATAGCCTTGCGTAGTACACACGCGGTAGCAGTGCGTTATAACGTTACGTGCCCTATCGATGAGCATCAAGGCTGAGGCGTACCAGCGGCTTGTGAGGGCTCCGTATTAACCGATGTTTTAGTTATCTTTCTGGTAAATACGCCATCCACGGTATCTATACGGCCGTACGGCAGAAGAGGCTAGGCAAGCGGGACAACGGTAGGAACGGCAGTGCGTTATAACGTTACGTGCCCTATCGATGAGCATCAAGGCTGAGGCGTACCAGCGGCTTGTGAGGGCTCCGTATTAACCGATGTTTTAGTTATCTTTCTGGTAAATACGCCATCCACGGTATCTATACGGCCGTACGGCAGAAGAGGCTAGGCAAGCGGGACAACGGTAGGAACGGCAGTGCGTTACCCTATTGGTCGTATCAGCCGTACGCCCATGCGAAGCTCTAACTTCAACTGAATGGGATTCTTTTATAACGGACATCGACATCGCTAATTGCGGTTTCGTATTTCGCCCAAACTGAAACGCGGCGAGATTCGACCTGCGGCCTTGGGGTGAGCAGCCTAGCGCCAAAGTCATTGAAACACCGCGGAAAGGGAAAAGAAAATAGCAGACAGGTGTGACCAGAACACACGGTGGAAGCAAGCGCTATTAAAGGAGTATAGAGCTAATTTTGGTGGCATGTTTTCTTCTGTACAACGATCCGGGAGACACTACTACTCATGAATCATTATGTGGTATTCACCTACGACCGTTAAATAATTTATAATAGTCTTTTTCTGTCATGCTATTTCGGTTTCAACAGCCGAATGCTGGCTGTCACGTCAAATAATGATTTTATGCCACGTGAGGCATGAAAAAAAAAACGACTTAATCGCTGCTTCATCGTTTTAGTTCGCCACAGTCCTGAATCCAGCCTTAAGAGCCGGAATGGCAACAACGAATGTGAAAGCGAATTTATTGCAGTTTTTTCATGCCTCGCGTGACCTATAAACCCACTTTGACGTCTCAGTCCTCATTCGGCTGTTAAAACCGAAACAGCACGATAAAGAAATTCGATTATAAATTATTTAGCGGTCGTAGGAGAGTATAAGGTGGTAATCCATGTATAATAATGCCTTACGCATCATTACAAACAAGAAAACGCGCCAAAAAGTTAGGTGTCTGCACTCATTTAATGTGAAGACAAAAAAAAAAAAAAACGCAAGCGCATTCGTGCTGCACTTTCGTTCGAAAAAAAGCCTTTCAGTTTTCACTTCATACTCCACGTGGCTTTTCACTCTCGACACAAAACTAGGTGTGACGAGAACAACGCTGCCGAGCCGCAAAACGATTTTCGTAACAGTATCCCAGCGCGGGAAGAACGGTCGAGTGGGCGCGCGCGTGCGCAGAAAAAGTTCCTTTCGCGTGCAGGGGCACCATGAGGGCCACACAAGTCTACAGGGGAGCTAGTCGTCCTGCCCACAGCCGGTATATCGACGCGCACTTCTCGGGGAGAGCGAGCGCGCGCGTTGAGACCGGCCGTGTCCTGCCCGGTCAGTGAGTCTTTATTCAGGAATTCCTGCAGTGCCCGAAGGCATTATTCCGAGGGGGGGACGTACAATGAAATCAAGCAGTACAACTGCCATGGTCAGATGATGGAGCTACTCGAACAACACATGGAACAGCCATAAACTCGACAAAAACACGTACACACTCGCGTACATTGAATTATGCAGTCAGGGTAAAATCAATTTATGAATATGAAGCCGCCGCGGTGGCTTAGTGGTTATGGTGCTCGGCTGCTGACCCAAAAGACCTGGGCTCGATCCCGGCAGCGGCGGTCGAATTTCGATTGAGGCGAAATCCTAGAGGCCCGTGTACTGTGCGATGTCCGTGCACGTTAAAGAACCCCAGGTGGTCGAAATTTCCGGAGACCTTCGATCACTGCGGCGTCCCTCATAGCCTGAGTCGCTTTGGGACGTTAAACACCCATAAACCAAACCAATTTATGAATAAATGCAGGAAACCTTCCTCCCTTCTCTTATGACGCGGTTCGGGTGTCAACCGAGATGTGAGGAAATTACTGCGCCATTTCCTTTCCTCAAAAACCAATTTTTAAAATATGAAACAATCGGTGGCGCCGCAACGGGGTGCGGGGAGTGCGGTCCGCACCGGGTGCAGCGCTCAGGGGTGCAGCTGGGCAGTAAGATCGAAGGGGGGGGGGGAGGAATGAATTATTCTGTGAAAACGGCAAAAAGAGCAGGATGGTGCCGCTGAGACGTAGAGTGCTAAGTGTTATATGTTTACATAGAACGAACTATTCTGCTGTAAGGACTGCTGTAGAATTCATGCCTTAGCCAGAGCTTCTACGCCATTGTCTTAAAGTAGGCCCGGGCATGTGTTCGTGCGTGTACCCTGGAAACCCGAGCATTAACCCGATACTCATCGCAGGCCCCTGCGCGGGAGCGTGCCGCATCGCCTGTCTTTTGCGTATGTGCAGTTTACTCTCCCGAGAGAGGCCCGCTTGCAGTATCTCTCCGCCAGTTTTTAGCGTCTTTCTAGTTCATTTATCGCCTGTGCTTTTCTCGGTCCTCGGCCCAGCTCCGCATCGGCCTCACACTTTGAAAATGCGAAAAGGTGCGGAATGCCTGTAGCTGACTGGAAGAATGCCAAGTCTCTGATCACTACGCTCTGACAACAACAAAACATAAGTAGGAGGGTGCCCATAGCAAGGCCGGGTGCTTTAGAACGGGGAACTGAGAGGAAATATACCCAAGTGTATTCAAGTGCTGCATTACGTGGTTCTTACTTTTTTCTCTCTCTGAACGAGACAAAATATTCGGTCAAACGAGAAATGCAACTGAATACGTTAAAAGAAAAAGAAACGAGCCTGGAGACGGCCACGTACCCTAGCTCCAGGTCACATGTTTACTCACCGCCTTCTCATCGTCATGGAGGTCTGCGAGCGCCTCGTGGAAGACCGCGACCAGTGGTTGCATCATAGCAGAGCGCAGTTTAGAACTTCGCCTGCGTTTGCTGCTCCTATACAGCGCAGGAGCTGAACACAGGTCTCCTCAGCGGGAAAGGCCACCACCTTGAATTGACGAGGTAAGGCAAAGAGCGGGACTTAAGATGTGCTGCGCGAATTGTCTCAAGAGACGTCAGGCGAAAAAGAATCTGAACAGAAGAATTGGGAGCCTTAAGTGCAAATGTTAACGACTAGCCGTAGCTGGCAGCGATTTATCAGCGAACATGCATGCGTTTCGACTTTTCCTGTGTTTCTAAGGCATGGTTCTGGAAGTACAGTGCAGAAAAGAAAACACGAATTCATCATTTTCTAGAGGCGCTCAGTCACGCTGCAGCGGGGAGGAGTGCGCAAACCAAAAGAGGCCAAGTGGGGCTTTGCAGCGGAATGCACGAGAGGCAAAATGGGAGGAAATCAAAAAATAAGCTGGAGCCATGCTTTATTATGTGAAAAAGGGAGAGAGTGGTACACAGGGCTCATCTAAACGCCCCACTCGACGCTCTCCAGCTGAAGAGTCTTCTGATAGCGCCATGCAATCAAAAGTTCAGGAACGACTGCAAAGAAAGGAGGAAGCTGGGGAGACGGCTGAGAGTGAATCGAGTGCTGACACTACGCATCAGATTAGTAAAGAAAGTTCCGCAATGTTTCGAGATGTCTCTTTCGGCAGATACCGCGAACAGACAGCTGTCGAAATGAAATCACGAAAACGCGGATTGCTTCTTTTCGAAGCAAAGAGGGGCCGTTTGGCTCAGTATCTAGACAAGTGACGAAAGCCAAAGGAGGGTTGTGCCAGCTTTCCAAGGTTCGTTTTACAAAGCAATGCCTAATGGCCAGTAAATCTTGTGACCGTGGATGGTATATATACTCACCTGTCAGCGGGAAGCTGTACTGTTTCTGCTGTCGCCTGTTAGCCAGTCATGCTGCAGAAACGACGTCTAAATTTGTGAGCGGGCTTCAGACGTGATGGAAGCTTTGCCTAGCAGTTAAAGATCATGAATGTTCTGGGGCGCACCTGCGTTGCCTGGAACAGTGGAAAGAGAGATAGAGAGAGAAAGACGAACGGAAAGGTAGGGAGGTTAACTAGGCTACGCCCGGTATAGTTCACAACCTTGCACTCAGTCCCGAGTCCTTTAAGAACTTGAGAAGTGCATTCAAAGCTGTTCTCTGCGGTGAAGGCTTACTCTAAGGATCGAGAATCTTGGCTTCAGTAAAAACAGTAGAAAACTTTACAGACCAGTTTGAGGCTGCAGAAAACCATCGACGCTGAAAGCATCTATTTTATGTAAACTGAGCGAAGGAAGTGGAGGGATATCTTACGTCGGCTACTTGATATTGCACAGTTTCTTTTAAAAACAGAATCTGGCATTCCGCGGCCGCAAGGAATATGAATCAGCGGTGTACAAAGGTAACTTCTTGGAAATGGTTGAAATGCTTTTTAAATTTGATCCAGTGCTTAAAGGCCACATATTGAGGCTAAAAGAGACAGAAGACAAAATAAAAGGCACGGTCGTCTCATATCTTTCCCCCAGTAACACAAACGAATTCATTGGCGTGCTCGCAAAACATGCGAAAGACAAGCTTGTTTTGGAGATCAAACCAACTCAGTACTACGGGATCATGTTTGATAGCATGCCATACATGCCTAATTGCGTCCAGGTGACGGAACTGATCAGGTACGCCAGAACAGGAAGGTGGAGGTGTAAGGTGGAGCGCTCGTCCTTGTGGTGTCTTGTCCTTCGTCTTTTGTTGCGCTATTACCTGCCATGCATTTCAATCAACTCGCCCAATTTCGGGCTCTAATCAATGAAGGAGGTATTCTTGAGATTTATTCCACTGAAGTCGAAAAAAAATGACCTAGCTTCGGCAATACTACGATGCCTAGAACGTGACGGGCTAGACATGACAATGTGCGGTTCACAAGGCTACGACAACAACGCTGCCAATATGACTGGTACCCAAGGGAGCGTACAAGCCATTATTAACGAGAAAAACAAAAAGCTACCTTCAGTGGTTGCATAAACCAGTCTCTTAACCTGTGTGGTCACCATTCCTTTGCTCAGAATTCATCTTGCGCGAAGTTTTTTGGATCTATTAAGGCACTCTTTCTTCGCGGCGTCAACTCACCGATGGGACCTGTTGATCAGCCACACTGGAGTGGCTCTGAAAAGGCTGTCATCAACACACTGGAGCGCCCACTGAATGACGAATTGGTGACAGCCATTGAAGCCCTTTGTGAGCCACAGGTAAATGTGCACACAAGGAGTGCAGCGCAATGCATTCCAGTAGCTGCTTGTGACTTTACTTTTCTATGTTACTCGCACCTGTGGTGGTACTTCACGAAGTCAATGCTGCGCAACTGTATTTGCAGACAAAAGGACTATCCCATGACCAAGTAGTGGCAAAGTTGGAGGCCCTAAAGCTCGTCTTAAAAGAGGAACGTGGTCACCTAGTGCACGATGCTATTGAGCAGGCACTCAAAATCAAATTAACTCGGAATTGCAATTAAGAGACGCCCCAGGTTAAAGAAGGATCGCAGATGAACAAACTAGACATTCGGGGGGGGGGGGGTGCATTGATATGTTTCATGGCGAGCTCTGCATAAGGTCAAAAACAATTCTAGAACTGGCAACTTTGAACCCCTTGAAGCGAAATAAGCCTTATTTATTCAACTGAGGAGGCGCTCAAAACTTCTATTCCGGAACAGACAGCATTCTACGACGAGCTGTCTGACAGCGCACTTTTTACAGAATTCCTAGGATGGGGAGACACCTCAAAGCAGCCGGCATTGGGACCCCAACAGTTGGGAACATCGGACTCCCTAACATTCAGTACGAAGTGAGATTTTGTAGAGTTCCTTCCCACCATTTCATTAGGACTGCAGCTATTTCTCACGATATATGTGTGTCTGTGGCATCGTGTGAGAGGAGTTTTTCCAAGCTGAAACTAATCAAACACTATTTGATATCAACAATGGGTCAGGCTAGGCTTTCAGACTTTGCATTATTATCGACAAAAAGCACAAATTTTGATCAAGTGATCAGCAGGTTCTCATTTCTCAAAGCAAGAAAAGGAAAATTTTTATTTGAGTTGTTATTTTTGCTGTGCACTCTGAGTGAATTTCGCTTTTAAAATAACCGTGCTATTTGTTATAAGTCACATGAAGAAAAGTGGCTTCTAAGTGTTCGCACTTTCTGTATATCGGTGGGTTCTTGATCGTTTAACGGATGCATCGAGTGATATATGCTAGCCTGTTTCGTATATGCGGCAGACATAATTATTTGTTCCTTGTGACTTTTGCATGTTTCCTGCTTTCCGCTATTTCCATTACAAGTCTTGACTGACGGCTTGTCTGTTTCATGACTTTATTTCTTTGCTGTGTGTTCGAACTGTCCTTGGGCTATAGATATGTCTTATTAGTTTTCAGTTGTGATTCCTGTGCATATACCTGCGCGCGTCATAATGTGCATAGTCTGAAAATGTTTGTATTCGTCATTCGTTTACTCTTTGTCATTCCTACGGCTAAAAGTGCAGTCGATTTGTGCATGTTAAAAACTTCCATTATTTTTTACGCTGAGTTGGTGGAACGAACCAGCGAAAGGAACACGAACGTACGTAAGAATGGACACAGGAAGGTGCTTCTGCTTGTTCTCACGTTTTCATCGCTGGTTTCCCTATGCCAGAGGTCTGCGAAATAGCCCGCACTGCCACTCCGTGATAGTCTTTGTGTGCATTTGCCCCGTCACGTCTTTTTAGCTACATTCGTGTGCATAGGGTTCGGTTTATGATTTATGACGGTTTGACATCCCAAAGCGACTCAGGCTATGAGGGACGCCGTAGTGAAGGGTTCCGGAAATTCCGACCATCTGGAGTTCTTTAACCTGCACTGACATCACACAGAACACGGGCCTCTGCTCGGCTGCCAGGAACCATCGGACCAACGGGCCCTGGTTCGGCGCACCTGCCTAGCGGTCGGGACCAACGAGGTCCCGGAATGAGGGACTCCGCCCTGTATTGTAAGGGGCGAGACCCACTAGGGGTCTCTCCCCGAGCACCTCTTTGTAAATATAGCTAAATAAATGCTTTTCACCACCACCACCTAGAATTTCGCCTCCATCAAAATTCGACCGCCGCGGCCGGGATCGAATCCGCGTCCTTCGGGTCAGCAGCCAAGCGCCATAACCACTGAACCACCCCGGCGGCTGTATGGCTACAAGTTATTGTACACGCTTAATGTTTACATATCGCGCGACCCCTTTATTCTTAAGGTCTCATTCGGAACATTCACCTATCCAAAACCACTTGCTCTGTTTATTTCATCGCAGCTTATGCTTTTTTGAAAAGAAAAAGAAAATGAAACGACACGTGCTTGATTTTCTGCCTGTTAGAAAATAAGCGGTTTTGATGTGATGCTTTACTGAATTATTAGTCGCGGGGAACGTTCGGAACGTCTAGGCGTTAAAAAATACAAAACAAATGCCTTTGTTTGCAACAAGTCGTTGGGTGCAGAATGAACTCAACTTCAAAGCAAACACTGAGGATAGAGGAAATGGCGATCTGCTTCTTGAAAGGCGGCGGAAGGGGGGCTGTCGCGCAGCGCCTCCGCACAGGGTGCGGCTGACCCTGCAGCGACGCCGATGGACGCAATTCCGCTCGCGCGTCGCGTTGTCTGCCGGGGCGGCGAGCAGCTCACGGGCAGAAGTCCGCCCCTGGCCTAATCCGCTGTGGACGAGCTGGCGTCGAAATTCGCACCAGCGATCGTACGCATCGAGTGAGGGTCTGGCGATTCGTACTCTCACAGTGCCAGCATCTTCCAGAGCACTGACTGTACACATTTTTTTTGTGCGTGTAAAAGCAAATGTTTAATGAACCTGATTGACATGACCGGATTGACGAAGCCAGCAGCGAGATTTGTTAATAAGTTACTCGTCAGAGAACACTGATATTGATGTCGGGGCCCGCGAGCACTCTTGGCAAAGAAAAAAAAAACTCAAAATGAGAGTAATGGTTTGTCCTCTAGCGCGCACCCACAAAGATGTTTTATTTACTCCGTATATTGGGCGTATTTATTTACACCCCTACGCAAAGGAGATATACAGGAGTACAAGGAAGTGATTTTTTTTTTACCCACAGAAATGAAATACTAACGTGGCGCCATGTTTAGTGATCTTTAGGCTCATCCTTAGAGCAGTGTCAGCGACGGACAGGGAGCTGGGGGGCGGGCGGCAACTCAGCTGCTACTCTCACGTGACCCCGCGCCACGCGTTCCTTTTGCCGTCGGCAAGCCCAACAGCGGTGTAGGCGGTGAAGGCAGGAGTCGTCTGATTGTGCTTTGCGAACTCGTTATGTTATCGTAGATATAGCGATGTAATCTTACAATCAGTACTCTGGAGCTGAAAACGGGTTTCAGAGCTTTCCATGGCTAGGCACCGCGCTGTAGTTTGCTAAAACCAGAGCAGAATAAGTTGAACATGAGAACAACACGGAGGTAAAACGGCATGACGGTGTTTACATTCATGTTTTCAAATCTTGGTTTTTTAATATGGTTGAGAGACAATGCAGCCTCATCAGCTCTATGCCTGGCGTTGAAATTTCCATCGCATGAACGACGGGGACTGCCGACAGCCCTTTGCGATCGAGAGACCCGCTGCGTTGTGCTCTATACCGCTTGGATCCTCGCCGATTAACAGAAGATAAGATCCTCGGACCGTGGCTGCAGCAGCCGACTGTCCTCAATGCCTACTACACCATTCGAGAGAGCGACTGGCTTGAATGACAAACTTTGACTGTCTTCTCACCCCTTCTCCGTTTCTCTTTTCAGTCCCCTCATCCCTGCTCCTCAGAGCAGGGCAGCCAACCGGGACACCCTTCTGGTTAACATGTTGTTGTTGCCTTCGTGACATGGCACATACCCACGACATGGGATTGGCCAGGGTTGAGTGGGGATACCCCATAGAAGAGGGTAGACTGGTGCCAAGGTACTGATTGTGCCTTGGGTGAAATTTACGAGTAATTTAATAGAAAAGGAAAAAAAATATCGGGAGAGAATATCTGAGAATTAAATATATGAAAATACCCAAACGTTCTTTAAAATGCGGAAATTTTGGAAACAATTAGCAAGGGAATCTGCCGGTAGCTGTTATGTAATTGTGGAGGTATTCGCAAACTTAATGCAATGCAAAACCCCTGGAGCTCGCGCCGAAAGAGAGGAGGAGGGGAACCGACAAAGTGAGTCCCAACTTTGTAATGGGAATTTCTAGGTTTGCTCCCCTCTGATGTGCAAACCTCCGGTAGGAAATGCTTCAATGTTTCGACTTCACCACGAGCCGCACAAAGGTTTGTGGGAATGAGCCCTCATCTACATAAGTAAAGATTTAAACAGGGAATCCTGCACCGCATGAGTGTCATTGCCACCTCACACTGCCGGGTTTTACATGCACGAGCCTTCCATGGGTACATGAGATGTTAGTAGTCAACAGTAGAGAGTAAGGGATCGTTGCACGTGGCGGTTATAAAGTGAAAACGCTGAAATCGAGTCATTCCGAAAAGAACAAGATGAGGGACGCTGCAAGCAACAGGTGCATTTAGAGCTGATTTTTCCAAAAAGTCTGCTGCTTCATTTTGTAAAATGCCACAGTGACCTGGTATCCAAACGAAGCGCACCTCTCTCACCCATCCAGGAATAATAAAAAAAAACTAGTGAGAGTATCAAAAAAGCGTTTCGTGTGGATACCAGCGCCAACAAAGCAGAGAGACAATCTGAGAGGAATATCACCTGAGAAACAGTTGAGGGAATTTTCAAAGCGGCCAGCCCAAGAGCCATAAACTCTGCTAGATATATGGTTGTGTAATCCGGGACTCTAACCGAAAAGCTCCACGAGAGAGGCTCTGAAAAAATACCAACCGCTGCCTTCTGGCCGGCCCCAGACGCATCTGTAGCAATCACAGTATGGTGCGGGAAATGGGCGAGGTGATCAAAGAGGAGTCCAGTTAATGTCCTTGCAGGCAGATGCTTCGCAATAGGTGGGAAAATATAATCAAAAGCAATATTCACAGGGGACGCTGCCCAACAAACTCTGCATACAAAATTGAGATCCACACCAATGTTCGATAAAAGGTTCTGAGTAAAAACAACTCGAGGGAGGCGGAAGCTTGGCCAATGAGGAGTAAGAAAGAGGGCTGGGTGCGAGACGAAAATAGGCGTAGCCACACCAGGAGTTGGCTCAAATGCCCGCAAAAAAGTCCCGACAGTTATGCGGTCACTCTGCGTCCAGCCGGCCGGGAAAGCGAACTTCCGTGCCAGCTACACGCAGGCGTTATTCAAGTACGCAACACGTTTCCCCAACCCGTGGCGCAGAGTCGCAGCCACGGCAGGTCCGGACGAAATAGGCAACGGCAGGGCACGCTAGGAAATAGTTTATTATCCTAACGTGAGGCAAAGCACGCTGCGGAAGAATGTTCTATCTGTAAAATAGGTGTTCAGTAACTCACTAAGTCGTTGATGTCGACCGGCGTTGGGTTCGGTTGCCGGCGGGCAGCGAAGGGGTTCCTCGGGGCACTCAGGTCAGGTCTCGCAGCTAGTCCCTTTCCCGCCGCGAGTTCCTTCTTTTATCTCCTCGGGCATTGCCTCCCTAGCAGCAAATCCTTGCCGTCATGCTCAGGCATGCAATCCACTCCGCAGTAGGCAGCGCGCTGTCGTGACATCACGTCAGTGCTGGGGCGGAAATGAGCAGAGTCACAGGGGTGCCTTATCTCCACATTCCTGGTGGCCAGCGCGCATGTGGAAGTCACGATCGCCGCTGGCGCGGGGGAAGAGGGGGGATACCAGTGTATCCCACATCCTCTCCTCCTTAAGAAAGCCTCCCGAACGCAGAAACAGGGACAACATTACTTTATCTTCTCCCCCATCCAGGGATCGAGGTTCGATGTTCTTCGGCTTCCGCAGGTCCATCAGTTGTCGACCGCGCCACGCCCCCGCCGATCAGCTGCTTCGCTCCGAAGGCTTGGCTTCCCGCGCGATGACGCTGTCGGAAGGCATCTGGCTCTCCGCCTCGGTCTTCCGAGTGCGTGATGCTGCGCTGTTCCGGATTTTGGACGACCGCCTCCTTGGCGCCGGATGCGATTGCTTGGAGGCTAGGTCCATGGCTGCGCCACTCTGAGGTACTGGGTCAGGGGACTTCAGGGGCCAGAGCTTCCTGCGCTTCTATGGTTGAGGCCGCGGTTGGGCTGCCCTGGCCTACCTGGTCAGCAGGCGAGGGCCCAGGTTTGCTGTGGTAATGGGGCCCCGGCAGGCGGTGGCGCACAGTCGGCGTGTCAGCAGCTCCGATGCGATGTGGCAGGTAGCCGGGGAGGCCTAGTTACAGCAGGGTGTCGACTGCAGGTCGCGGGCGAGCCGTAGCGTCGGGCCTTGGGCGCGGCGCGTTGCCGAAGCTGGATGGTGGCTGGTAGTTGGTAGTGGTGAACGATGTCGTTCTGATGTGCCCTGCTTCTTTTCTATCTACGCTGTAAAAGGTCACCGCAGATGTAGCCAACTCCCGCAGCGCGTGCTACGTAGCTGTTCGACCCTCATGAGAGTCATGAGGGTTTACGCAAGTCAGTCCTACGTGACACTGATCGGCATGAGCGGCCCGTACGTCCATGCATCTAACGAGACTGCCTGCCGGCTAGCGCCCTCGCTCTATCAGCGAATGTCGCGTTGTATTCGTAACAGTGCCTTCTCCCTCTCCGACATGCTGTTCACTTTCGACAACAAGGGGTGCGCTGACCTTCCCTGCACGGCAGACAGCAGTTTTCTACCGCGGCAACCTGCTCTCTGTCCTCTCTCTCAGCGGCGATTGTCCGCTTGCCTCCTGGTTTTCGGGCTGGCGGCGTTGATCTGTCAGTCTCCCCCCGCTCGCGCCGCGTTGCGACGCCGCGGGCGCTTTCGCGAAAAGCCTCAAAGTGCCTGACATGCGCTCCCTGTCGCCTCCGCTGCTGATGTCTATCACAATACCTATCTTGGCTAGGACGTCTCTTACAGGAACGGATAAATAGGGAAGATGAACGAGGCGTTGTCGCCGCACGCGTCTTTCCCAGCGAGCCACTATCATAGTTGCGCCGTGCCGCTCGCGAGGCGAAAAGTGGTACCGCACTCTCTCAACCGGATTTTGTTCTCGCGCAGATATATGGTTTAACACCTCGTGGCCGAACAAAGAAGCGCTTGCTCCTGTATCGAATAACGCGGTGAATTTCTATCGAGCTATCGTTAGCTCAATGAACGGCGCTGACAAGTCAACAGGACTTCCTACGCGACATGCCAAAGGCGCTAGGAAACCGGGGTTCTCTGTGTACGCCGCGCGGGATCGAAGGTCGATAGCCGGCGGCTTTGGCCGTTTCCCGGCCGTGTTTGGTCACGGGCGGGAGGACGGCCACATTCGAGGGCGAAGTGCCCCGGCTGGTCGCACCGGTAGCAACGGCTGCCCAGGCCCCGACGGGCTAGGCGCTGGTCGCCACGGTCCGGTCGGTCGTCTGGAACTCGCGGTGCGGACGGTGGGGCCGCTGGTACGGCCGCGTGTCGGCCTCGCGATCTCGCCTAGGTTCGTTCCGCTCTGCGGCAGCGTGTGCTGTTCGCAACGCGTAGCTGAATGGGTCCAAAGCGCGGTCGGCCAACTCCCAATCCCTTGGGACACGCTCGTCAGCAAACCGTGCTGACGCTTCAGCTCTGGATGGACTGCGCGCTGAGCTGCCATTCCACGCCCAGCGCGGCTCAAGTGACCGCGATGCGGGTGGGGGCGGCAGATACGCACGCGCAGAGAGGATGACTCCCTTAACGCGCTTCGCCTCAGCAGCCAGCTCATCCAAATCTCTGAACCTGATTCCTCTTAGGTAGGCCGTGAAAATCGGGTGCCTTGTCTCGTGACACGCTCAACTTTCTCCGTGTTCGTGGCGCGAGGGTCAGCGAGGTGATAAAGTTCGTCCATCGCTCGGTTGCCGGTTAGTCGGTACCAGCGAGCCGCTTGCTCCGTCAAAGAAACAGGCACAACACGCGCGAGCATTTCGGCGTCTGCGATTCCTGTCACTTGATGATAATGCGGCAGACGGTCGAGGTACTCATTTGCTCCCGTACTGTCGTGGTACCCCGCGCAGGTAGGCAAGTCTATCCTAACACGTGGTGACTGGGCCGGTGCTTGCAAATTGTTCTGCAAAATAGCCACTAGACTCTGCATAACCTGCATTGTGTTCTGCAAGAGCGCCTCGGATGACTGTGGACTAACGCCCTCGGAGTTTGGCGCAGCCGCTGATGGCGTGGTATGATGAGGCCTAAGTGCCTCATTGTCCGCACCGTGGAGCGGCGAGGCGTCCCATGTGGAGCCTCCTATACCAGGCCTGTACCTATGCCTCCTATATCAGGTCCTGCCAACGCGTCAGAGGATGTCCCTCGTCTATTCCGCGCGGAACGCCCAAGATTCGCAACACCAAACCCTTCAAAAGGCGCGTCAAGTAGGGAGCCCTGGTTCTGTGCCGCTGGCTCTGACAGCATGAACAAAGACTGCAAGTCACTCCTGTCGGCTGTCATCCTTTGTTAGGGCGACGGTAATTGTTCGCTCGAACAAAGGTCACTGCTCGATTGCCTAGTTCGCCCCACGTTCGGGCGACAAGATATGGGGTCACTCTGCGTCCAGCCGGCCGGGAAAGCGAGCTTCCGTGCCAGCTACACGCAGGCGTTATTCAAGTGCGCAACCCGTTTCCCCAACCCGTGGCGCAGAGTCGCAGCCACGGCAGAGCGTATTTGCGCTTCCGCTCCGCTCAGCCGGCAAGCGGGATCGCTACTGCGCATGCGCCACACGCTCAGACGGGAGCTTGCGAGCGGACCGGCACTTCCGCCCCGCTCGTACGCAGTGCTAGCGGAGCCCGGAACGGTGCGACGAGCGCGGCTCCCGCAAATCCTTCTGGTCTCGCGCTTGCTTGCTAGTTCAACATGGCGGCCGGTTCAACAGATGTCGCATGTGCCGCAACCCCTGCAGAACGCACACGCGTATCTAGCCGCAAACCTAGAAGAAAGAGGTCGCGCGCTGATGAAGATTTGTGCGCGAGGTGGTTGTGCCAAACCCATTCAACAACCTCTGCGTTTGGGAGCAAATGCGCAGAAATAAGAAAATTAACAAATGTCTGTCTAAAAACAACGTATGTCTTTCACTTCACACGTTTTAAAATGTTTACGAGCAAAAATATTTCTTTGAAGTGCGGAAATATGTTCACGAGCAAAAATATTTCTTTGAAGTGTGGCGAAAAAAAAGCAGTTTTTTTATTGTCTGGTTCCACTTTTTATCACCAGGGAGCTCCTCGTGCAGTTCGTCTGTCTGCCTCCGCTTAACTAAAAAGCTGTTTTTCAGCCAACGCTCCGTTAAGGCTGAGCGGGTACCGTGAGCGGAGCGGAGACACAAATACGCTCTGCTAAAACTGTCTATTATCCTAACGTGAGGCAAAGCACGCTGCGGAAGAATGTTTAACCGTAAAACAGATGTTCAGTAGCTCACCAAGTCGTTGACGTCGACAGGCGTTGGGTTCCGGGGCCGGCGGGCAGCGAAAGGGTTCCTCGGGGCACTCAGGTCAGGTCCGGCCGCGAGAGCGTTTCCCGCCGCGAGTCCCCCCTTTTATCCTCTCGTACATTGCCTCCCTAGCAGCAAATCGTTATCGTCATTCAGACATGCAAACCTCTCCGCAGTAGGCAGCGCGCTGCCGTGACGCCACGTCAGTAGTAGTAGTAGCTTTATTAAATAATAATAAGAAAGGAAGGAAAGGATTTTTGCTAGGCCCGGCATCTGCCATCGATACTGAAGCACGTGAGCAGGGGCAGCGGAAGTAAAAGAAAGCAGGCAGGATGGAGAAATGAAATGAAAGAGATGAGGGACAGGGAGAGAGGATAGGAGGAGAGGTAATATCCACTAATTATTTATACGTCAGTGCTGGGGCGGAAATGAACAGAATCGCAGAGGTGCCTTCTCTCCACATTCCTAATAACCAGCGCGCACGTGACCGGTGCAGGGGACGAGGATGGATACTAGTGTATCCCACACGGTTAGAAGCTGAAAGCGGGAGTTAAGGTCGGGAATACGAGCCTCTAGGTACAGAACTGGGGTGGAAACTGACTGAGGGAGACGTATAGGCAGAGGCGCAGTGCGCGCCTTTCTAACAGCAGCAACGGATGAAGCGGATATTTAGGGGAGTCAGAAAAAAGTTTGCAGCCAAATTCCAAAATGGGTCTGACATAGGCTTTGCACAGAAATACAAGCGTGTCCCGACGCATGCCAAATTTTCTATTACTTATTCGTAGTAGCTTCCCTAGTGCACGCTCACCTTTCTCAACGTTAGTCTTGATGTGGATCCGCCAATCCATACTGGCATCATAAATAACGCCTAGATACCTCAAAGATTCCACCTGAGGTATGCTGTCCGAGCGATAGTGTAGCGGTATATATACAAAGGCGTGTTGGTTTTAAAAACTAGCTCACTTTTTTGTGCATATTTAATAGCAAATTTACTGTATCCAGCCAAATCTCGAGCGCATTGAGGTAATCCTGGACAGAACGATATAGGGCATGAATGTCTGCTGCAGAAGCAAAGAAGGCTATGTCATGTGCATAAACATATACTGTAACATCACGGTGTACTGGAATGTCGCACATCAGCAGATTGTATAGAAGTGGCGAAAGTACGGCACGCCTCTGGTCTGGGCATACAGGTGTCTGAGGTGAAGAGACCGCGAGAGCAAAAGAACTGCCGTCCTGTTAAAAATTCGCGGATCCATGCATAAATGTAGAACGGCGGGTGTAGTAATGCCAATTTAAAGAAAAGGATCGAATATTCAACACTGTCGTACGCTTTAGCAATGTGAAGAGTCACAAGTGCTGATACTTCATTCTTGCGCATAGCAAGGCGGACTCTGCTCTCTAAATCGACATGGGCAGACCATATGGAGCATCCGCGGCAAAAGCCAATCTGGGCACAGCTCAATGCGTTGACTTCTGAAACATATGTTGATAGGCGGCTGCGCACAATTCTTTCCATGAGCTTTACCAGATTGGATGTTAGAGCTATCGGCCGAATGTTATCAATATGGAAGCCTTTCTTTGAATCTTTTAAGAGCAATATTATTTTCGCAACCTTCCAGGAGTGCGGCAACCATGCAGCTTCCTATGATGCATTGTCCATATCGAAGAGGTCCTGAGTGAAGTCTTGCGCGAAGATTTTCAACATTCCGACCGTAACACCATCCCAACCCGGAGCTGAGGATTGCATTAAAGAAACTAGTTAGTACCAGAGATGGGCATCCTGACGAGGGCGTCCTCACCCTCACCTCGTGAGGATTTCACTCGGTGAGGTGAGGGTGAGGGAGGATGGCCGGATGAAAATACGTGAGGACGAGGGTGAGGCAGGAAAGACGTGGTGAGGCGAGGGCGAGGGAGGGAAGACATCATGATGTGAGGGAGAGGGAGGGAAGACATCATGAGGTGAGAGTGGGGGAGGGCAGAATTCACCATTCGAGGGCGAGGGTGGTGGCCCAAACTACTCCGGGCTAACGCTTTTGCCTGTGCCATCTGTTATGAATTCCCATTTTAAAGCGCTACTTATTAGGGTGAAGGCTTCCGGGGAAGGCGTAGTTTCTGCACTCTGGAGGTACACGAGGTGAACACGAAACGCGGGTGCAGCACACCTTCTCCGTCGCCGTGATGTACTACACCGCCGAAAAAAAAGCGCTCTCCTAACTCAGAAACCTTTTTTTAATTGTGTAAAGTATTCTGAGAAACACCCTGTATAGTGCGATAACAAGGGGCCACTGGCAGGGCCGTGGGGGTGACTGCCAGTCCAACGGGAACCATGGTACCGCAGTCAACATTTTCATTATCAGCCCCGAATATGTCGGATGATCAGAGTGTAGAGCAAAACACGTAGAAATTATACCTAGTAAGGCTATTGAATTACCAAGTTCTAGGCCTTCTTTGCCGGAACGAAGTCAGATTTCAACTCAGTGAGGTTTCACAGAATTGGCTGCAGCGCAAGAAATGCTTTTGCGAAATTCCACTGTCGAATCAAAGCCTGTTGGCGGCGTTGGTGTGGAATTTTTTTATTCACGCTGTGAGTAGTTCAGTACAGTCATATCTTCATTCTATATTCTATTTTCTCTGGAACTGCGAAATGGGAAAGCGGTGCCGCAATGTGTTGAGCAAGGGCGACCACTGTAGTTTTACGTAAGACTTTTATCGTACCATAAAAATAAAGCAGCACCTTAAAGACCTTGGTCTGAATCATCGCTCGCTCCGCCTTGCATTGTACGATGTGCTAGAGAGAAAAAGTTGTACTGCTCTCCAAATAACATCAACATCTCTAGGTTTAATTCTGTCCCTCGTAAGACCTGCGACCGCGTAATCGCGCGCCTGATTTTATGAACTAAATGTCTCGGAGACATGGTAGGTAATTAACTCTCAGCGTTTGAGTAAGGCGTAGACGTGCAAGCAAAAAATCACGGACGGCTTCGCTTGGGGTTAACCATGAATTATCGTGCGCTAGCGCCGTTAGTCCTATTTCGCATGGTTTATCCTGACTTTCTATGCTGTTGCTTGGCCTGAACATGCTTACTTTGGTGGATATGTCATATGATGTAAGTTTGCGTGTCATTGCATCATTTTAGACTTGTACTGCGGAAGAATTGGTCATTCTTTACATTCACAGATACCTGGGTGTCCTGACTCCGCTCCAGACGCAGGGGTGCAGCGGTTAAGCTACGCGCTACTGCCCTGCTATGGTAGGTGCTGCCAGCGGTGGGGCTTGTGAGACCCATGTTGTTCCTGAGGAATCTCTCGCGACTAATCATTAAATTTAACTGCCACGCTGGGTCGTTTGCTCGCAATCCGATGGGCAGCTTGTGTGACGTCACAACGTCACGTGACCAAGTGCCCCACGTGCTAGAAGCAGGCTTCGGACAGACAGACAACCACTTTTCGGCAGATTGGAAGCAATAGAGCACTAAAATGGCAACCACAGGAATCTTTCACTCCAGACTCGGGGAATTAGTGACTACTATTATTCAGCCCTAATGCTGCATTTCAGCGAGCCGTTTGATTTTCAAGTGGCCTCAATAATGTTTTATTTTAAGTGACCGCATAAGGGCCTCACTGCAGCGGAAAGCCGACACCGCTCCGGGGGAAGACACTAAAGAAATACAAAGATTTTAAACTGGAGGAGCGGGATCCGAACTCGCGGTAGCACTAAAAAACCAGTTGCGCCGTCGCCATGGCTTTTCTTTAAGTATGGCATTTATAAGATTGAAAATATATTCTATCTACATTAACTAAATTATTTACAAAGCTTTTAGGATACGCCACGAAACACTTCGCAAAAAGACAGCAACAGAGCAGAAGACGCGAGGCGCATCACCAAGCAGGATTGCCACTCCGGTTTTAAGTCTGTCGGTTCATACATTTCCCTAATTTGAACAATCAGTTGGGAGAAATTCTAACATCCTGTTTGTACGAACTGCCAAGCTCTCATGCTGTGCTTGCAATGTCGTCGTCTTCGTCACATAGCCGCGTTCACGAGAGTTGTTGTTGAAATGGCCAGACTCTCACACTGTAGTTTGAAATCGTGGTCTTCATCATTTTCCGTCCGTGCGTGTGGAAGCGTCATCAGACGAGCATGTAGTAAACCGCACGAAATGGCGGGAGATTAGAAAAAGTGGAATTGAAAAGACCCAGTGCAATCGCAGTGTCATCGGGTAATGGTAAATAAGCGACCTACAAAATCTCCTCGTTCTGAGTCTAGTCTGTGCCTAGCACTCATTGTAATTATCGTGGTAAACGCTACTGATTTGTTTTCTAAATACTTTTAACGTACTTTAGTTTTTGTACACAGGCACAACAACGTGCTGACTGATTCTAGCAGTCCATTTTAGCACAGGGAGCATGGCAGCAGCAAACGGGGCAGCATGATAAGCTTCTGCTTTTGCTTTGCCATCCAGGTTAGTGATTCCAAATCTGCACATTGCTGCAGGAGTGACGATAGCTTTCTAGGGCTGCTGCCCTGCCCACTGTGTGTTCAGCGTTTCCTTTCTTGCGTCATCACATTATCAAAAGATCTATTATCTTGTGGCGGTGTTGAAAAAAATCCTGGCCCAACTGAGAAGCAAATGCGATCGGAATTGCTAGAAGGCCAGAGAAAGGCTAATTCAACAATGGGGGGCCTGCAGAAGTCTCAAGACATAACTTAGAATAAGCTCTCCGGTTTAATTCAGCAAATTTATGGCACTGAGATATAGTTTTCGGGCCGAAATGTCTTAGCCACAGAGGTAAAATACATTAAATCGGTAATATCGGAACTTCAGGACAAGCTTAGTACAGTTAGAAAACAGATAGACGATTTAGAAAGCAGAGGCAGGAGAAATAACCTGAGAATTCACGGAATAAACGAGTTTAGCGAGGAGACTAGCAAGGAACTGGCAAAGGAAGTAATTGGTGTTTTTTCCTACAGGTTTAACAGTGAGGGGTGTCGAAAGATGCCACAGGGTGGGTAAAAAAGAAATATATAAGGCGCTGCCAGTCGTTTTGAAACTCCTCGACTTCTGTGAAAAAAATTTCACCATTACGATCATGCTGTTAACTTAAAAACACCAATATCAACTCAAAATCCAAACACCAAAAAATCTCAAAATCATTAGCTGATGACTTTTCTAAACAAGTTAAGGAAATACGGAAACAGCAGTGGAAAAGCTGTGAAGAAGAGCGGAAAGAGGGCGCCAAGGTTTAAAGGTAATAACGATAAGCTAAGAGTTAATCGCGTACTGTATGGTTGGGATGAAACAAGAGCTCCTCGCTTCAGGCTTAGAAAGAAATCAAACTAACTCCGGACTAAGAGACTTCAGACCCTGAAAATACTAAATATTAATTGCAGAATTGTCATAGGCAAGAAAACTGAGTTGGAGGCCCTTCTGCTTTTGCACGACCCTGAAATAGCGGTTTTTACAGAAACTTGGCTTAACAATAGAGTGTTTGACAGTGAGTTAGTTACCACTGGCTACAGTTCGTACTGAAAGGATCGTGATGGTAGAGGTGGAGATGTCAGCATTCGGTTTAAATCTCCCCTGTGAATTTTACCAATGCCTGATGTACCCAATGTAGAGTGCATTTTTTGCACAACGCACTATGGAAACGTTAGGTATATTATTGCAACAATCTACATGCCCTCCAACTCTACCATTGCATATTTGTGCACGAATGTTAAACCAAATAATCGTATTATACTGTCAGGATATATTAATTTGCCTGAAGTAGACGGGTCAATTATTTCAGTTAAAAAGCACGACCCCCATGGTGAAGCTATGTTGGGCATTGCTTTTGACTTCGAGCTATTGCAGATTGTAGAAAATACCATATTTCAGGGAAATTCTCAATCAATGTTCGACCTCTTTTTTGTTAGCGGATCAATTACTGTCAAAACAACAAGCCATATAGTAGATAGAATATCGGACCTCAAAGCTGTACTGCTCACTACTGCAGACGCCGCTTTACATAAGAATCCTAAACATTCATCCTATGTACACTCTCTCGAGATACATTATAAGAATCTCTGACTCTTGATCACTAATGACTTCCCTTGGATTAAGCGCATTGATTACACAATGGCTAACGTTGAGCGCAAGTTGTTCTTTCTGAAAAGAGCTTCGAGACTTCCTACTCCTTCTGTCCGACAGCTCGCATACAAAAACATAATTCTGCCGATACTAGATTATGCATGCGTTATGTGGGACACTTTCACCAAAACTTACAATAATAAGATAGAAATGCTGTCAAGGAAAGCCGCGTGCTTCATTTAAAATAGATTTGGACGTACGTAAGTGACAGAACTGTTAACCAAAACGAACTTGCCCCATTCAACGCAAAGAAACCGTGTGTCACGACTAAAATTGATCTTTTGAATTTATTAACGGCCATGTATAAGACAGATCTTATGAGAATAATTTCTTTTTCATCTGGTTACGCCACTAGGCAAAGACGCACAGTAAGGACATTTACCACGCGTAATAACCGTTTAAAGTATTCTTTCCACGAACAGTAATTGAAGGGAAACTCTTAACCAATGACCGCGTTTCGAAATCATCTATGTCGGCATTTATTTCCAGTATTGTTTAAAATCTGTTGTGCATGCTTATTTTCCAAAATTTTCAAGCTACGTTATTCTACTTTGTTCTTGTGTTTATTGCCTGCGTTATTACGTCGTGTTTACTTATCTGTATCCCATCCTTCTAAATTCCCCAGTAGGGATTGCAGTATAAGCAAAATAAATATAGATTACAATGAAATGTTATAAGTGCAGGGCACATGTATGCATGCAGTGCGTGCCAGAAGTAAAACCACAGTGATATCTTAGGGCCAAACTTGTAACTGTCTCGGTTTTGTCTCACGTATTAGGTCAAACAGCTCACACACACGTACCCGCACACAGACAACAGTATGATCATCTAGCCTCTCGTTCAACAGAGCCTTGAGGGCTTGTCTTGTATGTTTATTACTGAGTAATGACGCCAGAAGTTGCAGACAAGAATAACTCAAATTTTAAAATGACCCTTAGTGGGTGTGAGGGCGAGGGAGGGCCGGATAACTTTTCAAAATGAGGGCGAAGGTGAGGGAGGGCCATGGATTCAAAAGTGAGGGTGGGGGAGGAAAAGTAAAAATGAGGGCATTTGCCCACCTCTGCTGCCAAGCGGCTGAAGGCTCACACCTACAGCCAAACCACCTGCTGGAGACCGAGCGATCGGTTGTTTCCTGGCCGCACGGGGGACTGCATAGGCGGCGGAAAGTTGTGATGTAATACGGCTAGACACGGCTTGGCGCCTCTAACGCTGAGTGCGTTCCGCACACTGAATAGGCAGTGCGCCCATCCTGCCACCCTGGAAAGTGGCAATTAATGATTGATCGAGAGAGGTTGGTCACCAAATAAATGCTGCGGCCTATTGCTGCAGTGCCGCATGTCTTCCACAACGTTGTCAGCGCTAATGCATGCAGCCCACATCTCTCTCTCACCACCGCCTCGTACCTCAAAGCGCGATGGAGGCGTCCGCTATCCCAGGGAGCCAGTTATGCGTCTTCCTTTCCTCAAATTCATCGGAGTCTAGAACGTTGTCAACGCCAGCGGCAATGAACACAATGGCCCCACGATCTATAGAAAATGAAGATGAAAATTGTTTTTGGGAAAAGGAAATGGCGCCGTATCTGTCTCACATATCGGCGGACACCTGAAGCACGCTATAAGGGAAGGGTTAAAGGAGGGAGTGAAAGAAGAAAGGAAGAAAAAGGTGCCGTAGTGGAGGGCTCCGGAAAAATTAATGTGGATTAGCTCAGCTAATCCAGGATATACAAGGCGAAAGATGTCGGCGTTCACTGTGTTCATTGGCGCTCTCGTTGAGAATGTTCTACACGGCGATGGTTTTATGGAAAGGAAGAGCGCATAACTGGCTCCCTGGATATGCGGACGCCTCGTTCGTGCTTTGATACACGTGGCGGTGGTGAGAGAGAGAGATGTGGCCTGAATGCATTAGCGCTGACAACGTTGTGGCTGGCATGCGGCACTGCAGCAGTAGCTAGGCCGCAGCGTTCATTTGGTGATCGATCTGTAGCGATCAACCATTAACTGTATGCCACTTCCCAGGGTGGCAGGGAGGGCGCGTTTCCTATCCAATGTGCCGAACGCAATCAAAGCATGATTTTGCAGTTGGACACCAACGCCACGAACATGAAAGCGAGATTGAGGTCTCCACTGACCCACTGAGCCGGTTGTGCGCCTTTCCTTTCGTGAGCATGAACGGCCTTTGCAAAGTTGTCAAAGTCAATGAACTCTATGAACGTCGTCGGCTCACTTGTTTTGTTTGGTTTTTGAGGAAAAGAAATGGCACAGTAACCACATATCTCGATGGACACCCGAACCGCGCCGTAAGGGAAGGGACAAAGGAGGGAGTGAAAGAAGAAAGGAAGAAAAAGGTGCCGTAGTGGAGGGCTCCGGAATAATTTCGACCACCTGGGGATCTTAAACGTGCACTGACATCGCACAGCACAAGGGCACCTTAGCGTTTCGCCTTCATCGAAACGCAGCCGCCGCGGTCGGGTTCGAACCCGGGTGCGCAGGATGAGTAGCCCAGCGCCCTAACCACTGAGCCATCATGGCGGGTAGGTTAGGGCACCCCAAGTTTGACCTTGAAATGACCTTTGCCGGATTTGGTTGCCGGTGATTATGGTGTGGGTGTAAGACAGGCTCGGATGGAAGACAGGCTTGGCCTAGTCTCAAAATGGAATTGGAGCACCTCCAAATATAAGGTTGGCCACCATCGGAAATTTCAACATTGAGTTAGTCCACGTTCGGAACCGACCTGGGACAATGCCAAAACGGGCTTGGCCTACCCCCGAAAATTTGAAAATTAAGTGACCCATGTTCGGAAGGTACCTGAGACAATAATAATAATGATAATTGGTTTTTGGGGAAAGGAAATGGCGCAGTATCGGTCTCATATATCGTTGTACACCTGAACCGCGCCGTAAGGGAAGGGATAAAGGAGGGAGTCAAAGAAGAAAGGAAGGAGAGGTGCCGTAGTGGAGGGCTCCGGAATAATTTCGACCACCTGGGGATCTTTACCGTGCACTGACATCGCGCAGCACACGGGCGCCTTAGCCTTTCGCCTTCATCGAAACGCAGCCGCCGCGGTCGGGTTCGAACCCAGAAACTCCGGATCAGTAGTCGAGCGCCCTAACCACTGAGCCACCGCGGCGGGTACCTGAGACACCCCGGAATAGGATTTGGCCCACCCCCAAAATTCGGGTGGTCTAGCGTGCTTTCGCACAATATTTCGTGCATAGGAATGCTAAACCACCAGTCATTGTTTTTAGTGCGAAAACACATCTAGCCGCACTCCCTGGGTTTCAGCGGTGTGTTCATGTCTGTGAAGCCTCCGAGAAGCAAGTGTAACTGGCTCACTTGTTCAAGGGAAACCTCAATAGCGCTGTGACTAAACGGTGGCATCCACCTAAAAATTGAGGAAGTTATGCGCCTTTCCTTTTCTAAAAACCAGCAGAAGGTTTAGGCTCCGTCGATTTTGAGGTGGTGGTGGTAAAGCTTTGTTGGATAAACTAGGGCGGGTTTTAGAGGAGAATGGAGGGTTTCACCTCTCCCTTGCCTGGGTGGCAGTCCTCATTCCGGAACACCATTGGCGGTAGCCTCTGCCCGCGCTCTTTGATCCAGAGCCCTCTGGGACTCCAGGTCCAAGCAGCCGGACAAGGTCGGCTCCCAGCCTTCTCTCGTTTGTTGATTTACTCTCTTTATTTGAGAACTTTTCTGGCAGGCCCTTATCATATGATATGCGTCTGCCCACATCTCACAAACTTTGTGCTATTGGGAATGTGCAACTCGATTCCTTCATCAGTAGTAATGTCCATCGTCCTTCGTTTCGTTAAGAAGGTAAACTGGCACAAGTTCTAGGCCAGTGTTGTGGGATTTCAGTAGCCGGAGGACAAACATCGCCGTCTTACAAGCCTCACAGGACCAGCAGTACCGAAGCAGACCTCAATCCTGCATGTTGTCTGCAATGTCTTGAAACTCTGTCTATCTTTGTGTGTACTCTGTGCTACATCAACAACCTGTGGTGGTGGTAGTGGTTTTATTAAAAATAATACTAAAAAGGAAGGAAAAGATTTTTGCTAGCCCCGGCATCTGCCATCGATACTGAAGCACCTGAGCTGGGGCAGCGGAAATAAAGGACAGCAGGCAGAATGAAGAAATGAAATGAAAGAGGTGAGGGGACAGGAAGAGAGGATAGGGGGAGAAGTAATATGTACAAACTATATACACAATAAGAAATGTATCCAGGTTGTGCGTGTGATTAGTTCAAAACCTGTCATCATCGTTTCACAACGTGTCCTATTGTTTCATGATCTGGAATAAATTCTCTTTACTCTCTGACCAATATCCATTTGCTGATAAAGTGCTACACTCTTAGGTGGTAAATGCTATAAATATATATACACAGACTAAACGATACCGCAAGAACATTTCAGTGATGTAATTTCCTTGCAATGCAGTCTCTGGAAGGAGTGGCATGACCGTATTGTTCTCGATGTATGAGACTCCGTTTACCCCGTACGCGCACTCCCTCTACGCTGTCCCTATTACCAACCATGCACTGCCAATATATCAGCAACTTAATCTATAAAACTGCAGAGGTACACCGCCCGCGTGCTCATCCTCTTTACCTTGCGACGAGAGCAGAAACACCTTATGTTAGGGCTGAAAACCCAATGACCCCATAAATGCCTCGCATTTCTAAGAATAATGGAGGTGATTTCGGCTGCACTCACCTTTCCTCGCTCTGTCTTTCCAAATGGTACCACATAGGAAAGATGAGTAATTTTATATACATGAGTTTAACGTTCCGAAGCGACAGATGCATGTCTCGGCTTGGGAACTTAGTGTCGTTTCGGTGCTTTCAACTCAACAATGTAGTTCACTTCCCTTTCCTATGTCTCTCCTTTCGCCGTGCCTTGCACTCTCCTACACCCTCGAGGCTGTGAGCCTAACAGCATTTTCGCGCATTACGCGATGATGTTGCCTGCTACCTGCGAGTGAGCCGGGACTCACACGAGCTCTATGGCTCTTCCCGGAGGCTTGCACTTGGATAGAATGGCTCGGGACGCGGAGATTACCCCCCTGCGGAAGCTTCCGTAGGGTGTCTTTGAGTCGGTGACCACGGTGTCCACGCTCGGCTGTGCTAGTACAAGGGCCACGGCCGCTTCTTCGGGAACTGCGGGGTCTGTTGTCTTCAGGGACGCGCTGACGATCAGCCAGTTTTTTGACGCAACCACCACCGCTGCACGACCACTGTGTTTTCGGAGCGAGGCGTCCGCGTAGAGGACCCTGAGGTTCTCATCCAGCTTCCGGGCTATGGCTTTGGTCCGAGCGCTGCGCCTCTCGTCGTCCTTGCCCGGCGTCATGTTCCGGAGAAGGGGTTTGGTCTGAGTGGTCGTCTTCCAGTCCTCCGGGAGGGCCGCCTTGATGGGTACGGGCTCGATCTGCCATCCTATCTTGCGTAGGAAGGCTCGTCCGTGTTGCGCCTGACTGCGCCGGATTCTCTGATTAGAGAGGTGGGCTTCGATGAGCTCCTCCAACGTGTTGTGGGCGCCCATGTCTAGCAGTCTTTGCGTGGACGAGTATATGGGCATGCCCAGTGCTTGCTTCGTTGCCTTACGAAGCATCGTGTTTAGGGTGTCCCTATTCGCCTTCGTCAGCTGGAGATACGGGGCGGAGTAGATTACCCGCGACAAGACGAAAGCGCGTACCAGGCGCATAGCATCGTCCTCTTTAAGGCCTCGATTTCTGTTAGATATCCTCCGAAGCATACTAAGTATCTGTTCGGTTGTAGTCTTGATCTTTGTGACGCCGGCGTGTGCCTTCCCGTCGCACTGAAGTAGTATAGGCCCATGCCCGAGAAATGTCAATCCTGGCCGAGCACGAGCCGGAAGAGCTACCGCACCCAGTCACCAGCTTTCTGGACATTACCCGGATGTACCGCGAGGAAAGGTGCAGACTGCCAGAACCGCACCCCAAACTCACCAGGCAACAATAGACGATCCTGCGTCGAGCACAGGCGGGATCGCTTGCGCATCACGTACTGATGAACCGCATGTACCCTGCGGAACACGATACGCTCCGTCCTTTCTGCAAACGAGAAAAGGGCACCTTGCCGCACGTCTTGGTCATACTCGAGCAACGCCGCGCCCATTCGTGAGCGCGGGTGCGAGCGCATACGCTATAGCAGCGAGCCGCCGTCCGGTGCGGCGTGAAGCCGGTCGATGTGATTCAATGCCCTGCGCGCTGCTTGGAGCTCAAGTGGCCACGCTCCTGCCTCGGCCAACGTTGCGGCGCACTGCGAATTTTTGGGCAGGCCTAGGCACACGCGCAAGGACTTGCGGTGCTGAAGCTCGAGTTTCTTCCAGCTCGGCTTTTCGCACCGTGACGAGCGACAGCGCATAGAGCACCGCCCACAAAGCTGCGGCATTGTCATAGACGCAGCGCGGCTTGCTGGACCGCGCCGCCCTCAGCCGCCTGCAATCTAACGGCCACGGTACACCACTAGTGCGGGAAATTCGCTCGCGCATCGAGAGCCTCGCGCAGAGAGGTTGTGCCGTGCGTACACAGTGGGTGTCCGGTCACTGCGGCATCGCCGGCAACGAAGAAGCTGACGACCTCGCGACTGCTGCACACCAACTACCTGCCAGCGATCTGCCCCTTGCGCTGGAGGACGTGCGTGCGGCCATCCACGACCATGTCCGAAAGCAGCACCCCGACCCACGCATCGCGGGAGGAGAGCGCATCGACAGTGTCACCGGCTGTCGCGCACTTACACGGTCACAACGTGCAATGATCCTCCGCGCGCGCATTGGCTGCGTGTGGCCCGGGGAACGACGGGTGCGTCACGGAATTGCGACGAGTGATGTGTGTGACGGATGCGGTGCAGTGGAAACACTACAACACCTGCTCCTTCACTGTGCCGCGTTCGCTGATGCTCGCCGCGATATGCTCGCGGCCTATAAGGCGCAGGGCATATTACCAGACTCCATCAAGACGCTATTGTGGCCGCAGGGCAGTGCGCGCACTCGTGAGCGAACTTTGGTGAGCCTCTGTGCATTCCTCGAACACACGGGCTTGACGTCCCGTTTGTTCTCCGTCAGGTAGTTACACGCAGTGACCGAACGCTCCGCGAGTGCTACCTTGAACGATTAATAACTGGACGCCCCACTCCAGTTGTAACCAACACAGTGCTGTGCGCGTGTGTGATTTAATTCCTCTAAAATGAACTAATCACGCGCACAACCTGGACACATTTCTTATTGTGTAAATAGTTTGTACATAATACCTCTCCCCCTAACCTCTCTTCCTGTCCCCTCACCTCTTTCATTTCATTTCTCCACTCTGCCTGCTATCCTTTATTTCCGCTGCCCCAGCTCAGTGGCTTCAGTATCGATGGTAGATGCCGGGGCTAGCAAAAATGTTTTCCTTCCTTTTTACTATTATTTTTAATAAAACCACTACCACCACCTCCACCGCACGTCTTGGCAGAGTGCACAAAACTCAAGACCCTCCTCCTCCCCTTCCCGCCAACACCCCCAATCCTCAATCAACGCCTTGAGCGATGGGAGACCTTGTTATCCAGCACCGCCCTACCGATTCAGCTCGCACTGGCGGACAGGGGCCATGAGCTGCTGGAAACATATGGGTCCCGTAACTAGGGAACCACCCCGTCTGGTGCCTGCGTGCACCACCGATTTATTTCGGGCTTAATAAACGTTGATTCATCGTCTTCGCGCATTACGCGATAGCGTATACAGCTCGTTCGGTCGAAAAGCCGTCGGCGTAAAGTATTAGTCGGCACAACGTGTCGGAAATAATCGGGGCCCGTAAAAAAATCGTAGCATGGTAATTTGTGATTCTAGTGATTGATGATTGATTGGTATGTGATAGGCGATGACGAGTTAATTAAATCATTGTCATTAATTGATTAATTAAGGAAAAAAGAAAATGGCAAAATTGGAAAAAGGTGGTTCAAAGGTATCAATATGGTCCGAATGAAAAACCAATGCTTGATGATGCTAATTAATAAAATTTAGTGTGTGCAATTCATCGATTAATTAACTGCAACAACTTTAATAAATGGAAAATGCGTTCAAATGTGTCAAACTGCTCAGGATGGAAAGCCTAACCCACTACGCTATCGCATCATACCCTTAACGCGGAGCTTAAGTATCCTCTCCAATTTTTAACGCGACAACGTTAAGGAGCTCGTGTCGCAGAAAAGCCGGTGTCGTCGGCGTCTTTGGCCGTGAGCGAAAAATGGCGCATCTCGGTGGACACCTGGACCGCGCCGTAAGGGAATGTATTTTCCGTGTCCAGCGAGAATTGCGAGACAGGCGTCATTTCCGTTCCTTAAAACCAATTTTCATCTCAATTTCCAGCAAGCCGCCGCCTGCAATCTAACGGCCGCGGTACCCCACAAGTGAGGGAAATTCGCTCGCGCATCGAGCGCCTCGCCCAGAGAGGATGTGCCGTGCGTGCACAGTGGGTGCCCGGTCACTGCGGCATCGCAGGCAACGAAGAAGCTGACGACCTCGCGACCGCTGCACACCAACTAACTGGGCTTACCTGTGTCCTCCGCGGTTGTTCTTTCCATTGGCGCTTCTTTGCTTGGACGAAGCGACAGGAGTGTGCGCTTCCTTCCTTCCTTCCTTCCTTCCTTCCTTCCTTCCTTCCTTCCTTCCTTCCTTCCTTCCTTCCTTCCTTCCTTCCTTCCTTCCTTCCTTCCTTCCTTCCTTCCTTCCTTCCTTCCTTCCTTCCTTCCTTCCTTCCTTCCTGCCAGCGATCTGCCCCTTGCGCTGGAGGACGTGCGTGCGGCCATCCACGACCACCTCCGAAAGCAGCACCCCGACCCACGCATCGCAGGAGGTGAGCGCATCGACAGTGTCACCGGCTGTCGCGCACTTACACGGCCACAACGTGCAATGATCCTCCGCGCGGGCATTGGCTGCGTGTGGCCCGGGGAACGACGGGTGCGTCACGGAATCGCGACGAGTGATGCGTGTGACGGATGCGGTGCAGTGGAAACACTAAAACACCTGCTCCTTCACTGTGCCGCGTTCGTCGATGCTCGTCGCGATATGCTCGCGGCCTATAGAACGCAGGGCATACTACCAGACTCCATCAAGACGCTATTGTGGTCGCAGGGCAGTGCGCGCACTCGTGAGAGAACTTTGGTGAGCCTCTGTGCATTCCTCGAACACACGGGCTTGACGTCCCGTCTGTTCTCCGTCAGGTAGTTACACGCAATGATCGAACGCTCCGCGAGTTCTACCTTGAACTATTAATAACTGGACGCCCCACTACAGTTGTAGACAACACAGTGCTATGCGCGTGTGATTTAATTTTTCTAAAATGAACTAATCACGCGCATAACCTGGACACATTTCTTATTGTGTAAATAGTTTGTACATATTACTTCTCCCCCTATCCTCTCTTCCTATCCCCTCACCTCTTTCATTTCATTTCTCCATTCTGCCTGCTATCCTTTATTTCCGCTGCCCCAGCTCAGGTGCTTCAGTATCGTTGGCAGATGCCGGGGCTAGCAAGTGAGTGAGTGAATAAACTTTATTGCTCTAATAAAGGAGTCTTGCTGCTTGCCCGAAGATTGCCGGTGTCTTCCAGGCTGAGCGTGGTTGGCGCCCCTATTCCAAGGCACCACTGTCCCTGGCCATCCGGCATGCGTGGCTCACTAGGTCTCTTTGGACCTTGAGCTGGCTGCTGGTTAGCCTGTCCTCCCACTGCTCCGCATTTGGCTCTTTGTTACCTCTGAAAGCTACTTTGTGTATGCATTCCCATGTGATATGATACAGCGTGGGGGTTGCCCTGCACCACGGACATGTATCCCTATACTGCTCCGGATACATCTTATGTAGAATGTGAAGGCTGTGGAAGGCTCCTGTTTGGAGTCTTCTCTAACATGTCGCTTCATATTGTGTTAGCAGAGGATGTGGCTGGGGATATTTGCGTTTTCTGTCTTTGATGAGGTTGAGGATAGCTGCGTACGTGAGCTCTACCGTTATCTCCAGGCCGTTCGAGGCGTTTGACGCACCAGCTCGGATAGTAAGCTCGCGAGCTAGCTTGTCCGCCTTCAGATTGCCTTCGACTCCGGCGTGTCCTGGTACCCAGTAGATCCTATGTTGGATCTTTTCGTTGGTTCGCTGCGTTTTCAAGAGAATCCTTAGTGCTTTGTTGTTGATTCTTCCTACCATGTAGCGTCTGCACGCTTCTTGGGAATCTGTTATGATTGTGAGAGATTTGTTGGTGCAATAACCCTCGGCTGCCGCTAGAGCTACGGCGACCTCCTCTGCCTCAATTATCGTCCCATCTCTCGTGGATGCGCCGCTGATGAGGCCACCCTCTTTTGTTGTGACAACCGATACCGTTTTCTTGATGCTTTGGCTACGAGTCCACGGGTACAGAGCGACGTCAGTGTAGACTACCTTATCTTGTGTGGCTATCTTCGCCTCTACATATTCAGCCCTTGCCTGTCTTCTGGCTGCGTGTAGATTTGGATCTATATTCCTGGGTATAGGGCTAACCTGGTAGGTTCGACGTATTTCGTCTGGGATGTTTGCCGATCTGTCCTCTATGTCCAGGACCCCCTTATAGTTCAGCCTTCTTAGGAGGGCCCTCCCTGTTGCCGAGTTCCTTAGCCTTTGTATCTGTGACATGACTTGTGCCCTGCTTAACTCGTCGAACGTGTTGTGCAGCCCTAGCTCTGCCAGCTTGTCGTTCGACGTGTTTCTGGGTAAGCCCAAAGCTGTCTTGTAGGCTCCTTTGATTAGGACCTCTGCCTGATTTTCTTCACTTTTCAGCATGCTGTGATATGGAAGTGAGTAAGTTATTCTACTGATGACTAGGCTGTTCACCAGCTTTAGCGTGTCGCCTTCCATGCCGTATCTTCTGGATGATACTCTGGTTATCATACGGCAAACTTGTTCCGTTGACTTTTTAAGGAGGCCAATCGTGTGGTTGCATTTGCTGTTGCTCTGTGGCCACATGCCTAAAACTCGAATGATCTCCCTTTCCGGGATGATCTTGCCCTCGAGCTTTATCTCTATTCTTGCATCCGTCGGCTTCTTTCCTATCCTAAGGATTTCCAATTTTTCAGTTGAGCAGGCTAAACCCATTTTCTTGATATATTGCTCAACACAAGTCGCTGCTTCTTGCATTTGTTGTTCCATCTGCCCCAGAGATCCCTGGTTCGACCATACAGTTATGTTGTCCGCATATATGGCATGTCTTATGCCTGGGATGCTTTCCAATTTTCTTGCCAGGCCAATCATGGTTAGGTTGAAAAGGATTGCTGATATGACCGAGCCCTGCGGCTTGCCTTTGTTTGGAGTGTCTATGGTCTCGCTTCTTATATCTCCCAAGCCCACTGTGGCCGTTCTTCCTGTCAAGAAAGATCTTACGTAGTCGTGGACTCTCTTCCCGCAGTTGGTGTTGTTGATGCCTTCCATTATAGCCGCATGGCTGACATTGGAGAAAGCCCCTTTGATGTGGATTGTCATAATTAGATTTTCTCCTTGTTGCGGGGCATTGGCAATGACCTCGTGTTTGAGTTGTAGCAGGATGTCCTGCGTTGACAGGTTTGCCCTGAACCCAAACATGCTATGAGGATACAGCTCGTTATCCTCTAGATAGTTTTGAATTCTTTTGGTCACAATTCTTTCGTAGAGCTTGCCGAGGCAAGATGTGAGTGAGATGGGCCTCAGGTTCTCTATGTGTAATTTCTTCCCAGGCTTTGGAATCATTACAACCATAGAGTGCTTCCATTCCTTGGGCACCAGTGCTGCCTCCCATTGCTTGTTTAGGTAGGTAGTGAACTTCACGATTGCCTCATCACCCAGGTTGCGGATTAGAGAGTTCTTAACTTTGTCTTCTCCAGCTGCCGTGTTTCTTTTGATGGACCTAATTACAGCGTAGACCTCTTCTCTGGTGATTGACCTGTCTAGCTCCGGGTTTTCTCTGCTCTTATAGCTCTCTTGATAGGCCGCGGGTTTGTCTTGACCATAGCACTTGGTGCTGACTGCTTTAAGCAGCCCTTCATCTGTTCCTGCGTGCTGGTGGACAAGCCGGTGAATGACTTTGCTGCATTCCGTCTTTGTTTTGGTGGGATCCATTAGGCTCTTTACAATCCTCCACGTTTTAGCCGTGCTCAACATGCCGTTAAGTGAGTTGCTGAATTGCTCCCAATGTTGTCTTGCTAGCTGCATCGCGTAGTCCTCCGCCTTTGCTGTAATTTCGGCGATCCTCTTCTTTAACTTCTTATTCCACTTTTGCTTTTTCCATCTTTTCATGAGGCCTCGTCTTGCCTCCCACATCTTAATTAGTCCCGAATCTATCTCTGGTGCAGTCTGATCTATCTATTTCCTTTGTATACAGCTCTTGCGCTTGACTTAGTTAGCTGTTGGGTCCACTCCTCGATTGAGGTGATCTCCCCTTTGATCTGTTGACATTTCTTGCGGAAATTATCCCAATCCGTGATTTTGGCCACGCCAATTTTTCTTTTGAAATGCTTGGCCTCTATTGTGGTCTTGATTATGTGGTGATCGCTGCCCAGGTTCTCTAAGAGATTATTTGTCCACTCTGCCTGCGTTCCTCGGAGGAAGGTCAAGTCTGGGCATGTGTCTACACTGACGCTATTTCCGATGCGGGTGGGTTGATTTTCGTTTGCGAGGAGGGTGCACCCTATGAGCTCCGCCGCTTCGTTTACTCTTACACCTTTCCTTTCTCCAATTTGGTATCCCCACTTTGGATCCCTCGAATTGAAGTCTCCAGCTATGATGAGGATGTTATCCTTTGCCATCTTGCTTATCCCTTTGAAGAGTTTGCTGAAATCTTCATCCTTCTGGCTTGGGGGGCTGTATAAGTTGACGACGAAAGTGCTTTTTGCCTTCAGCTTGCGTTTCGGTATTACTTATGTTATCGTGTGTTCGATTTTTGTGTCCGGAATCTCTCCGTGATCTATTGTAATTAGCTTCTTATTAATGAGGGTTGCTATTCTGCCGTTCTCTTGGCATGTGTAACTCTTGAGTGCCGGTGTAGTTTTTATTTCCTGCAGTAGGATTAAATCTGGCGGCGTTCCCTGTGTATAAATGAATTGCTGCAGGAGTCCTTGTTTCTTTTTGAAGCCTCTACAGTTCCACTGCCAAACGTTTAATTGGTTTTGTCCAGCCAGGATAGCTCATTGGGGGTGTTGCTTGAGTTTTCGGTGCCTAATCTTCTTTCGTTGTATAGCCTATCCCTGGCTTCACGCGTTATTTTCTGTGTGTTTTGATTTTTTATGTAGCTCCGGATGTATTGTATATCCTGATCGCGAGCTGCCTGTTTTAGCATTAGCTGCTCTATTTGTTTGTTCTGTTGTTCTTGTACCTGCTTGAATTGCTGCATAGCCTGTATTAGCGGTTTTAGCTGTTCTGCTATGCTGGGTCCTTTGGATTGTTGGCGTCTATGTCCTGGGACCGGGGCTGATTTAGGGGGGCTGCCTTCTCTTAGCATCTGTACCTCCCTTCTAAGCTCTTCCACCTCTCTTAGTAGCTGCCTGTTAATCATTTCTAGTTCCCTATCTTTTATCGCCTGCGGAGACAGTGATTTAGGAGGACCCGCTTCCCAGCTCACCTTGGTTCCGCTGTTCTTCTTTTGCTGTGGTGCTGCTCCTTGTTTTTCCGGCTGCTTCCCCAGGGGTGGATATGAGTCATCTCTCTTCTCTCCTCGGGGTTCGCCCTTGGTTCCTTCCTGGTGGCCCTTGCTTCTGCTTCTGGATCTTTCGTCGCAGCTGCTTTCGTTGTGGTCTTCTCTTTCCGAGCTGAACCATCTTGGTCTTCGGTTACGACTCCGACTTCTTCTCGGTTGTCCCATGGCTCTTCTGTTGCTGATATGTTGCCGACCGCTCAGCTCCTCTTTGGTTTTCAGTCGTTTCTTGCAGTCGCTGCTGCCTGTGAGGTGGGCTTCTCCGCATATCATGCACTTGATCTGGCATTCGTGTTCTGCCGCCGGGTTCCTGGCTCCGCATTGCCTGCAGGTTCTTGCTTCTGGCATGGGGCAGAAGTCAGAGCGGTGTCCTTGCTGGCCGCAGACGAAGCAGCATTGTCTAGTTGGTCTGTACGGGTATGTCTTATGCTCCACGGTATCGAGTGCCACCCATTTTGGTATAAAGGGTCCGTCGAAAGTGATGAGAGCTGTTCGGCTTCTTCCCAGAATTCTTGCTGCTAGGATTTCCACTCCTTTGGTCTGGACTCGGAGATTTTCTTCCAGTTCTTCCGGCGTAAGGCCTATTGGAAGGCCGTGAATCACTGCTCTTTTGACTTCCTCCGGCATTGCCACCTATGTCTGAACTTCGTACCTTGTTCCTTCGAAGGTCAGCTGGTTGATCTTCCTAATGTTGTCTGCTGTCTCTTCTTCCGCTGCACTGGCTATGATGATGTTAGATCCTGGTCTCAGCCCGGTCAGAATTAAAGCTTCCTCTTCTAATCTTCCCGCCGCCTGCCTCATAAATGGCCTGTGCGATTTGATGCGGATATTTATCTCCCACCTTGAGTCCACCATGCGGTCTCATTATGATCTTGACATGCTGCCGCGGGAGCGGCGGTAGCGCTTGCCTAGGCCGCCGCTGCTCTTTCGCCAGATGTTCCTGTTGCGCCGCAGGTGTTGCTGCATGGCCCCGGCGCCGGGGCTAGCAAAAATCTTTTCCTTCCTTCCTTTTTGAGAGATACCCGCCGCGGTGGCTCAGTGGTTAGAGCGCTCGACTACTGATCCGGAGTTCCCGGGTTCGAACCCGACCGCGGCGGCTGCGTTTTTATGGAGGAAAAACGCTAAGGCGCCCGTGTGCTGTGCGATGTCAGTGCACGTTAAAGATCCCCAGGTGGTCGAAATTATTCCGGAGCCCTCCACTACGGCACCTCTCTCTTCCTTTCTTCTTTCACTCCCTCCTTTACCCTTCCCTTACGGCGTGGTTCAGGTGTCCAACGATATATGAGACAGATACTGCGCCTTTTCCTTTCCCCCGAAAACCAATTATTATTATTATTATTATTTTTGAGAGATAAAAAAAGCTGTTTTTGAGGAAAGTAAATGGCGCAGTAACTCTCTCACTTCTCAAGGCACACCTCAACCACGCCGTGAGAGAAAGGATAGGCGGTGGAACGTCGCCGTGTACAGCGGTGAGAAAGAAAAGCTCAGACAGGAGGGCAGCGTCGTGCCCAGCAAGTAAAATCAAAAGCTGGAGGAAAGATACATTTTTTTTTGTATTTACATTTTACACTACTGTTTATTTCAATTAACAGTTTAGTGCAACACCTTGAGGCCAGCGATTATGATTGCAGTGCCCGAGCGTTCGTTGTAGATTTCAAGGAAATTCTGCCTAAATATGTTAGCTGGATCAGCAGACTTTTTAGCGCCGAGTACTAAGATATACCGTACAAAACTGCGGGTATGACGGCGTCTTTGTGCGGTTTGTTCGTCACGTTCTCTTGTGCTCTGTACAAAGTGCAGAAGTAGTCCTCATAACAACAATAATAATAATAATAATTAATAATAAATAAATAAATAAAGAGAGGTGTATTACTCCGAGCTGTTCTGTGGCCGCGTGCTCTAACCAGAGGTGGGCAAATGCCCTCATTTTTACTTTTCCTGCCTCACACTCAAATTTGAGCCCATGGCCGTCCCTAACCCTCATCCTCAAGTCCAAAAATTTGCTGGCCTTCCCTCGCACTCACATCATCGGCATTCCCTCACCTTCTCCTTCACTATCAGTCGTTTTAAATCTCGAGTTATTTTTTGATGTCAGCAACTTCTGGCTAACGTTATTACTGAGTAATAAACATATGACAAGCCCTCAAGGCACTACTGGACGAAAGCCTACATGCTTGTACTGTTGTGCGTGTACTAACGCGATGAAAAGAATTGCGAACAGAGCGGTGCCTAGGCGCTCCGCTGTATGAATTTCTTTTGATCGCGCTTTTACCTGGGTGGCACGAAAATGATATGTTAGAGTCATCCTAGAATGACTCACGGACGACTCTAGCGTCTTCTTCCTGCCACCGAAGTAAAACCGCAATGAAAAGAAATGCGAATAGTGGAGCGCCTAGGCCCCGCTCTGTTCGCATTTCTTTCCATCTCACCTGTACGTGTGTGTAGTGTTGTTTGAGCTAATACGTGAGACAGAACCGAGACAGTTACTGGTTGAGTCCCAAAATATCACTCTGTCTTTACTACTGGAGCGCACTGCATGCATGCATGTGCCCTGCACTTATAACATTTCATTGTTATCTTTATGCACTGATCATATGAGACAGCGCATTGTTGTGTCTACAAAAACTAATGCACGCCAAGAATATTTAGAAAACAATGCAGTAGCGTTTACCAAGCCAATTACAATAAGTGCTAAATACAGAATAGACTCACAACAAGGAAAGTTTGTAGGTCGCTTAAATTACCCTTACCCGATGACATTGCGATAGCACTGGGTCTTCTGAATTTCACTGCTTCTAACCTCCCGCCGTTTTGTGCGGTGTGCGGCATGCTCGTATGACGACGCTTCCACGCGCGCTGATTAAAGGGGATGAAGACGGCACTTTCAAACTACAGCATGGGAGACTGGCAGTGTAACGCGCGTGAACGCGGGTACGTGACGAAGACGACGGCATCGCAAGAACCAGACATGCAGAAGGGTGGCTGCACGCCTTCTTTTAACATTTCTGCAGAACACGGATCTTGTTTTTAAATGGTGACAGCAGGCACGGGCTATGGCCTACTGTGATTGAATGTGTGCGTAGATGGTGTCTTCCGGAGTGGACTACTTTATACTGTGAGTGAATGTGTGTATGGAGTGTGGCACTACAATGGCCTATGTTCTACTGTGACTGAATATGTGCATAGATGGTGACTTCTGGAGTGGACTGTGCTGTGAACTGTATGGATTGATTTTGTGCATAGATGGTGACTGCGGGAGAGAATGTGTGCTATTATAAGAGACTGTGCGCTTAGCGGGGTAGATGCGGCATTGTTAATATCGAAGGGACGCTGCGGTGGAGCAATTGCCGGCAGACAAAGCAAGGCTAGCCCCACCTGTAGCATTCAACACCTCAACCTCAACCTCGCAAGCACAGCTTGAGATCTTGGGAGTTTGTTCAGGCAGGGTGTTAAGATTTCTCCCTACTGATTATTCAATTAAGGGAAGTGTATGAACCAACTTACCTTAAACAGGTAGTAGTAGTAGTAGCAAACTTTTATTCCATAAAGGTAGGATAGAGAGGCGAAAATACAGATTTTGGGTGGAGTCCTTATTTCAGGACCCCAATGTCCACCGCAGTTGCTCTTGCTTGGGATATCAGCTTTCGCTGCGTCGCCAAGTCAGAGCTGAGCAGGGCAGACTCCCACTGTTCCTCGGAGTGATGTTTGTCTAGTTCGGGAAGCTTGGGACCGGAGCACTCCATGTTACATGATATGTTTTTGGAATTCCGCCACACCAGGGGCAGATGCTGTCATATCTGTCGGGGAAGGTGATGTGGTACTTGTGTAGGTTAGGAAAGGTGTTCGTCTGTAGTTGTCGCCATTCCCTCGCCTCTGCCGCCGTTAGCTTACGGTGTGGTGGGGGATAGACTTGTCTTTGTGTTCGGAGAAGGAGGAGGCGCTCGCCGTACGTAGAGGGGAGAGGGGTGAGGTCGGGGAGGTTAGTCGCTCGGTTAGTATATCCTCGAGCTAGACTGTCCGCGGCCTCGTTTCCCTCGAGCCCCTCGTGCTCAGGAGTCCGTGCTTGCATGTGGAATTTTGAACTTGTGGTGTAGTCAGAATGGGAGCGACGGAGTGTGGAAGTCTGCCAGAGAGGAAGAGGCGACACGCGGACTGGGAGTCGGTAATAATTTTTAACTCATTTCCCGTAGCATCGCCGTGCTGGATTGCGAGGGCAATTGCAACAGTTTCTGCTACTGTGGGATGTACACGGCCAACTGCCACCTCGAGGACCTGGGACTGACCTTAAACAGGAGTGGCACTCCCTCTTGATGATGTGCTCAGCCTTACATCGCGTCTAGTGGTCCATTGCTCTCTTTTGCGGTGTGTTTCGTGGCATTTCCTTAATGGTTTGTAAATAATTTAGTTAATGTAAATGGAATATATTTTCAATGTAATAGATATCATGCTTTAAAAAAAGCTGTGGTGATGGCATATTGGTCGGAAGCTGCGGCAAGCGGAACTGATTTTTTTAGCGCTGCCGCGGTTTAGCATCCCACTCTCCCAGCTATGAAGTTTTTTATTTCTTTAGTGCCTTTTCCAAGCATGATGCCGGCTTTCCGCTGCATGCAGAGAGCATTTTACGCTGTCACTTAAAGTAAAACTTATTCAGGCCACTTCAAAATCAAATGGGTCGTTAAATGCAGCAATTGGGATGGATAATGGTAATCACTAACTCCACGAGTCTTGAATGAACAAATCCTGTGGTTGCTATTTTAGTGCCCTAGAGCTTCCACTCTGCCAAAAAGCGGTTGTCTGTCTGTCCGAAGCCTGCTTCTAGCACGTGGGCCACCTTGGTCACGTGACGTTGTGACGTCATCACAAGCTGCCCCCGGATAGTGAGCAAACTGACCACCGTGGCACTTCAATTAGTGATTAGTCGCGATAAATTACTCAGGAACAATGTGGGTATCACAAGCCCCACCGATGGCAGCAACTGCTATCGCAGGGCAGTGGCGCGTAGCTTAACTGCTGCACCTCTGCGCCGGGAGCGGAATCGGGACTCGCAGGGATCGGTTAATGTAGGGACTGACCAATTCTACCGCAGTACAAGTCTAAAATGATGCAATATCACGCAAACTTACATCATATGACATATCAACCTAAGTAAGCCAGTTCAGGTTAAGCAAAAGCATAGAAAGTGAGGATAAACCATGCAAACCCGGGGATAACGGTGCTAGAGCACGATAATTCGTGGTCAACCCCAAGCTAAAACGCCCGTGATTTTTTTGCTTCCACGTCTACGCATTATCCAAACTCTGAGTGTCAATTTTCTACAATGCCTGCAAAAAATTTGGTTCATATAATCAGGCGCGCGATAACGTGGCTACAGCCCTTACCAGGGAGAGAAATAAACCAAGAGATGTTCTTGTTATTTGGAGAGCAGGGCAGCGAGCGATGATTCAGACCAAGGTGATGCTTTATTTTCATGGTAAGACTACAGTGGTCGCCCTTGCTCAACACAATGTGGCACCGCTTTCCTATACTGCAATTCCAGCGAAAATAGACAGATGATACGACTGTACTGAACTACTCACAGTGTGAATGAAAAAATTCCACAGCAACGCCGCCAACACGCTTTGATATGACGGTGGAATTTCTTTGAAACCTCACTAAGCTGAAATCGGGCTTGCTTCCGGGAAACAAGGCTTAAAACTTCGGAATTCAACAACCTTACGAGGCATAATTTCTACATGTTTTACTCCCCACTCTGATCATCTGACAGACTCGGGGCTGTTAATGAAAATGCTGACTGCGGTACCGCGGTTCCTGTTCGACCGGTGGCCACCCGCAAGGCCCGGCAACCCCTTGTTAGCGCACTATACAGGGTGTTTCATCTAAGACTTTACACAATTTTATAGAGTAGGCTTTTTGAGTTAGAAGAGCGCTTTTTTCGGCATAGCATTGTCAGCGGAGTAGTACATCGCGGCGACGGAGAAGGCGTTCGGCTCCCCGCCTTTCGTGTTCACCTCGTGTACCTCCCGTCTGCAGAAACTACGTCTTCCACGGGAGCCTTCGCCCCAAGAACTAGTGCTTTAGAACGGGAATTTATAACCTACTGCACAGACAAAAAACGTTAGCCAGGGGTATAGTTCGGACCACCACCCCCGCTCTCAGACAGTACATCTTGTCCTGCCTCGCCCTCACCTCATCATGTCTTTCGTCCCTCACCCTCGTACTCACGAATTTTCTTGCGCCCATCCTCCCTCACCTCACCGAATGAAATCCTCATGAGGTGAGGAGGCCCTCATGAGGGCTCGCCCTCGTGAGGATGCCCATCTCTGGTTAGTAGCTCTGACTTCTCAACCGATTGAAAACTAAACATTTTGACAGATTTGCCTTTCTGGTTGGGTTTTAAGACATAATAAACTGCACATCTCCAACCAAAAATTAAAATTCTTGGTTGGAGATGTGCGGGGAGAAACCCGCATCCTCGGAATCGAAACGAATTACCACAAATGGCTCCTTCTGGAATCCTGGCACATCCAAACCACCCCGAACAACATCAACCGCACAAAAGGAAACCTGCCCCCAGTACCCAGGGACTTCGCTTAAATTCAACGAAAAAAAATCTCGCTATTAACCGCCTTCCCACAGTGCGACAACGTGACTAACAGCCTTAACCCCCCTTCCTCCCCTCCCCCACGCCTTTCGCATCACAGCTGTCGTTCATTTACCCCCCCCCCCCCCACCCTCCATACTTAAAAGACGCTAGCTACTGCCCTCAGTCACCCCTGATGAAGGAGCCGAGTCGGCTTCAAAACGTTGGGTTAAAATTAAAATTTTTGGTTGGAGATGTGCAGTTTATTATAAAACTCGTCAACCGCAACATAGTCTGAGCAGGGGTTGGTGGCGAACAAAGGGACTCTAAGCTGCTCCTGCACAAGCATAAGCTGCAGAAGCGAGCTGGATAACTGCATGGCTGAGGAGTTCATGTTCTGTTCCATAAAACGATACAAAGCCTTCCTATTTTTTGGGTTTGACAAATATGTGTTCACATTTTGATTGTAGTCATCTTTTGCTATAGTTCGTTTAAACGAGGCAGATAAAAATTTGCAGTTGATCCAATTTGCCGGGCTCTGATTATGCGAAAGGCTCCTCCACGCTGCTTTCCTGCGTCGGAAAGCTGTCTAACACGCGTCATTCCACCATGGGGATGGTGATTTATTACAAACAGCAGAACGCACAGTGAACTGGGAGCTATCCGTAGCCTTCAAAACTACTCGCTAAGCCCTGTCGGTCCTACATGAACAAGGATCAGATATAAGGGAGGCGCGCAAAGATGATTTGTAGGCTGCAAGATTAACTAATTTTCGGGCAGAACCATGATCTCGGAGGGGGCTCACCAATATGGTGAAAGTAGTTGGCAGGTGGTCACTAGATGTGCCTCTGTCAATTGTGGACCATGCCCCTATACCTACTCCACTTGCTGCCAAGGACAAATCGAGAACTGAGCGCGAGCGTCTGCGGATGAAGGTTATGGCCCGAGAATTGCAGCACCACACATCATTTGCTGACATCCATGCCCATAACATATGCCCATGTGAATCAGTATAGGAACCACAGACGACGTGATGTGAGTTGAAGTCCCCTGCAATTATTACCCTTCTATAATTTGCAAGTAAGCTAAAGCTGTCCTCGCCTTGGATCTCTCCAAGGCCTTTGATCGCCTAGACCATAAATCGATCATGGCGGCGCTCTCCCCCTTGAACATAGGTGAACGTATGTACACCTATATTCAAGCATTCCTTACTAACCGCACGGCCGAAATTCACTTCGGTCCCCGCACATCCCATCCATACACCCTTAGTGGGGTTGGCACCCCCAGGGATCTGTCCTCTCCCCTTTCCTCTTCAATGTCACACTCACCTCCCTTGCCCACAAACTATCCCTCACCTTCGGCATACACTCTATGCTGATGATATCACTCTATGGACCACCAATGGCAGTGATGGAGACATAGAGAATACTCTGCGGTCGGCAGCTACCCTCACCCAAACACATGCGCGGAGTATCGGACTCTCATGCTCTCCGGAGAAGTCGGAGCTCCTCATACTCCGCCCCACTACCCGAAACTGCCCCACAGCCACCATAACCGTGAAACTGGAAAACCGGTACATCCCGGAGGTACACACTCTCCGGGTACTGGGCCTCCACATCCAGAACAACGGGAAAAACACTCTCACCATCCAGAAACTCAAGCAGACGGCGGTGTCGATATCCCACCTATTCCGCCGAGTTTCTGGACACCACCGGGGCATGAAGGAGCATGACCTATGTCGTCTCATTCATGCCTTCGTCCTCAGCCGCTTTCTCTTCACGCTCCCCTACCTGAAACTCCAGGCCACAGAAATCTCCACCCTGGATGCCATGATCCGAACAGCATTTAAGACAGCACTACACCTACCCCTAGAAATTTTAAAATGGCACCACTAAAAGTTAAAGAGCTTCTATATTTCACCTATATTCGGCCAATATTGGAGTATGCTTGTGTTGTTTGGCACCCCCCTACTTTAAATTTAACAGACATGCTTGAGCGTATTCAGAACTTTGCCGCTCGGTTTGTCTCAAGTAATTATGATTTTAAAAGCAGTGTTACTAACATTAAACTAACGCTGGGATGGGAGCTGTTACGGAAACGCCGTACCAACTCCCGGTTAGAAATGCTGTACAGAATCTTTCACCGAAAAATAAAAATAGATAAAGAAAATTATTTGCTTCCACCGCATTTCAGGTCAAACAGACTTGACCATGGGTGGAAGATTAGAGAAATTAAATGCAAAACTAACACTTATCAAAACGCATTTTTCCCATCTAGCATTCATGACTGGAATCGCCTGCCCCATGAAATTGTTGAGTGCCGTTCCGAGTCTATGTTCCGCGCGTTGCTGTCCGATGTATGGGTGCGCAGTTGGCTTTCTTTTGGCTTTTTTAATCACGCGGTCTTCGTTCTTGTTGGTCCAGCATCATTTGGTCAGTTGGCTTTTTTTCGTCATGTTTTTTTGTTGTTTCATATTTCATTCATTTTGTACTTGCTGTGTCATGCCTTGTTGTATTGCTTTTTTTTCTTCCTCTTTTTTTCTGGCCTATTCTTCTGTTATGTATCCTCATCCCCCCTGCAATAATGCCTTCGGGCGCTGCAGGTATTTCCAATAAATAAATAAATAAATAAATATGCCTCAACCGAAAAACTCCTCCAGCTATGCCTACACAACACGATAGGTGAGCTTATCGAGGCCCACCTACAGACACAATACATACGTCTCGCGAGAACCACCACCGGCAGACACATCCTACACACCCTCGGCCTTAGGATACCAGCCACGGATCCCACTTAGCTCCCGGTCCCCCACCACATTCACTGCGAACTACTTATTAAATCTCTCCCTAAAAATATGCACCCCATCTACCACGAACCCCGCCGCAGAGCTCGCGCACGAGCGCTCCACAAAAACTATGGCATGGAACCGGATGCCGTTTGGGTGGATGCCACATGCACAGGCGAGGACGCGGTTGTAGCCATAATGAACCCCTCCCTACAAACGATTGCTACCCTTCACATATCCTCCACTGCCGCTTCGGAGGAGGCTGAAGAGGCCGCTATTGCCCTAGCCATCACGCGCACGGAGGCCCGGTATATACTATCGGACTCTAAAACTGCCATACTAAACTTCGCCCGCAGGAGAGTTCACGTCCCTGCATTTCGCATATTGAACTTCCTCGCTGCACAACCGCCCCGCCACATGGAGCTCACATGGGTGCCTGCCCACTCCGCGAATCCCGGAAACGAGGCTGCCAACGCTTTAGCCCGAGGTTCTCTCAACCCGGCACCGGCGGCCTCCGATCTGGGGTTCTCACGGGAGCGCATGCATTCCTTCAGTAAATTGACGCAGGCCTGCAAAGCCGAGCGTCGGCTGTACCCCCACCCCATCCCTCCCTCGACAATTATCATCAGACACTTTGGAGGCGGCTCCAAACACGCACCTTACCCTCCCCTTATATACGCTCGCGCTATCACCAAGTCCACACAAACCCCTCCTGTACCCTCTGCCACCACCCCAAAGCCACTCTCAATCATATCCTTTTCCTCTGCCCGGCGGATCCTCCCCCTTGGGGCCTGGAGAACCTTACCACTTGGGAGGCTTGGGAGACCCTACTGCGCTCCGAGGACCCGGCCAAGCAAGCCATCGCCACAGGCCGGGCTGCCAGCGTCATGAGCCTCCGGGACATGAACGTTTGAGTGCAGTGGGGCCGTGCGGGGGCCCAAGGACCTGTGTGTCCTAAACTCCCCTGTATGTAATAAAGTTTACACCACCACCTGTCTAGGTGGTCTGTTCTGCATACTCCAGTTGGAAAATAGACGTTTGCGACTGTGACAGTAGTGCAGTGCGGCAAAGTGAGATCTATAGCTAGAAGCTAGCAATCAGAATCTATTACTTTTTCAGCTATTAATTCCCGCTGACACAATTTTGACGAAATCAGGGTCACCAACCCGCCGCGCCTACCATTTATGCGGTCCGCTCGGAAAGCACGAAATTTGCTTAAAGAAGACTTTACAGGGGAGAGCAAAGTTTCTTGCAAGAGCGCAATATCTGGGTTATGGAAAGATAGAAGAATTTTTAAATCAGGAAGAGAAGATGCAATAGAGCGGCAATTCCATTGGAGAACCTTGTGGGGTTGTAATTAGGGAGATAAATACGTTCTCCTTACTTAATCGCGGCTGACACTGTTCAAAGCCGCCAGACCCCACCCCGCGATCGCGTGCGCTACCGAGCACGCGCCAACCATGGCGGGCCTTGCTCTGAGGGAACAAAGGAACGACACATTGGGTGACACAAACAGGCATTTATTGCTACAGCAACAATAACGCCAGCTAACAACAAAATTCGGTAATAAATCATGGTCATCCGACTCACCAGCAAGGTTACGAGCGAATGTTCGCCCACGCTGGGGCAAGGGATACTTCGAGGCCTGGACGGGACGAGATTCGGGAGCCAGTCTTTCCTCCGCTTCCTCGCCCCGCTGGCGAAGAGTGGAGCCGCGTGCGAAACGTCCGCTCGCGCCTACGATCCCAGCCGAAGAGCCTCTGCCCTCTACCCCTCGAGGCGAGGCTGCTGCTGCATGGTCGTAGAGGGAAAGCCTACTCAGGGGACTGCAGGGCAGATCCCCACAACTATAGGTCCCTAGAAATACTTGCTAGTCTGCCGTTCGTACGGAGCTCGAGGATGCGCGCTGCTTCCTAGAAGCAGCGCGCATCGCTTATGGGCGTCACGAGCCCATAATACTAGTATTTTTTTGCCAAATCCATGAACGCTGACTGGCGTGTGTGTTGGTGTGTGTGTTCATAAGGACGTGTCATCGCGTCATGTCTAGACAACGTGACAAGCGCCCCATCTTGCCAGCTCAGTGCGCCATGCATTGAGCATTTGTAGGCAAATGGTTTAACGCACCTTAGAGTCTGGTGCACGCTCAAACCGATACGAGAACCTAGGAAAATGGACAGCCAGAGTGTTTCGCTTAAAGCCATGCCGAAGATCACTAGCATGAAGCTGAATCACAATTCTGTTGACAAAATGGGAGTTCCTCCAGCATTCCAGCTATTTGGTGATAATATGATTAGAGATCTTTTTATTTATCGCACCCAGTTAGGACGCTCTTATGACTTCGTGGAAGGCACTTAATCTTTTGTAAAGAGAATGAATAAGCTTATTAGTATAATGACTGCGCGTGTGCCAAAAGCTGCGTTATACCTGCAGTCACCAAACTTTTTTTAAACGTGTTCCTTGAACACTTCACAAAGTGGGAAATTCATGCAAAGGCCACAATGCAAGATGTCTTACTGTATCCGTCTGACCCCTTGAAGAACATTATTACCACCGTCTTGAAGACAACTTCACCACTTATTTTAGTCTGAATAAGTTGCGCGAGAAGAGCATTGTTGACTTCGCTGATATTTTAACACATGTACATTTTCCGCCTCTGCCTGTGTGAAACATGGACGTGAAATTGTAGATCGCATAATCAATTTCTATATTCTGCTTCGCCTGCGCTTCTACGTGAAGTAAATTAATGTTGGGAGGGCTGCCAAGGAAGAGCAGTCGAAGCTGTTAAAGATAAGAAGATGAGAAGTAATATGTACAAACTATTTGTGTAGTTTGTACATATTACTTGTCCCCCTATCCTCTCTTCCTGTCCCCTCACCTCTTTCATTTCATTTCTCCATTCTGCCTGCTATCCTTTATTTCCGCTGCCCCAGCTCAGGTGCTTCAGTATCGATGGCAGATGCCAGGGCTAGCAAAAATCTTTTCCTTCCTTTTTACTATTATTTTAACAAACAACCACTAGCACCACCACCACCAGCCTGAGTGCAAAGTGATGGAAATAAATGTGTTTAACAATTATTTTATTTCGTGCTATACATTATGCTGATAAGAACAGAAAGTTGGGCTAGTTGGTGTGGATTGATACTTGACAGCGAAAAAAAAAACGAGGACAAAAGCGAACGAGGAGACACAACACAAGCGCAGACTATCAACTGAACTTTTATTCACTGAAAGGAAGCTTTATAGGCGTGATAAAACACAAAAACAACGAAAGGAACCGCCACAACCAATGTACAAAGAAATCAATGACATTTCATTCCTGCGTGATAAGGAACACGCAGGAATGAAATGTCATTGATGGGAGTGCAATTCGACCAACTCGTGGTGCCGCATCCCTATCGCGAGCAGGTCCTGCACCTGGTTCACGGGGGCTTTTGGACAGGGCATCTGAGCATTCGTAAAACAAAGGACCGCTTATTGCAGGAATATTACTGGCCCGGCTGTTTTCGAGACGTATAAGCATTTTTAAGAAGCTGCGACACATGTCAACGCGTAGGCAAGCCCGGGGATAAGGCTAAAGCACCAATGAGACTTGTTCCCATTATCACGGAGCCATTTCGCAGGCTCATAATAGACACAGTGGGGCCACTTCCTGCAACGCAGTCTTGCTATCGACATATTCTTACTGCACTATGCCCCGCAACAAAATTTCCCGAGGCAGCGCCCCTCAAAGAATTAAGCTCGGTGGAGATCGTCAACGCGCTTTTGTCTATCTTCGCGCGAGTAGGGTTTTCCGCAGAAATCCAGTCAGATCAAGGATCCGCCTTTACGAGCGCACTGATCTCGACGTTTCGGGAAAGGTGCGGTATTAAGATCATTCATAGCTCAGTGTACCACCCGCAGTCAAACGCGGTAGAGAAAGTCCACTCAGTCATGAAACGGCTTTTGCGAGCCCTGTGTTATGAGCACAAAGCCGACTGGGAGAGTTGCTTGCCTGCAGCGATGTTCGCGCTTCGAAATGCACCGCACGAATCAACAGGTTTTTCACCTTCAGAGCTCGTTGGACGCTGCCTTCGCTCCCCTCTTCGCATTGTTCGAGAAGCCTGGGAAGGCCGGGCAGACGATCCTTCGGTTGTGGCCTACGTGCTAGAGCTGTTGGACCGTCTGCACACTTCTCAAGAATTAGCAGGGAAGGAAATGCGTAAGGCACAAAGCAATGCTAAGCATTACTATGACAGGACGGCTCGCACGCGACGCTTTGAAGTTGGGGAAAAGGTAATGATCCTGAAACCCTCATTGAAAAACAAGCTAGACGTTCAATGGGAGGGACCGGTTGACATAATTCAGAAATTATCTGAAACAAACAACGTAATCGCGGTACAGGGAAAACGAAGGACACCACAAGTATACCACAGCAATCTACTTAAACCCTACCGGCAGAGGGAGGCCATTGTGAACATGTCCCTTAACCAACCTGAGGAGATGCCTGTCGACTTTCCGGAGTTAACAGCCTTGACGGAGGCAAAAGACGTTCACGATACCATTGACAAGCTGGTAGAACAGGCGGAGTTGAATCCCAATCAGAAGGCCGAACTGAGGGAACTCGTGTTTGAATTTAAAGACGTATTTTCAGGCACGCCGGGCAGAACCACTTCGATCGTTCACGATATCGAGTTAACCTCGTCGGACCCAGTTCGTTCGAAAGCTTATCGCGTTTCGCCTCGTCAGCGTGAAATCATGACAGCTGAAATAAACAAGATGTTAGAGCTAGGTGTAATCGAGCCAGGAGAGGGTGATTATACCTCGCCTCTTATCTTGGTTGAGGTCCCAGGAAAGGAGCTGCGACCATGTAATGACTACCGCAGGCTCAATTTAATCACGAAGGACCAGACTTATCCAATACCGCATATCGAGGAAAGGCTTGAGAAAGTGAGCAGTGCTAATTTCATCTCTGTGCTCGATTTAGTCAGAGGGTACTGGCAGGTTCCGTTGACCGAGAGGGCAAGCAGGCTTGCGGCGTTTATTGCCCCGATGGGAACCTTTCGTCCGAAAGTCGTGAGCTTTGGATTGAAGAATGCGCCATATTGCTTCTCTGGCTTTATGGACCAGGTGCTACGAGGAATGGAGGACTTTGCACTTCCGTATCTCGATGACATAGCGATCTTTTCTTCATCATGGGCGGACCATCTGCAACACCTGCGAACCGTGCTGTGTCGTCTACGAGAGGCCAACTTAACTGTTAAGGCTCCCAAATGCCAATTAGGACGCGCGGAGGTAGTTTATCTAGGTCATGTAATAGGGCAAGGTCATCGTCGGCCTTCCGAGGTTAAACTGACAGCAATAGACAACTTCCCGCAACCACGCACCAAGCGGGACATCAGATCATTCCTTGGCTTGGCGGGTTATTACCAAAGATATATCCCGCGGTATTCCGAGTTCTTTAACGGATGCTCTCAGAAAAACAGAACCACAAACGGTAAAGTGGGATGACGCAAAAGAAAAGGCTTTTAGTATGCTGAAGAAAGCACTAACGAGTCAGCCAGTGTTGAACGCACCCGACTACTCTAAGCCATTCATTCTTCTGTGTGATGCCAGCGACAGGGGTATGGGGGTGGTGCTCTGTCAAAAGAGAGATGACGAGAACGAACAGCCTATATTGTACGCCAGTAGAAAGCTTTCAGTTCGGGAGGAAGCATACAGTGCATCAGAAAAAGAATGCGCCTGCGTAGTATGGGCGGTGCAGAAGCTGGCATGCTATATCGCTGGTTCAAGGTTCACCATAGAGACTGACCCCTATCCCCTCACCTGGCTGCAGTTCATGTCTACGAAAAACGGCCGTCTTTTGCGCTGGAGCTTGGCTCTTCAACAGTGCTCCTTCGATATTCGCTACAAGAAGGGTAAGCTTAACGGCAATGCCGACGGTTTGACTCGTTGCCCCTAGAGTAACAAAATCCTCACGCTCACCCGGGTTTCCGTGGTGTTTTTACGTTCGTTCATGCGTTTTTTTCTCTCGAAGTGTAGCCGATTGTTAGCTGATTTTACTAACCACGTCTTAGCGCTTTCAAGAAATGGCTGTTTTTAGTGTTCAGGGGGGAGGGACGCGCGTAAGGAATGGTAAATGTGTAGCGGGTTTCTTTTTTTTTAAAGCCTGGTGTGTCTTGGAGGAGGGTGGCCTTGTGCTCTCTGTTTTGTGGTTGCGGGTCCGGCACTATCCTGGGGGATTGCTTGCCCACGCCGGAGAAAAAAAATTGCGTGACCTGTTTGCAAGACCAATTTCACCGGACAAGACCAGGGAGAAAAGCCACAAGAGCGCCGCGAGGACTGATGACAACTCCCAGGAACCTACCAGCTACGAACTAAGGGGTCGTCACCTCTAAGGGGAATTCTGCTACTGAAACGCCGATCCCTCGCACAGCGGCTGCTGGCCCCTACGCGTCGGGATCTTCCTCCCCCGCCGGAGATGCTGTTACGGTTGGCGTCTGGCACCAGGTGCAGAAAGGAATTTCACCCGACCGTCTCTCACCATGCTTCGTCGGAATGAAATCCTGGACGCAAGAGCTCTGGGAAGAAGCCGAACAGCTCTCATCACCTTCGACGGACCCTCTATACCAAAATGGGTGATACTCGACACAGTGGAGCATAAGACATATCCGTATAGACCAACCAGGCAGTGTTGTTTCGTCTGCGGCCAGCAGGGGCATCGCTCCGACGTCTGCCCCACGCCGGAAGCAAGAACCTGCAGGCAATGTGGAACCAAGAACCCGGCAACGAACACGAATGCCAGATCAAGTGCATGATGTGCGGGGAAGCCCACATCACAGGCAGCAGCGACTGCAAGAAACGACTGAAAACTAAAGAGGAGCTGAGAGGACGGCAACACATCAGCAACGGAAGAACCATGGGACAGTCGAGAAGGAGCAGGAGCCGCAACCGAAGACCAAGATGGTTCAGCTCGAAAAGAGAAGACCACAACGGCAGCAACTTCGATGAAAGATCCAGAAGCAGAAGCAGAAGCAAGGGCCCCCAGGAAGGAACCAAAGGCAAACCCAGAGGAGAGAAGAGGGACGACTCGTATCCACCCCTGGGGAAGCAGCCGGAAAACAAGACGCGGCACCGCAGCAAAAGAAAACCAACGAAACCAAGGTGAGCTGGGAAGCGGGGTCCTCCCAAATCACTGTCTCCGCAGGAAAGAAAGACAGGGAAGTGGAAATGATTAACAAACAGCTCCTAGGAGAAATAGAAGAGCTCAGAAGGGAGGTGAGGAGGTTAAAAGAAAGCAGCCCCAAAAATCACCCCCAGCCCCAGAACATAGGCTCCAGCAACCTAAAGAACCCAATTTAACAGAACAGCTAAACCCACTAATTCAGGCTATGCAGCAATTTAAGCAGATACAAGAACAGCAGACTAAACAGATCGAACAACAGAGTAAACAAATAAAGCAACTAATGCTAAAACAGGCAGCCCACGATCAGGACATACAGTACATCCGAAGCTACATAAAAACTCAAAACACACAAAAGATAACGAGTGAAGCCCGAGACAGGCTATACAACGAAAGAAGATTCAACACCGAAAAGTCAAGCAGCACCTCTAACGAACTATCATGGCTGGACAAAACCAATAAACGTTTGGCAGTGGAACTGCAGAGGATTTAAGAGGAAACAAGGACTCCTACAGCAATTCATTTACACACAAGGAACGCCACCGGACTTCCTCCTACTGCAGGAATCAAAAGGAGCCACACCACCATCACTAAAGGGTTTCACATGCCAAGAAAACGGCAGGATAGCAACCCTCATCAACAAAAGGCTAAATACGATAGATCATGGAGAGATTCCGGACACAAAAATCGAACACACAATAACAGAAGTCATACCGAAACGTAAGCTGAAAGCTAAAAGCATCTTCATTGTCAACCTATACAGCCCCCCAAGACAGAAGGACGGAGATTTCAACAAACTCTTTAAAGAAATAAGCAAGAAAGCTAAGGACAACATCCTCGTTATAGCCGGAGATTTCAATGCGAGAGACCCAAAATGGGGGTACCATAATGGGGAAAAGAAGGGCGCAAGAATAAACGAAGCGGCGGAACTCGCAGGATGCACCCTCCCCACAGATGAAAATCAACCCACCCGCATTGGCAATAGCGTCAGCGTAGATACATGCCCAGACCTAACCTTCGTAAAAGGAGCACAGGCAGAGTGGACAAATCTATTAGAGAACCTAGGAAGCGACCACTACATAATCAGAACCACGATAGAGACCAAATACGTCAAAAAAAAAAATAGGTGCGGCCAAAATTACGGATTGGGATAACTTCCGCAGGAAATGTAAACAGATAAAAGGGGAGATCTCCTCAATCGAGGAGTGGACCCAGCAGCTAAGTCAAGCACAAGAGCTGTATACAAAGGAAATAGATAGAACTGAGACAACACCAGAGATAGACTCGAGACTAATCAGGATGTGGGAAGCAAGACGAGGCCTCGTGAAAAGATGGAAAAAGCAAAAGGGGAACAGAAAGTTAAAGAAAAGAATCGCCGAAATTACGGCAACAGCGGAGGAATACGCGATGCAGTTAGCAAGGCAAAACTGGGAACAGTTCAGCAACTCACTTAACGGCACGCTGAGCACGACTAAAACATGGAGGATTTTAAAGAGTCTAATGGATCCTACCAAAACAAAGACGGAATGCAACAAGGCCATCCACCGCCTTGTCCACCAGCATGAAGGAACCGATGAGGAGCTACTTAAAGCAGTCAGCATCAAATGCTACGGCCAGGACAAACCCACGGCCTATCAAGAAAACTACAAAGGCAGAGAAAACCCGGAGCTAGACAAACCGATCTCCAGAGATGAGGTCTACGCTGCAATTAGGTCCATCAAAAGAAACACAACAGCTGGAGAAGACAAAATTAGGAATTCCCTAATCCGCAACCTGGGTGACGAGGCAGTCGAACAGCTCACTACCTACCTAAACAAACAATGGGAGGCAGGACTGGTGCCCAAGGAATGGAAGCACTCTATGGTTGTAATGATCCCCAAACCCGGAAAGAAACTACACATAGAAAACCTGAGGCCCATTTCACTCACATCTTGCCTCGGCAAGCTCTATGAAAGAATTGTAACCAAAAGAATTCAAAACTACCTAGAGGAATTGAGTTGTATCCCCATAGCATGTTTGGGTTCAGGGCAAACCTGTCAACGCAAGACATCCTGCTACAACTCAAACATGAGGTAATTGCCAATTCCCCGCAGCAAGGAGAAAACATAATTATGGCAATTGACATCAAATGGGCCTTCGACAACGTTAGCCACGCGGCTATAATGGAAGGCATCAACAATACAAACTGCGGAAGGAGAATCCACGACTATGTAAGATCTTTCCTGACAGAAAGAACGACCCGTCCGTTGCAACACGCACTCCAGCAATCTCGCGAGAGCAGCGGTGTACAGAAATAATTCCCACCCCGGCATCCTGGAACCCCTCCAAAATTTCTTGATTGGAAGATGACGGGTCCACTCCACTTACAATGCCCTTAGTGCACGCAAGTTGACAGGAATAAAGGCTTTAACCGGCAGAGAAGTGAAGGTATTACACCGGAGCAGATGCGACACACACTCAATGTTTGCTGACTTACAAACAATGCCACGCCTCCCGAAAGGTGGCACTTCAGAGATGTTGAGATAGTGACTGGTTAGACTTTTCAGTTGTTGCTGAATTGTTTTCGGATTCTTCTTTTTCAGAATTCCATCTCCTGTCTGTACAAGCGCCACGGGAATTGAATCGACACCATTATTTTGAACTGAGTTCAAAGGCAAGCTTTCGACCGGCAGGTTGGCGAACCAGGCTGCCCAGCCTCCTCTCGGGGAGGTGAAAGACATGCCTACACACAGCGCCGACAACCTTACATCACCCAAGTAAGCAGAGCTACCCTGAACCCCGGCAAAAACCCCATGAACGTGGAACGGCCCCACCAAAAGAAACGCCCGGCACCACCAGGAAACGAACCTGTTCTCCCCCGCACGCGCTCTTCGCCACAATACACGGCTGCTGCTGCTGTTGCTGATAGGAAGAAAGAAAGGGAATGTGCACGGGCCTGCCTACTGGATCGAGCCAAACCACGCTCGCTGCCGCGTGCTGAAAGTAGGAGAGTGAAATTATAGGAGACCAAAGATAGAAAGAAAAGGCGCGCGCTAGTATGTCCCGGGCCGATCCCGGAGGCAGTGCAATACCGGGCCGACCCGTGCCAGAGTGCTTCAAGCCAAGCACTCCGCCATGTTCCAAAAATAATTTTAATATCCTGGGTCCAAGGTCCCGCAGCAGATATTAAATCCGGTATCAGATATCATTGTGGCCCACCAAGCGTGGCGCCATTACAATACACTGAGGCGAAGCGCATACATATATACCCGCCGCGAGGTGACACCTCCTCTCCCTCTACCCCAGTGGAGCACATCTGGTGGAGCGAGCGGCGACGGCAGCGGCGTCGACGGCAGTGCCATCTGTTGGAACGCGGCTGCGGTGAAGCAACGGCGGCTCAAGGTCGGCCACGGCATACGGCGCGACGAGCCGAAATGGCTCGCTGGCTGGCGTAGCAAAGCTTTCGCTTCAAAACGCCCGTGTGCACTGTAAGTACGCGTTAAATAACCCCAGGCGGTCTAAATTCACTTCACGGCCTCTAGATCGGCGTCCCTCATTGCTAACCTGTCGCTTCGGGACGTTAAACTCCACATTTTTAAGCCTCATTAGCCAATATCGATGACCAGCAGAGAAAAAAACTCGTAAAGCAACCTATCCGAAAACATATAGCTGTCACAAACACACGCACACACACACGCGCGCGCGTACACAGAAACACGCAAGTGCGCAGGCACACATGTATACACGCACACAGACACATGCGCACGAACGCACGCGCGCATACAAACGCGACGCTGAATGAGCTACTTCGTAAAACACGCCAACCAACTACCTCGGAAGCACTGAGCCCCGTCAGGAGAGGCGTGCGCCGAGGCATTGGCGCGCCACCGCCGACTGCCCTCGCTGCGCCGCCTACGCAAACTGTTCGGCGCGCCGCCGCCAACGTTTTCACTTGGCGCGATCGGCGCGCCCTCTATATATCAATAAATATATATTTCCCCCGCAAATCTAGCTGCGTTTGAGATTTTGTCTTGTTTAATTTTCTGTCTGACGCAGATAATCAAGTGAAGTTGAGCAATGAAACAACACAAAACAAAACCAACCTTGCTCCCCGCGTGTCGGTCTGTGCATGCGTATCGCTACCAGACAACGTAACGTGGGATTATGAAACTTCTCCAAAAGCGCAACGTGGCGAGGGTGTACTGAGCCGGAGTTCCTGGGGTTCGAATCCGACCGCGGCTGCCGCGTTTCGACGGAGGCGAAACGCTAAGGCGCCCGTGTGCTGTGCGATGTCAGTGCACGTTAAAGATCCCCAGGTGGTCGAAATTATTCCGGAGCCCTCCACTACGGCATTTCTTTCTTCCTTTCTTCTTTCACTCCCTCCTTTATCCCTTGCCTTCTGGCGCGGCGGGTGTCCACCGAGATAAGTGAGACAGTCATTGCGCCGTTTCCTTTCCCCAAAAAACAAATTTCAATATTCTTGTCCCCTCATCTTTTTCATTTCATTTCTCCATTCTACCTGCTATCCTTTATTTCCGCTGCCCCAGCTCAGGTGCTTTAGTATCGATGGCAGATGCCGGGGCTAGCAAAAATATTTTCCTTCGTTTTTACTATTATTTTAATTTAAAAAATCACTACTACCACCACCACCATATTATCTTCATAGTTCCTGTGACTTTATTCGCGACTCCCAAACCACGCTTATCGCCTTGCGCCCTCTCTGAGTGTTCTGGACAACTCAGCGAAAATTCCGATTGCCGCGGCAGTGGCTGAACTTCACGTGCAAAGCAAAAGAAATGGCACGTGACGACTTGCCAATCAAGGTAAATATGCAAGTAAACTAAAATTCTGATGCAGTATAAAGAGCGCAGCGTAAGTATCAGCGGCAAAGACGCTTTTATTTAGCTTTTGTAATTGCAGATTCTATATTTAAAGCTTAGCCCGGTACAACTTTTAACGTTGGATAGGAAGGCATTCCCTAGTGAAAGGTTTGAGTTTGATACCCGTTTCAATATTTGAAGTTGGCCAGAGGGTCTAGAGGTCTGGCGTTGCCAGGCAGTACGCGTCCCCCTTATTCAGATGATATCACACTCTACTTAGCCGGGGACTGCTCTTAATTATTCGAAGAGTCATTACTTTTTTCTGGGGTCTCTTCAGAGATGTATTACATGTGCGATACCTTTGCAGTGCTGTGCGCAGATGCGCAGAGGTTCGCATTTTAGGCGTGACCTACCACTGTGCTGGCTGTGCTGGAGTATGGGATGGTATGTGGTCTTCGGTCGTAGAGGGCATTACAGCCCGTGTGCGGAGGGCACATGCATTTGACGTGCCTGTGCTTGAGAGGCGTTACCTGGCTCAGTCGGTCGTGCTGAGCGCCTTCTGGTACCTATGCCACATTGTTAAACCACCCCTGCCCGTCATTAGGCGGGTGCAGACTACAGTTTTTCCTTTTTATGGTCAGGCGGAACCGACCCTGTGGCTTGTGCTGTTCTTGGACAACCACGGGAGAGAGTTGGTTTTGCCTTTCCAACTTTGTCCGTCACGTCCTCGTTGTTAGCTTTGAAGTGCCTTTTGCGTATCCTGCTGGGGGACGCGTCTCCGGTGCGAACCCTAGCGCGGTACTTGTTGGGCCCTCCGTTGCGCTTTTTGAATCCCTCGCCCCCTGTTAATCATGGACCTCAATCAGAGCAGCCTACCGCTTTCTATGCTACGCCAGTGGCCTTTTTCAGACATGTAAGCGTAGTAGCACCTTATGTCAACATCGTCGACGCCTCTCCCAGACCATCTACGCGACTTAGGAAACTTTGGTGGGCAGTGCTGCCTACTTGCGATCGGCTAGAGCGGTGAGGTGTTTTACGTTCCAGTACCTGTCCGAATTGCCCGCTTCCGGAATCTAATCGCCACGCTATACTCACCTGCGTGGTAGCGCGTGTCTTTTGGCGCGCGGTTCATGCGGGATTCCGTGGGCAGGGCATTTCGAGCTTTGTCTCCCACGGCCGCTTCCCTAGCGGCCGTTTTGCTCGCCTGATAATTGTTTCGGGTCTTTTTATTTCGTGGCTTAATCGATGCACCGCGGTCGCTGGCGGTTTTCGATGCCGCGCTGTGTGGCCAATACTTGGCCGTCTTCGAAGGGAGCTGATCAGTTTCTTGTCAGAGGAACTCTTTTTCTTGGGAGAGGAAGAGTTCCTCCGGCAGTGGTCGTGCCCATTCATTTCTGTTAACAACGATCGTCTTGTTCTGGTCTTTAGACCCAACTGGCGCTAAGGTCTTTTATTGCGAAAGCAATACTGCTCGCACTTTCGGGCCATCGGTGGTCGTGGCGCCTCCTTACACAGCTGCGCGTCACGTGACCGTGTGACGTCACGCCAGGCCGAGAGACGGGGCCCCAGCTCGCGGCCTCGATGGTGGAGGCGAAGCCTTGCGCGCCGCCGCTGCGGCGCTACCGAGAGAGGGCGCTCGCTGGTGTGACGTCACGCTAGGAGGATAAATGGGGCTACAGCTCGGCTCCTCGCAGTGGTCGGCGCGCTGCCTTGCGCTATGTCGGATGATGTGTTCAAGTGTGAATCCATGTATAGCCATGCATAACATAGATAAGTCATAAGTGTACCAAGGATATCAATAGTAGAAACCAAGCAAAACAATGTATAGCCATAAGTTTAACACAGGGCAACCATGTCCACACCATCAGCCGAACCAAGGCGCAGCCAAAGGTATTGCTTTCGAAATCTTCCAGGCTTAACCAAGCTAAGCCTTCAGCCAATTTTTTTTATGTGTCAGATTATTGCTATTTCACTGTTCTGTGAATAGGCATGCCATCCCGTCTTAAATCACTCACAAGCAATTCCTCTTAGTTGCTCAAAGATCCTTATGGTACCTTTTTAATTGGCTCGCCGTACATGCTTAGAGTCATGTCTACTTGTGAATGTCAATGTATCCGGCAACCTTGGCATGTGTACATATGTAAATAATTTTTTTCCCAATCAGATATTAAACTTAATTTTGGAATATGGCGGAGTGATCGGCTTGAAGCACCCTGGCACGGGTCGGCCGGGTATTGCACTGCCTCCGGGATCGGCCCGGGGCATATTAGCGCGGCGCGTCTTTTCTTTCCCCCTTTGCTCTCGTATCATTTACCCCTCCTACTTTCAGCACGCGGCAGCGAGCGTGGCTCGGCTTGAGCCAGTAGGCAGGCCCGTGCACTTTCCTTTTCCTTTTTCCTCTCGGCAACAGCTGTAGCACTAGCTTAAAGGGGCTGCGAAACACCGCTTGAACGGATGTCGGCTATACTTCAGGTGGATTCTTTATGCCACACAGATGCCGACTCAAAAAGAATTATGAGAATCGATGCATAGGAACGGGAGTTATTCAATGAAGAAATTTCAAAATACAAGCAAACAAAATGCTGCCCTCAACTCGATTTTCGCGCTGCTTCTCATTCCCATTTCACTCTCCTAATGACGACACTCAGTGCGACCAATCAAAACAGCTATATATCTAAATAGCACGAGGCGGAAGTTTGCACTCCATGGTTGCCTGTTCTCGGTAACTCGTTCGTGCCAAGGCTGGCAGTGCCGTTTGCAAGGTTACAACCATGTGAACGCCCAGTTGACCCAGCGATGCTTCACCGTCACGTCGACGGCGCAGAAGGGAACACTGATCAGTGACGTTCCCTTACTTATGGATCCGGACTCGAGCGCGAGATACTGCGACGGTGTGGCAGCCTGCGCAAGATATCAGACACATTTAGCATAGCCCGTACCGCATCTGCTTACCGCCAACCATCACCCGTCGCTCCTAGCGCGCTGGTTGGCCACGGCGAGCAAGGAGGGCGCTCTGTTGACGGGAACGTCAACAGCGCCAACAGGGAAGATCACCAGGTGGTCGAAATTATTCCGGAGACCTCCACTACGGCACCTCTTTCTTCTTTCACTCCCTCGGCCCCATCCCTTACGGCGCGGTTCAGGTGTCCAACGATACGTGAGACAGATACTGCGCCATTTCCTTTCCCCAAAAACCAATTATTATTATTGTCGGTCAGCCCACGTGGCTCTTCCGTGGCTTTCGGCGCTCGGCCACGGACAAACACATGTCACGCATTCCAAGAGTCGCGTTGTGTTTTGTGCGCTGCAAAATTAATGCTAAAGCCGCCGCGGTGGCTGAGTTGTTATGGTGACTCGGCTGCTGACCCGAAAGACGCGGGTTCGGTCCCGGCCGCGGTGGTCGAATTTCGATTAAGGCGAAATTCTAGAGGCCCGCGTGCTGTGCGATGTCAGTGCACGTTAAAGAACCCCAGGTGGTCGAAGTTTCCGGAGCCCTTCACTACGGCGTCTCTCAAAGCCTGAGTTGCTTTGGGATGTTAAACGCCCATAAACCAAACCAAAATTAATGCAAATGCGTTACTGTTGCATGAATCGCATTGATCGCATTTCGTTCTTTTTAAGTTGGTGGAATTAAAATGAAACATGGGAAATATTCCAGTAGTGTAGCAAGGGGGGAGGGGGGTCGGAGGAGGAAAAGGGAGAGGGGGCCTAAATGCGCATTAGCCCAGGGCCCCAATTTTTCTTAATCTGGCCCTGGCCACAGCCACTAATGTTTACACGGTGAATCTCATCACTCGAAAGTTTGTGAGGGCCTTGCTTGCTAACAACGAAGACATTAACCGATCTCAAAGATAAGAAGGGACTGGCGGTCGTAACGGTGGACAGCAAATACCGGAGACGTAACGTTCGTGGCTTTCAAGGTAACTGTCCATTTTACTATCGTTTTGTCTTCGTGGCCAGGAGCTTATACCACTTTTCTTTCAAAATAAAAGTCTCGCTGAAGATTTTGGTTCACGCGTTTCGGTGCTTTTGATGTGCTCGTGAAGCTAAAAAAAAATAGTGGATTTGAGGTAAAGAAAGGCGCAGTAACTGTCTCACTTCTCGGTGGACACCTCAACAGCACCGTGACGGAAAGGCGGAAGGTGGGAGTGAAAGAATGAATGAGCTGTTTATTTAGAAAGGGAGGCTCAAGGCCGTTTGTTGGGGAATTGGGTTGTTAATGAAGGGAAAAGTGGGGGTCTCGACGCTCCAGCAAGCGCCACAATATGACCTTTGAATAAAGGGTGAGTCGGCCCCGCTTTGCACTGATAATGAGGCCCACACAAAAGTTTAAGGCAAGAAATATTCGTCACAATGCAGTAGCCCAAGCTATAGGAATAATGACGCCGAAAGATGAGTTAGTTGAGCTGGCAACGGCGCGCTGACGACGTCGTCAACAGCATCTTTGTCCCAGTTTACGATGAAGAGCATGCGAATAAGATGATGGGACTAATCGCCTCGCTTACAAAGATAGAAACCAGATGATGGTCGTTTCAGTTAAGGTAGAATGCGTAACTTCTAAGAACGCCGAGCGCGGTGTCATCCGCATCGACCCGCAAGACGACAATGAAACGATATTTCAGTGGCTTCGCTGCGAATAAGCAGAAATCACCAAAGTACAGAAGATGGGCAAAACTGATAGAGCTATCACCACATTTAATACAGCTGCAGTGCCAGAAGTAGTCAAGTACTACATGGAGATTACAAGGGTAGAGGAATACCGGCCGAAACGTATGGTTTGCTACACTGCCATAACATTGGTCATATGGCAAAGTACTGTCGCGAGGACAAAGACTGCGGCCGAAGTCACACACCCGAGGAAGAGTGCGTTGACGACCCATTTTATGTGCCTTGCAAAACATCGGGGCACATTGCGGTGAGCGGCGCTTGCCAGTTATTGGAACTCAGGTAGCAGCATCCCACCGCTGCCACCAGTTGTTGGGTCTTAGGTAGCGTGGTCGGGCCGGAGAAGTGACGAGGAGGATCGGAGACGTCGTTACGAAGAAAAAAAAACAAGGAAAATTTTATACACAGGCTATTTACATAACGTACAAGTAAGGGCAACTGAGAATGACTCTCAGTAAAAGAGAGTCTTAGGAGACGGCTGTCTCTCCACAATCGGGCTCTCTCCGCGAAAAGGGTCTCAGCCAGCAAAGGGTCGCTCTGGTACCAAACCAGCAGCTGGTTAAATACCCTTCGTATTCCCCAGATCCCTGGCTGGGGAATACAGTTCGAAGAGTGATGTCCAATCAAACATGCAGACGATGACACTGATGGTACCGCCCACGGTAGGGGCGGTGCTGATGCTCTCTCAGCTCGTCGCTGGAAAGGGTACAAGACATGGTCACGTTGTTGTCAACACAGCTGCCAAGTGGGTGCGCACGTGGGTCCGGAATGCGTCCACGTGGCACAGGCATGCGCCCTCGTGGCACAGGAATGTCAAGCCGTTTCCCAGCATGGGGGTGAAAGACCTTGCGCTTCCTCGCCTGTTGTCCGAGACGCGAAACCTCTGTCGAAGGCGCAGCTCTCCGTCAATTGTTAACCCCAGCGTGACTGATGAGAACAACTGCTCCGTTCGTCGACCCGATGGCATGCTTGACCACGTGGAGCCGCCACTGTCGTCGCTGATTCTGCCACTGCTTCCGCGAACGCCAGGCAGCAGCGTTTCTTCAGAAGTCTCAATCGCCTTCACGATAGTTTTCTGGAAATCCTGGTCGGGGGGCCGCGCCTTTATTCATTTGGACTGGAAGGCACGCCGGGCATAACAGCCCCAGCAGAGCATGCCGCCAACTCCTTCTGAGACGCCGCCAAGTGCTACAGAGACGCCTGCGTCCGGAGCGGCATCGCAAAAAGCAGGCGTTCGGTGGACTGACATAGCTGTGGGAAACACTCAAAATTGGCTCGTAATAGTCAAGTTAATGTCGTACAAGATAGTAACCTCGTCAACGCTCTTCGGCAGGAGATAGCGCAGCTGCGCGCAGAAATTCAGTCTCTAAAATCCCAGTCAACCAGAAAAAGTCATCGATCGCTCTCATCGTTACGCAGCTCCGTCCCAAGACCGAGCCGATCTAGAAGCGTGAGTAGAAACGTCAACAAAAAAAAAAGAACGCGGCAAGCAAAGCACGATTGGATACTGCGACTCAGCCCTCACAAACAGCAGCGCAAATAAAATACGAGGTCACACGTGTGATTAAAAAAAAAAAAATCAAGGTCCTCCAACAGGACTTCGTCTCATTTTGTTACACTCGAGCAAGCCATGAAATTTTTGGCATCAAACGTTGAAATTCTCCGTAGTAAGGAGCATTGTGACACTCCACATAAAAACAAGGCCTAATCTCAACGATCGACCTAAGCTCAACGACCCTCTTCATAATGGGGCTTGGGGAGAATACGGTTCTCTTTTTATTTACAAGTACTGCGGTCTCAGGAGACCAAGCAGGTGGGCATGTCGTACATTTCCTTCCCATTAACATCAATTGATACATATACTCTTGTGTTTGACATGTGAAGCAGGAAAGAAAAAGAGAACAATAGTGAACAAGTACGCATTTCAGTTTTATAGAATGACCTTCGCGTAATCTGATCAGAAATGCACTTGCATGCGCTACCCCACAGAATAAAGATAACCGGATGAAAGCATGGAAAAACGGCACAGAATATTACGGCGTAAAATACATCAGTAGCGCCTGGTCAAAATTGTCAGTGGGAAAAAATTTCAGAGGGAGAGACTATTCCCCTAACTGTACGAGGAAAAAAAAATTATATACAAGTTAGTGCGAGCACGGGAAAGCAGCATATTGTGAGCGTGACGGGGCCTTGACGCGCGTGGCAGGTAACGTTGAATGTGTGGTCGTGCGTTAAATTCCAGCGATTTGTCATACATCGTGAAAATAAACTTAAGTCGTGCTATAGTTCTTCGCGATTCTAAGGTAGGGATATGGTTGTCAGCCATGAGTTGTACTACGGGGAATCAGTGGACCTGAAATTGAAAATGAACCTCACTGCTCGCCTCTGAATCATGCCAAGTTTATGTTTATACTTTCCGTGAGAGGGATCCCATCGTATTGCTGCGTGTTCTAATTTCGGCAATATGTAAGTTCTGTAGGATAGCAGTTTTAAATAAGGAGGTGCTAGCTGTTTTCAGCTTATGACGCAGAAAGCCGAGGTTCCGAGAGGCGGATGCGCAAATGTTATCAATGAGTTTTGGCCATGAAAGAGTGTAAACGTTACGCCTAGGAATTCGTATTCTGTGACTTCCTTTATTTGAGTATTACTGATGCAATATGAAAATGAAATTGGCTGTTTTTTTTTTGTTCGTGACGCGAAGTAAGTTTTTCAGAATTGCCGGATCTTTCGCCAAAACGGCCCTATCCTCAAATCTTGCATTAAAATGTGCAAACCATTAGCCATCCTGCTTCAAGAAACACGAGCACCATGTACCCTTCCGGTGTACAGGTTGTTCATGGATCCTGCTATAGAACATAAGGCATAGGACACGGGTGAAGTTATAGTAACTATATATAATCAGGCTCGTACGCACATATTATGAGGCGACGCAGATTTGCCTATCTGGAGCCAGTAATGAATATCGAGAGGTCGTCATTGCAAAGATGAGGTCTCCGGGCGCCGTAAACCCATAATTTTGGTGTCTGTTTACTGCAGGCCTCTTACCACACAGCTTAGGGTGGACAAATATGAATGGCTTCAACGAATGATTGCAACCGATCACCACAGTCTAGTTATTGTTGGCGGTGGCTTCAATGCCAAAAACGCTCTCTGGGGTTACTTCACGACTGACTGCAGGGGGCGTCATCTCGAAGAAGCCATGGAGTTTTCTAATTTACGCTTTTGTAACGAGCCTCATGTGCCCACGCGTGTCGGCCTCTACGCTAGACAAACCGACACTACACCAGACCTTACTCTTGCAACCCCTGGCGCGGAAAAACCATTGGGAAATTTTAGATACTGCGTGGAACAGTGATCACTTCCCCATTGCCATCCGTGTCAACAACGAACGGCTTCGATCCAAGAAGACGTTGCCCTCACTTGACTGGCAGCGCTTTCGTGAATTGTCGCAACATTTTAAATGCCATAGCTTCCAACAATTTGTTCATGAGGTTACCACAGCTAAAGCGATGGCGACAGAAGAAATAGAACGCATAGGTGCGCAGCCACTCATCTCGACAACCATTTAGTCAACCTGTGGAAACGTGCCTCTGTTCTCACGAACCACTGCCGTACACGCGGCAAGCGCCACAAGGATCTTCTAAAACTTCGTCGCCACTGCAATACCATACGCGACTACACACTCGGCTAAACGGAGGAAACTGGCACCACGTCTGCGCTGAGATGGGGCAAGAGAAAGGGCTCCGTAAACTATGGGTCATTTACAGAAACATGGCTGGAAACAGGAAAAAGCGGAGTTCCATTTTCGCAGAGCTCTCCTTGCAACAATTAACCGGTGTCCTCGTAGAGGAGCAATTAACTCACCCGGACCTTCTTTCCGCACGCTGCAGACCAACCTCCTGATAACTTTCTTCCCGTTACTAAGTCTACGCTAGATCCCGAACTTCACAAGCCGTTCACGATAGGGGAACTGTCGGCGGCGCTTGCTCAAGGAAAGAGCCACTCGGCTCCAGGGCACGACGGCGTCACCTGGCAGACGCTTAGGAATCTTAGTGATGCCGCCAAGGAGCAGGTCCTAGAAACAGTAAATAGCTCGTGGGAGACAAGGGATGTGTCAGAGCAAGAATAAAGAGCAAAAAAAAAATGTCTAGTGGTTTAGCATTGCAAGCAAGAAATATTGTGCGAAAGCACGGTGGGCCCCCCAGATTTCGGGGGTGGACCAAACCCATTCTGGGGGTTTCCCAGGTTGGTTCCGAACGTGGGCCAGCTCAATTTTCAAAATTTCGGGGATGGGCCACCCAGATTAGGGTGCCTATACGGCGCCGTAGCGAACGCTAGCGCAGCTGATCCCGTGAGATTCAATATGGTTGAAGTTGTCTCCACCCTGAACGGCGGCGCTGGCATCGAGGCACCCTAACCCGAATTTCGGGAGTTTCGTTTGGTTTTTGCGGAATTGAAATGGCGCAGTATCTGTCTCACATATCGGCGGATACCTGAACCGCGTTGCAAGGGAAGGGATAAAGGAGGGAGTGAAAGAAGAGGTGCCGTAGTGGAAAGCTCCGGAATAATTTCGACCACCTGGGGATCTTTAACGTGCACTGCCATCGCACAGCACACGGGCGCCTTAGCGTTTCGCCTCCATCGAAACGCAGCCGCCGCGGTCGGGTTCGAACCCGGGTACTCCGGATCAGTAGCCGAGCGTTCTAACCACTGAGCCACCGTGGCGGGTTTCGGGAGTAAGCCAAGCCCATTTTGGGGGTGTCTCAGGTTGGCTGCGAACGTGAGTCAACTCAATTTTTTTTAAATTTCCATGGGTTGCCCAGCCCCCTTTTTGCTAATGGCTAATGGCTGACAACAAGGAAGATTTACAGAAGTTGATAGACATATGTGGTATAGAGGGAGATAGATTGGGTTTCAAGTTTAGTAAGGAAAAATCTGCAGTCATGATATTTAATGATGAGGGCGGCGAGCATAGAATACAGGAGTTCATGCTAGAAGTAGTGGATGAGTACAAGTATCTTGGGGCATGGATAAATAACGGTGCTGAGAATGCAGCTGTCATGAAAAATAGGGCACTGTGGAATTACAATACGTATAAAGTGGTAAGAGGGATCTGGAAAGGGGTGATGGCTCCTAGCCTGACTTTTGGTAATGTGGTCCTGTGCATGAGACCAGATGCATCACCACAGAGTCCAGGTCACATTTTCTGAAGGTTTCACTCGACGACATCAATGAAACCAGCATGGAAAATGAATGTATAATAGTAAAGGTGAACATGGAAGAGAAAAAATAGCAAGGAGAGCACTGAACTTGATACATATGTAACAATGACGGTCTATGAAGCTACATGCAGCAGTGCAACGTAATGTGTTACTTCACACTAACACTCAGTAGGGATCTTTCCACAGTGGAACATTTTTCACCCTGTTCATGTGGCACACAGACATCAATATTGTGCTTCTGGTTATGGTTCATGCTTAACGTCCCAAAGCGACTTGGGCTATGGGACGTCACAGTGGAGGGCTCCGGAAAATTTTGGACTGCCTGAGCTTCTTTTATGTCCACTGACATCGCACAGTACACGGACCTCTAGCATTTCACCTCCATTGAAATGCGACCGCCGCAGCCAGGATCGAACCCGTGCCTCTCGGGTCAGCAGCCGAGCACCATAACCACTGAGCCATCGCAGCGGCTGCGTTTCTGATGAATTATGATCAATTATCTTATCATTCGTATACCAAAACCATATATATAGTTAACTTTGAACTACTTTATGTAGAGCAAAAGGTTGTTAACTTCAACAGATTACCTTATGTGCCGATTAGCACATTGTAAGGTGCACTGACATATAATTGAATTGGGTGCTTTCAGGATGTCTGTCAGCTTTATCATTAGGAAGTAAAAAAAGAAACAATGCAACTACTGAGCTTTTAAGTGAACTGTGAGCACATCGCTTAGTGCTGGGACAAATAAGGCATTCATGAATTAGTTTTGGTTACCTGGCAATGAAAAAAATTTACATCGACTTGAATCCATCTCTAGCACATCATTTCTTTTTACTCTTGGAACAGTGTTGTTGTGACACCAAGCATGAACACTGCTTATGAATGAAATATGAATGAGCATAAAAAGGATGCTTGAAATCTAATGCTGGCTGTATATTGCTGCAGAACTGACACACAGGCTGGTTGGTCTTCATCATCGGACGGGTCACATCCAGTACCAGGACTGTCGTCTCCCATTTATCTCTATTTACCATGCCTTGTTCTGTGTTAGCTGTGGCTTGCTTCTTAAGGCCAACAAGTTTCCAAAGGCCTGTGACTGTCTGCAGCCCATGTTATGCTGCTGTCTTTCTGGTTCTTACCCTGCCTTGTAATGTGGGTGTGCAGCAAATAAAGTTTTGTAGTTCTGCTGTCTCTTAACATTTGTGCTATCATTTTTCTTTAATAGATGACTGTGCTATCCTAAAATAGGGGGTAGGTGCAGGAGGTAACAAGAACACAGCATGGCACAGGTGCAGGCTAGAAATAAGTATGCTCTGAAATAAGCATACATGCGGGGAACAGTGTTACTTTTTCCGTATCAATTTAAAATAAGCATCAAATGCAAGCCACTGTTAAGCACATGAATTGTATCTTTATTTTTTTAGAAAGTTAAAGAAAATGACAGCAATGTAATAAAAAAATTTATTCCTGCACGTAAATAGTACACGAGTTTGCTGCGTCGCCCAAACTGCAACATTTCGACAGGGTATGGTACCTGGTAGTCAGTACAAATGGTGTAACACAAATCAGTTGCATGAAAGATGCACAAATCATACCAGAAACATTCAGATAGGTTTTCAGTGAACTTTTTCAGCATGCAGAGAAAACCCAGTGAGGTGCTGCATCTGCATTTGTGGATGAGACTTGTGCAGCATCAGACCATTGTGTATGGAATGCAGTTCCTACAAACACAGACAAAATGAAATGTGCTGGAATCTGAAAGGCCATGTAAAAACATATTAAGCCAGGCATGCAAAATGAGCATAGATAATCACTTTCAAAATTGACGCCTCCATGCTGTACAGTAGCCCTGGTATGGCTTCGGTAAGTTTATCTTGGTTTGCTTGTCTTGCAAATGTTAACACATCAGAATGCATAAAATATCCTCATTTTGTTACATATTGAATTCATACGGCAAGAAAACAACTATATCATTCAGACCTTTAAAACTGTTCTGACCCTCAATTTGCACCTACGAGGTTGTCGCGTGGTATAGTGGTCCGGCCGCCAAAGACGACGACATGACCCAGCACACCTGCCAAGCGTGAACAGATTCGATTTTTCGTGGCTGCACAGTGGAATGGCGGCAGCATGCTGTCCCACTCGCATCTGACTGAGCGGGTCCTGTCAAATATATTTTGTGGAGACCCGACAAAGACTTGTGTCGGTACTTCTCCACAAATTTGGTGACTCCAGACTTCACACTCTTCTCCTGACCTGCGCTTGCCTCAACCGCTTAGCCAGACCTACTGCCGCCAAGAGCTCGAGTCCCCGGCTGCTTTTGCCTGCCTGCCTTCCATCGTGCAAGCCATGGCCATGGATTCCTTCGCTCCTGTACCGACTCTGTTGCCTCTTACGCCACCTCCTCGCGAGCCCATAGTCTCCGCACTCAAGCTCCCCAACTTCTGGTCATCAGACTCAGAACTTCGGTTCCTGACCATCAAGGCCTTGTTCCGCAGCACCATGTCACTTCGCAGATGACCATGTTCGGCCACGTCATTGGTGCGCTCACGCCTACAACTGCTGCGGTTGTTTGCGATGACCTACGTTCTCCGCCTGCCGATCGCCCTTATGATCATCTTAAGGCAACGCTCATCCAGTGCACTTCTGAAATGGAGCAATGTCATCTGCAGCAGCTCCTTACCTCAGAGATCGCAAGCTTGCCGAGCTGCTGCGTCGTATGAACGCCCTGGCTGGAAATGTGGCTACTGCACACAACAGCGCACTCCTGCAGGACCTCTTCCTGCAGCGGCTGCCTCCACAGGTGCGCATGATCCTAAGCGTGCCTTTGTCTCAGACCCTGGAATCCCTGGCTGAGCTGGCCGATAAGATCAATGCCAATAAGAACGGAATCGGGCAGCGTTCAGGGACTGTGGCCTTGTTAAGCGCATAGTAATCACCGCACAGTCGCCAGTCACCGCTCTTTTTGGGCACCATGTGGAGGGGCGATGCCCAAGGACTGCAGGAGGGAGAGACGCATGAAGCCAACGTGCAGCATGTGTCCAAATTCATATTTGGCAACAGCAAGGCAATACAGTGCGAGGCAACGAGCACGAGCAAACATGGGAGGCCCAGTCGTCACAAGGTTGCGAGAGAGCATAATTGATAACTGGAGAAGATAGAAATTTTTTCTGTGGACTCTGGCATGCCCCTTATAAAAGTCTGAAAATTTTCCTCCCTTTGGTTTACGGGGGTTTAACGTCTCAAACCGACTCGGGCTATGAGGGATGCCGTACTGAAGGGCTCCGGAAATTTCAACCACCTGGGGTTCTTTAACATGAACTCACATCGCACAGTACACGGGCCTCTAGAATTTTGCCTCCATTGAAATTCGACCGCCGCGGCTTCCAGGCCAGTAGCCGAGCACTGTAACCACGTAGCCACCGTAGCGGCCCTTGGAGTATAATTAGCGCCTGAAGGGATATATGACTTGGAAAGCCCACAAGTCTTAGAAAGAATTTCTAATAAAACAAAACATCTTGCAGTAAAAGGTTTCAGATAGTCTGATGATATTCTTCGAAAGCAAGTGCGCAGTTGGTGCTATTATGCTCTTTATTCAACTGCAACCATGCGCAGGCCAGAAGTGCAGGAGGGCCTCCAAGGTGCGACAGAATCTGGCAGTCATCCCTGTGTTTCAGTGTGAACATCAGCTTCAATAATGTGGAATCTCTAGGTGTAAAGTGATTCTATCTGCCAGTGTGCTAGCAGGTGGTGTCAATAGCACACTACTCGGTACTACCAATAGCCCGGTCACAACAGCAGGAGGGCCTCCAAACTATTTGGTAAGCACACTGAACAGAATCTGCGATGCCACTCTTATGCCCTGTCTTCAGATGCTCCTGCCCAGGTCTTTTTATAAACAGTTCATTATTTAGCCATTTCTGTCACTGCTCCCAATGTAATCATGAAATAGCTGGAAGATAGAGCACTCACTTGGTTAATCCCATCACCCGAGGTTTTTGTGCACTACACCAATAACCCTTCCATGCATCTTGAAACTGCACAAAAAAAGACAAGGGACGAGGAAGAAACCAACAGGACAGAACGCCGCAGAACTTCAACTGGTTTATTACAACAGTGCTTCACATTTATACAATCATCGTAATCACATTGTAACATGACAAACAATCATCACGTAACACTGGTGCACAAGCGTGTACAGGACATCATGCACTCTAGATATGAATACTCTTTATCAGACAGGTTTACCGAGGCTTTGCTGACACACGAGCCGGATTCCTTCTTAATACAGTAGGCCTCGTATACTTCTCTGCTTAGTTTAGACCCGAACTTATTCAGGATAGTGGTAGCGCAGAACTGAGGCGTGCAACCACGGCAGTGGCGACAATGGTCGACCACATGCCCTCCCCCTGCCAATGCGCCTACTCCTGTGTGGTGCTCCTGAAGTCTGACGTTTATACAATGTCCGGTTTGTCCGATGTAGCTTTTGGCACAGGACAGCAGTATACGGTAAACAACCCCCCTTTTGCACGGGTTTTCGCGCGGTTTCAAGGTGCATTCTACTAATAGTCACCAACTAGCCCGTCTCTCTCTATTAGACCGTTCGAAAAGCCACCCAGTTCACAGTAGAAGGAGAAGTGAATAGACAGTTATTTTTTTGAACAACCCTTTGATGCCGCACTCTCATTTAGTGTGTACAGGATGTGTGCCCACACATGGCCTCTAAAAAGAAAGCAGTTTCCACTCCTCTTCCCTCGAGTAAATACAAGCACATGGCCAGAAGACAAGAAAGGTGACGAGAAAAATGTCTGCAAAGATCTCTGCGCAAGAGGCTACTCAAAGCCATCTGCGCAAGAGGCTACTCAAAGCCATCATAAACTCACCAGAATGGCAGCTGCCAGGCTCTTCGCAATGAAAAGTGGCAGAACAAGAAACCCGTGAACACCTCATGTACCTAGGAGCGAGTCATTGGCCCACATCTCACGGTCTTCGGATATTGAGGTACCAAACTTGAATGTACAACAGCTGACGGCATGCCACCAACACACACATTTGGGCATGATTTAGAGTATCCTGTGTACAGAATTTGAGTATACATTAGTGAAATGTAAAAAAAAAAATTCCGAGCTGATACAACACTGCTAAGGTACTTTTGAGTGAGTTGGCTCATAGGTGTAAATCGGGACAGTTCCTGTATGAGTTAGTCTGAGTAGCACTCTTCTATCAGACTTACCTTGCCATGTCTACAAAAACAGATCCTCAAATGCGCTTGCTGAAAAACACTGAAGCCAAAGGCCGTGATAGACTTGGTCAAGTAATGCATATTAAAGAAGGAAAAGAACCTGCAGTGCCAGGCATATCTGGAATCGCGGATTAATCGAACCACCAGGTACACCGTAGTTCCGGCAACGGCGCCTTTTTGCATGCTTGTACCCGACGTCTATGACACATGCTGAGCCATAAATTCCCACTCGTTTTCATCATGCGCCACTTCACGTGAACAAGGCCCCTCGATACATTAGTGGTGCGGGCGAGGCCTTCTTCTATCGACCTCAACCCACAGTACGTGAAGACGGCTCCTGAGTGGAAGCCGAAACGTCTCCAGCTTCAAACTGAATCATTTACGGCTATTGTTCCGATTATTTCGTATTCATGCCTATCCAAAAACTAACGGTTGCCATCAAACTCCCGACTTCCTGAGCAAGTGAGCGCATTTCATTGCATTTCTGACGTCCACGTATAACATTACTGCAACACTTGATTTGCGCCTACTGTAATATTTGACGCGTTCAACACCGCCATACGCTGCCCGGTTTGCCAGAAGTGCATTACTTTAGATCTTCCCAAGCTGAGTTTTGGGTTTCTGCTAGGTTACCTTCACACACCACCATAGCCTTGCCGCCAGATGAGCCCACCTGAGGTGGGCTATGAGCTGCGACTTGAGACTTATGCGAGCAGTTCTGCGTTCCGGCGATGACGCTCGCATGGCGTCCGAATCAAAGGGCTGTGCTTCATTGCCGATGCCTCTTGCGCTGACGAAATTCAGACTCGAACGGTTCGCTGTGTGGTCCACACCGGGCCTACGGTGCACAACATGCTTGGACTTCGGTTCGCTGATGCTTGCTGCTAAGACTCAAAGCGTGAATCTTCCCCCTGATATCCTTGATTTGGCTGCGAAGATCGTCGCTGGTCTTTACTTTGCCGCGAGTAAAATGCGCCAGCATAGTTAGCTTCAATAATTGTTTTGAATGCCTAAGAAAAAAAGGTTGAATAAAATCAACTTCCAGCGCATCTGTTCCGAGATCGATTGTCCATGATGGTTTGGATTTGGATTCGTTCGACTTCGAGCCTTTGTGTTTGGATACGATACGAGGCGACGAGGCTTTGCGAGCTTTTTTTTTTTTAATGTTTCAATAATTGTTACATCTAACTTGTTGAATTAGGCGCTACTTTTTATGCTTATTTTGAAAAATTAGCCTTTACAAAACAGTTGGTGTAAAACTTCACTATATTCTAGGCACTATAACTTCACTAAATTTGGCAGTTTTTTTTGTCGCCATAGTTCTTTGGTTTTAAGATGGCTGCGTCCATGGGTCGGACTATCGAGCTACTACTACCAACTATACCAACACATGGGTCGGACCAAGGAGGTTATATACAGAGATAACGGATTCCCTGCGGGGTTCCTTTTATTCCAATCCTAACAGGGTTCCAATCCTATTTAACGTAGCAATGATTCGATTGGCCCAGAAGCTGGAGAAGATGGATGGATGGATACGGCTGAACCCTTTAAATCGGGCGGTGTCTCAAGCCACCTAGTCATGACATGAAATTTTACTCTTGTCTTGCTTTTAGCCACCAATCATATAACCTTCGCTTGGTTACTACTACCCGCTTAAAATCTAGTTTCCCTTCACTGTCCTTAAACCTCAATGCCTTGGGTAAATCAGCCCCGCTGCTTTCCACTGTAGGGTGAAGCCCTTTACAGAAGAGTATCAAGTGTTCAGCCGTTTCCTCCTCTTCTCCGCACGCAATGCACAACGTGTCTATCTCGTGGTACCTGACTCTATATGTCTTAGTCCGCAAAACTCCAGTCCTGGCCTCAAACAACAAAGAGCTTCCCCTACAATTATCATAGATAGTTTCTTTGGCAATTTCCTGCTTAAAAATCCTGTATGTTCCCAGTGCTGATTTGGTGCATCCCTGTTTTCCACAGAGCTCTTTCTGTTTCTTTAACCTTTTTCTTAACTGATAATTGCTGATCTGCCCCCTTACTGCTGTCCAGATATTTGCTTGCCAATTTTCTAGTTCACTTTCTCCATTTCATGTCAACATTCTTTATATACAGGTATCTGAAAACTTTCCTAGCCCACTGCTTTTCCCCCATTTTTCTCAATCGCTCCTCAAATGCTATCTTACTGCTAGCTTCTCTGCTCTCGAACGACGCCCATCCCATATCACCCTGTACCCCCTGATTTGTTGTATTGCCATGTGCTCCCAAAGCTAGCCTCCCTACTCCCTGTTGTTTAATTTCCAGCCTTGCTTGAACATCTGGCCTCATACACAGGACTGCATTACCGAAAGTCAGGCTAGGGACCATCACCCCTTTCCAGATCCCTCTTACCACTTCATACCTATTGTAATTCCATAGTGCCCTATTTTTCATGACAGCTGCATTCACACTAGCTTTATTCATTACATATTTTTCATGCTCTGTCGGATACTCAGCACTGTTATTTATCCACACCCCAAGATACTTGTACTCATCCACTACTTCTAGCGTGAACTCCTGTATTCTATGCTCGTCGCCCTCATCATTAAATATCATGACTGCAGATTTTTCCTTACTAAACTTGAAATATAATCTATCTCCCTCTGTACCACATATGTCTATCAACTTCTGCAAGTCTTCCTTGTTGTCAGCCATTAGCACTATATCATCCGCATATATTAGTTTCTGTAATGACTGTTTAATCAATTCTCCTTGCTTGAAAAAAGAAAGGTTGAAGCCTAGTCCGCTCCTCTCCAGCTTGATCTCCAACCCTTGCAGGTATAACATAAACAACAAAGGGGACAGAGGACATCCTTGCCTAAGCCCCCGCTGTATCTCTACAGGGCCTGATACATTTTTTTCTCATTTTATGAGCACTCTGTTACCTTTATATATATCTTTTAAAGGATTAATTACTCCATCTTCTACATCCAATGTGCCCAATATGTCCCCACAAATGCTCCTGAGTAACGTTGTCATAGGCTCCCCTAATATCCAGAAATGCTAGCAATAAGGGCCTATGTTCCTTTTCCGCAATTTCTATACACTGTGTCAATGAAAATAGATTGTCCTCCAACCTCCTTTGTTTCCGGAACCCATTCTGTAGTTCCCCTAGCACCCCCTTGTTCTCCATCCAAGCCTGCAGTCTATCCTTTATAATTTGCATCCCCACCCTGTAAACCACAGATGTCACTGTTATGGGACGATAGTTACTTACGTCAGCTTTGTCCTCCTTTCCCTTATATATCATGTTCATTCTACTCAATTGCCATTCATCGGGGACTTTCCCATCCACTACCATTTATTCACTACCTATATTATTGTTTGCTTAAATTTTGGTCCAAGCTTCTTTATCAACATAATTGGGATACCATCTGGTCCTGTTGATGTGCCACTAGGAACCTCATTCTCTGCCCTTTCCCACTCTCTCTGCTTAAGTGAAGCTTTTGCAGTAACCGGTCTATCCTCCTTCGATAAATTATGTACAACATTCCTTTCTTTAAATTTTTCTGTCATCTTTGTTCCTATGTGTTTTATTGCTTCATCCCCTTCTAGTTGAATGACCTCATCTGTAACAATAAACCTTTGTTCTAGGCTAGTCTTATTACTCATTGCATTTAGATGTTTCCAGAATTTTCGAGCTGCTTTTCTATCTTCTTTATTTACTTTTGACATCCATTGGGCACCCTTTCTTCTAATTTTCTCATTAATCAAATAGGATGCTTTCCTTCTACACTTTATGAAGGTAACCCATTTTCTGTCTACTTCAACTTCTGGTTCCCCCCTCTTCTTGGAATATCTGTGTTCCCTGGATGCTTCCTGACATTTCTCTATCGCCCTCTTGACCTCCTCATCCCACCAACTCTTGGGTTTGCGTCTTTTCCCTTTTAGCTTTACACGCACCTTAGCTAACTCTAGCTTCAGTAATCGAGTTAATTTGGTATAAGTCCATCGTGTTTCATTATCCTCAAAAATTACGTTCTCAATTTGTTTGGCTGCTGCTTCCAATTGCTTTTCTGAGTAAAAATTCCCCTCTGATTGTTCATCTCGCTTCAGTCCTACTTTGGTTTCTCTTCTGAAGCTCAACTTGATACGCTTGTGGTCACTACCTAGACTTCTGGAACCATGTTCATCTATGCTCATTACCCCTAATCTATTATACATCCTCTGTAACATTAGTGCATAATCTATCGTCGAGTGCAGGCTCCCTGCCTCCCATGTTATGAGCCCTTCACACTTCTCGGTACTGTTGCATAAAACTAAATCATGCCTGCCACATGTCCTGCAGCATGCTTCCTGTCGAATCCGTGTACCCATCCAGGTCTTCTATATGTGCGCTCATGTCGCCTAATATAATTATCTCACCCTGTCCTCCTAGCTCATCAATGTCGCTTGCAATACATTCTAACATTTTCCTGTTTTCCTCTTTGGCATTAGCTCCTGTCCACAGGTATACAAAGCCAAGGAGTGTTTGCTTCCCTGCCACTTTTCCTTTTAGCCATAAATGTTCCTTGCATCCCAGTTTAACCCGTTGAAAATTCATACTTTTATGAATGAATGCCCCAATTCCATTGCCCTTTCTGCTGCCCTCTGTTCTATTGCAATGCTCCCATGCATAGTCTGGGTTACCGGGTGGTTGCTCCATGTCTCTAAGATGCGTTTCCACTAAACCATATGCCATTAATTCCTCCTGCCTTAACTGTTCTTCTTTTTCCTCCCATTTCAGTCTGTTCCTGCCACCTTACATGTTAATGAAACCTATATCTGAATTAACTTGTCCCTGACGCTTGCGTCTATTTCTTTTCCTATGTTTCCATCGTCCCTTTGATTTTGATTCTTTCTTCTCTACACTGGTTCCCTCAGAGCTTTGGGTCCCCCCAAAAAAGCTGTTGCCTGGCGACCTATCCTACTACCCACCCTCTAGCCAGTGGCACCACCGTAGTGAATGCCATCCTGTGTAAAAGGGTGGGGCCTGACCTCGTACACTTCCCTGTTAACTTCCATCGCCCCGTATCTTAGTCGTCGACTCATTAACCTAATTACACGGTGTGCCTCAACGACCCTCCTTTCCGTTTCGCTAGCCTGCCTCTTGACCTCTGGGATTGTGCATATGGTCACACGCACAATCTCAGAGCCCTCTCTAAGCCTACGCATCCCCACTTCTAACTGCTTCTTGAGATTCTGGCTCCTCCCCTTCAGCACATCGTTGAGGCATGGATAACGACAGGGTGTGCGCCATCCATGCTGCCCCCCACCACCTCCTGGGCTTTGGCCATTGAATCCACCATGCACTTCCCTGACTGGGCCTCCACCTGCACCCGCCTGTCCGCCTTCACTGCCGTCAAAACGCCTCCCTCAACCCTCACTACGTTTGAGTCACCGACCACCAGAACCCTCCTCCGCTCTTAACCGTTCGCTTTCTGACTGCGACTGTTGCCCTCCGGATCGCACTAGCTGTCTCTCCCGCCGCCGTACGCTACTGTCGCGAGTCTATATGCCCGTTTTTACCTCTTTGTCTTCCCCACTCAAAGCCTGCTGCGCTACAGCACTGTAGGATCGACGAGCCTCGTCCCCCACCTGACACTGCTCGAAACCGGGGTGCCCTGCCGGCCGCGACCTGAGCGCTTCTACCTGCTCTTCTAGCTGGGCTCGCTTTTCCTGCTCCTCTTTCAGCTCGCCCACAATTCGCTCCAACAGGTCGGCATTATCCTCTTCTTTTTTAAGCGACTCGGCGACCTGAGTTTCTAACTTAATCTATGCCTCTCGTTCCAACTTCAGGTCCCCTTTGAGTTCATTAATCCTAGCTGCACATTTCCCTTTCAACGTCTGAACGGCCTCCTCAAAACACTTACATATCTTGCACGCGAAGCTAGCCCCATCTGCCTCGGCTAAGCTCCTGAACTCAGCCTCATCTAAATAGCACCAACTGTCGCACTCCTGGCACTGCACTAACTCCCCGTCCCCGTCCACCTTGACTTTCCTAGCTTGCCGACCCATCGTCCGGCCGACTAAGCATCGTAAAAGCCCGCCAAAATTCCTACGCAAAAAGCCTCCGGCACTACGCGACGTAAAAGCCCGCCCAAATTATACACACACACAAACCTCCGCTAGCTTTCCTACCCTTAACTCGGTCTAAAACTACCGCCCAACAGCATGTACAAGCGCAAGTACAAAAAAGCACTTAGCTTCTGATGTAGTTGCTGGAGCTCCCAAAAAAGCGTCCACCTCCGACGGCGTCCACGTGCAAGATCGAAGGCCACACCATCGATGCCGACGATATCACCGTCTGGACCAACCACGGCTTCCTCAGCCACAAAGACGAACAACTCCAAGCTGCAGCAAAATGCGTGGAAGATTATGTCAAGGCAAGAGGCCTCGCCTGCTCGACAGAGAAGTCCGAGCTCCTGAGAGTCAGGCGAGGAAAGCGAAACAAAGAAACCCTCAACGTTTCTCTAGAGGGTCAACAGATACCAGAGAAGGAAGTCATGAGAATCTTGGGAATGTGGGTGCAAAGCAACCAGCGATGCACAAACACCATCAACCTTCTGAAGCAAGCAACCACGCAGGTGGCTCGCATGATCACCCGCGTGTCGCAGAAACGAAGTGGCATGAGGGAGGAAGATACGCTCAAGCTGGCTAGGAGCCTCGTAATTAGCCGAATCACGTACTTTCTCCCCTACTACAACAACAATAAGGGTGAAAGAGAACAGATCAACTCCATCATACGCAAAGCATGCAAGACAGCGGTACACCTCCCAAACAATACCTCAACGGAGAAGTTGCTGGCACTCGGGCTACACAATACGTTCGAGGAGTTGAAGGAGGCGCAACTGGGCTCACAGCTACTCAGCCTCCAGCAGACTGCCACCGGCAAAAACTCCTGGCCAGATTGGGCTATCAGGAATCAATCAGAGAGGAACAAAGAACGGCGAACCTACCGAATGAGTTCCGCAGCTGTATCAAAGTAGGACTGCTACCAAAAAACATGGACCCAAATTTACATATGGCCAGGCGAAACGCCAGGGCAAAATATGTAGAGAAGCACCTAGCAACCAAGGGGAACACGGTCTACACGGACGCCGCGGTTTATCCTTGGAAACAAGGAACGAAAGAGCAAAAGGTCGTAGCTACAGTGATAGGCTCGGATTTTAAGGAAATCATTTGCGCGCCAGCACGGGATTGTACGGTAGCTGAGGGGGAAGAGATGGCTGTTGCTCTAGCGGCCGCGGAGGGCTACCGCAAAAATACATCCCTTGTAATACTAACAGATTCTAAGGAAGCATGCCATAATTATACAAATGGCAGAATTGGCCGCAAAGGACTCCAAATCCTCCTCCGCGCTGGCCAGAACAAAAATCGAGTCAGACACACCCTGTTTTGGATACCGGGACACACCGACATTGAAGGCAACCAAAGGGTGGACAAGATCGCTCGAGAGCATACAAACCGAGCTGGCTTGGACGGAGACCCTGAGGACTACATGACGGTGACTTCGACGTATTCAGACCTACTAAATTATCATAGAGGAACGAGGATAAGGTACTCCCCACCCCACAACATACTAAACCAACATGACGCAGTACACTGGCAGAAACTGCAAACCGGAACTTTCCCAAACTTAAACATACTAAGCAAAATGTTCCCTGGGCAATATAGGGACACATGCCCATGGTGTGGCGCAAAGCCCATCCTTTATCACATTACATGGGAATGCAGCAAAAACAAAGCATTCCATAGAGTAGAAAACCAGAGTGTGGAACAGTGGGAGAGGGTGCTCTTCAGCGGCGACCCGTGTATACAACGGGTGCTCATATAGCATGCCCGACGAGCAGCCACCCTCAGTGGAGCCCTGGAATAGGGGCACCAACCCTGCCAGACAGAAGATATCACCATCAGGAAGATGGAAGAACTCTGTCGGACCGCTGAATGACCTCGTAATTAGAGCAAACAAAGTTTATCCTATCCTATCCTATATATAGAATTCTATTTATAACCTCCTTGGGTCAGACAATAACTCGGAGGTTTTGTTTCCTCCCAGGTTAGAGAATAGTTTTCTTTAACATGTGTGTGGAAATATCTGTGCTGTATGTTCACAGTTTTCGTGCAATGCTTTTTTTTAGTGGTGGTGTTTTTCTCACGCTTGCTTTTTGAAGACTGCTGTTTGCAGGACAGGTTTAGTTTTACCTTTCAGTCACCACAAATATTTTCGTTCAGTAGGGAATGCACTGTTGAGATTATTGTGTACTTCTAAATGAATTCAAATTTCGCTGACGTGGCCCGCTGCTGCCGCTAGCCGAACGTTTATTTCTTCAGGCTGCACTAGTTTTACTAAGTTGCGCACCACCGGGTCAAGCAGTTCAAGCGCAGCTTACCACTAGCGCTTTCACCTCCGAGCGTTTCACATGATTCGAAATTCTAATTTGACCATTTTTTTTTCTTCTCTGTGCCTATAGTTCCAGCCAGACGGCACACTAACTGATGCTAGTGTTCTGTCCAGGCGTAATATAAATCGCTCTCAGTTACATTCACACGGAACAGTGGCTGTTACTAAATTAATACCCCTGTCACACAGGCACCGCAAACGCCTTTGAGAATCGGGTCCTTATATCCAAAGGCGTAAGGAGTGCAGCTACATGGCACAAATGCTGCACCTTTTCCGCTAAGGGCCTTGGAGGCGAAGGTGCCCATCCGAGACCTTTGAAGCCCAAAGGCGCGGCCTTCGAGAAGCTGCGATTGCAGTGCCATCCAACATCAAAGAGTAAAAGCAATGAAAAAAAAAGAAGGTGCAGCCAACAATGTTTGAAAACATTATTTTTTAAATACGAAAGGTGTGTCTGGCTTTGCTTTTTGTACAGTCTTTATATTTTATGCCCAGATTTTGAGAAAGTAGAGTGTTGCAGCAACACCGAGTGCCCCTGGTGGCCAAGGCCATACATGAAACCTGCTGCTGCTGATGAAAGTAGCTGTTGCAGTTTTTTTAAGCAAGCAATTAGAATTTTAAAAAATGTCTGAGCTCAACGAATCAAACAGAACTCCCCACTTTAATTTTAAAACACTCACTTCAGCCGGCTCGAGTACAGCAACGGGTGCTAAGCCTCAACGACTGTTTCACCTTTGGGCTGCACCCTGTAGCAGCGTCACTGCTCCTTTAAGCTTTCGCTCCTTTGGTGAAAAAAGGTGCCTTTGCTGGAAGGGCCTTCGAGGAATGCCGTGTGACAGGGGTATAAGTCCCCTATGACAACAAAAAACCTGCAAAGCAAAAACCACTCAGCAGCAGATCTTGGTGCATTTTGTGATGCCGTTCAACAGGACGGAACTCCACAGGTGTTATACTGTTCCGTCTGGGTGGAATCTTAGGCATTCAGGAAAAAAAAAAAGTGTAACTGCTCTCGGAATTATGTCGAGAAAGAACAGTAACTGCCTCTTGTGTGATAACGAACCAAGCCAAACCTAACCGCTTGAGGTGCAATAAGTATGAAAACAAAACTATGCAGCAATGTACAAAGCACATCTTGCGATGCTATGTTCTGGTGCTGGCCTGATCAAGACCTGAAAGGACATTCAGCACTGAGGATCAGTCCTAAGGGGCAAGGAGGGTCTGGTGTGGCCATAACTGCAGTGCTAGTAAATGCTGCCTTTGGACATGTTTGTGCATTTCGCGCGGAGAGGAGGAGGAAATGGCTGAACACTTGATACTTCTCTGTAAAGGGCTTCACCCTGCAGTGGTAAGCGGCGGGGCTGATTTATTCAAAGCATTGGGGTCTAAGGACAGTGAAGGAAAATTAGATTTTAAGCGGACAGAAGTAGCCAAGGGAAGGTTATCGGATTGGTGTCTAAAATCAAGACAAGAGGAAAATTTCACAAGTCATGGCTAGGTGGCGTGAACCACTGCACGATTTAAAGAGTTCAGCCTTATCCATCCATCCATCCATTGTATTCATACTAAGGGTGGACGGCCCTGTACTTTCTAGACATAATTAAGCGAAGGGCACGAGTCTTCGAAAGACACTAGGTGAATATTGCCCACATGCTAACTATTAAATTGCGCAGGGATCTTGCAAATGTTGAAGATGCTCTGCCTCGTTCGAAGTTCCTGGAATCGTTTACAAGATACCCTGCGACGATTGTAACTCAGTCTACATCGGGGAGACAGGAAATCTACCAAGGCAGCTAAGAGCACTGCAATGATTTCGGCAGGATTCAAGTATAACAGCCTCAAGTGCTGTGGCAGAACATGCGCAAACAGGGCATGAAATTGCTTGCGATAATGTGGAAATTGTTGCCACTGAAAGAAATTCGTAAGCGTGGCTGGACCTGGAATCCTTAATAATACAGACCATGCTGAATACACCCAATAGAACAAAGGGAAACAAAGGAAACAAAGTCATTGCGCCGATTAGTTAAGGCTACATAAGCTTCTTCTTTCATGATCGGTACTTCATTGTGAACAAGAAACCTGTAAGGGTTCCGAAATGTAAATCAACGTGTTTGGCATGGTCAGTGACCCAAGTTTCATTCTACCTTTAATGCAAAATGGTAACTCCACGACAAAGTGTGCCCTATGCACCTAGGCTGACAGCAGTTGTGCCCTGCTCCCACAATATATTCCACAACTGACGTCAAAAAGCAGGTTCGCCAGCAGGTTCGGAATCCATTTTGTACCACTTCCCTTAAGCTGTCCTGCCTGAATCGACGCACTTTTTGTGTTGGCAGAAAGCAGAACTTTAGGCGGCTGTTCAGTCTATACGAAACACTAGCCACACTTCTTTTTTTTTATAAGTGGTGGCCTACATCAATGAAAAATAGTAATGTGAAGGTTGGCTGTGCCATTTTTTCCTTTTCTGCCCCAGAAGAAAACCAGTTCTCTGCATCAGCAAAACAGAAAACTGGACGAGATGGCAGTTGCTGAAGATAAGTAGGCGCAAACTCGATGACACGGGAAGACAAGACAGGACATGCTTCATTCTTGCAACTGGTTTATTAGGAAAGTGAATGAAAACTTAAGACAACAAGAAACCGACCGCTCCTGTATCAGTAGAAGCTCACAAAATCATGAGTGTTAAAATCTCTGGAGATAGTCTCTTTCTGCGGGAGCCTGAGTGACAGATTGGTTACACATTTTGGGCCTGAGCAGATACAAAATATCTCCATTGTGTCCCTTGGTGGTGCTATGAATGGCAAAAGAAGATAACTGTTTTGACAACGATGGGCCAGCAACCTTTACATGTGCAAAGATTATTTTTGTGCTCTCTGATACGTTTGGCCTATGTATGAATGTACGAATGTCTACACTTGAGAGGAATCTTATAAACAATACCAGACCAAGCCCAAGCTTTAGCGAGTCCAAGCGCACTAAAAATGACATTCTGTCGTGGTGTCATGGTGAAACGTGAAGCGTGCAACACATGGCTAGTCAAATGCAGACCACTCGGGCTTGCATGTGCTGAAATCCTCTCGCATGTAGCTTCTAGCTTCTCCGCAGCTCGATCATTGTCCTTCTAATGCAGGGGAATTCCGTGCTACACCAATGTTTTCCACTGAGTTCTGGTTCTCAAAGTTATACTGTTCTGTACAAAAAACAAAATTTAACAGATTACTATTCATCTTTTTTTTACAGAAACAAATAGATTACTGTCGCTTTACAAAGAGCAGTCAATACATTAATGAATTTTAAGAAATTGTAATTTATTTCAAGTAATCAATTACTTGTAATGCATTACGTACAAGTCCGGAAGTCACAACACCAATATAAAGTTCAGTTTTCCTAGCTACTTTTTTGTCCTATGCTTGCCTTTTCTGGCTTATATTCATTTGCTATATTTGCTTCATTGATGCCACCAAGTGGAATCTTCCAATTTCCAATTCTAATCAATAAAGTTTTTCCTCCTCCTCCATGGTTACAAATAAACCGAAAAGATCGTATTCTTTGCAGCTTGAAAAGCTACAGCAACGTGGTCGTGGGTGATAGAAGAAAGAATCAACAAATGTGAATGAGTTCCTGTGGTGATTCAGCAGTAAAGCTATCCTGCCTCACAAACCAGGTTAAAGGTTTGACTTTTGATCAGAAGAGATGAATTTCTGATGCAGACTAAGTACAGAAACTCCAGTCAGCACATTATTTTAAAACACACCAGACAACCTTGGTAGATTGAAATGAATCCAAGGAGCTGCAATACATGCCTTATTGCCTGCACTGCATTGGCATTATATTTTGATATGTCCTTCACGTAAGTCCCTGCACACATTTCATTGAACGACTTTTATAGCAATTTTCATTTAAAAGATGCATCAGTTCTATAGCTGAAGTGACATTGGAAGTGGGAGAGTGCTCCCACACAGTCACCTTTTCAGGAATGTGTAGCTGCAGGGCCCCTCTGGACAGCTTTCCAAGTGTGTTGCTTTGTCTAAACCAGCTTCCCACTCCAAGCACCCAAATAACACCAAATTAATTCTTAACAAGGGGAGCTTTGCTTAGGTCTAATAATGCCAGGATATGTGGCTTATTTCAGAGCTACCTGTCGTGAGTGGGGACCAGATTGAAACCAGCGGCTGACTTTCAAACTGCAAACTGAGCATTTCAGAAGCTTCTCTTGCAGCTTTTTCAGCAGCCTGACAATGGTGCTGACATGTTTTTGTAGCTGCACTTAACAGATGTAGTACATGGTACTCTTCATTGGGTTTAAAACATCACTAAAAGTCACCCTGAGTCTGTAGTGTCCTCTTCAACATGCAGTCTGCTTTCATGCAGGTACAGAGGTTTCAGGTCGCAGAAAGCCCTGAGTTAAGTACTTGCTGAAGCGTGCTTTCACTGCTCCAGACCTAAAAGCGCAGCGTATCAGCACTTTCAACTGGGTAATCATGGTCATGCTAGATGGCTCAACTTATGATTGCATACAGAGAAAGAGGCTCAGCAAAGGGATGTGTCATTCTTTTCGGTGCTTTTGTTCAGCTTCTTAGCCTTGACAACTACCATGGCCTTGCATTCCGCGTTGCGTCAGCTCGTCATATTGCTCCCATTGGCATGGTAACATCGCCATTTTTTATGGCACAGCAATCTGGGAGAAGCAAAAGAACAAATTTAAGATCCCGCATTCATTTTGTACTGTCTACAGAATGAAACTATACCCTTTTCGTATATGCATGTAATAAAAACCATTTGTGCTTAATTATTCAACCGCTTCAATCATGAACACCGAGCAACGTAGGTCCAACCAGGCGTTGGCCCAACAACACTCATCGTCTGGCAGGTTGCATCTATATGTGCGAATGTTACATTTATTCGTTTTTGTTCCCGTGGAAACTGACATCGCTGGCACAAATGCTGACTTCAAAGAAAAAGCGTTTCCTATGTGCTGGCAGTGTGTTTTCTCGTGCATCTCTAGAAGCACTGAACAGAGTGGAAAAAATTTTAAGAAGTGCACTAGCTTGGCAGGGTGTGCCTGCATTACATCTCATGGACATGAGCCCTAAAATGCAGTTCCTTAGTGGCATTCGCATTGGAACATAGGGTGCAACTGGCCAAATTTAATCAAGCACTAGTCGCATTGTGAGGTTTCCAATACTGAAGAAACTTCTGCAAAGAATAAAGTTGTTGTTTACCTTGGTAAACATGACACATACCCATGTGCGGGGATTGGCCAAAGTATGGCGGTGAATGGCAAGGAAAATCGTGTAGCATTTGCACAAAAAAGCACGAGGTGGGGAAGTAGAATAGTAAAATGGCAGAAGCTAGGAAGAAAATAGTAATAATTGTTTGTTGAAAAATTGAAATAAAAGAGTTTTGAAGTGCCAGGAATAGAAAAAATACACGTTTTTGGAATGCGGAAAAATTTTGTATAAAGTTGGCAAGGTAACATACCAGTTGTAATCGTGAAGGTATCCACAAACCCTACTTAATGTGTAGCTTGTTGGGCCAGTTGGTGCATGGTACCAGGTAGAAAAACCAGCAGAAGAGGATGCGTACACAATAGAAGGAGTTCACACGGATGACGCTGGAGACGCAACTGAAAATTTTTACTTGATCAAGGAATCCGGAATCCTCCTTGCGCAGCCCTAGTCTCGGTGACCAACTCTGGGCCGTCCAGCAGGCCCGCGAGACGACGGCGAGGCAACACCTCGACGTCCCCACGTGGGAGACCTAAGCCTCGTCGGCGAAAGCTCTGCAGGACTTTTGAATAAAGTTGTTACCAACCAAGGAATCGAGCAGAGCAGGGTGCACATGCGCATGAGCAGGGCATGCCGACAAAAGGAAGAAAACAAAAGCAAAATAAAGATCCGTCATTAAAAATACTGCTATTTTGCACGTGAAGACTATGTCCCATTCATGAACCGGTATTCTTTGGAAGAAAATTTGATGTATCGCTGACACAATCAGTGCCTTACTTTTTTATTTTAAAAGCTTCCAAGATTCCACGTTCTACCTGCGTTTTGCCTCGTCCGATCATTTTAACACTGCTAAACAGGGGAGTACAGTTTTGACATTTATTACAATTTTTGGGGAGATTGACCACATTATCCGGTTGTAGTGATGTGCTATGCTGTCTTTTCCGGTCATTATTGCATTGGCCAGTAATGGCTGATATAGCCTCGCCACATGACAAAACTTCAAACCAGTGACCACTAAGCCATCAAAGGTAAAAAGCCACGCTCTTCAACTCTTGAAGAACCTGAATATCGAAGGTATGGTGAAAGAAGTGAGCAGAAAAGTGAAGACTGATGTCCTGAAAGTGTTGTTTGCCACAAAAATGCTCAAGACCGGCTGTCCCCTCAGGGCCGTTGTCACCGAGGGCGGTACATGGCAAAAACTGTCGGCCAGTTTTTGAAAGACTCACTGGACCCCTTGGCACCTGACGACCCCTTTTCAGTCCAGTCCTCAATGAGCATAGTGAAGTTTATCTCCATAACCCCCCCCCCCCCCCCCCCCCCCCCCTTGTTGGAGATGCCACTTATGCCATATCCATTGACGTCGAGGACTTGTTCTATTCGGTATCGCACAAGAAGTTACTTATTGAGACTATGCGTGGCGATAGTACAAATTTAGGTGGGGGATTGTGCATCGCAGAAGCGTCATTGACACCTCACACAGCCTTGATTTATATGACAAAATATTCCAACTAAGGGTATACTTTAAATGCTCAAAACCCGCGGTATTGAGCAACGGAATCACTGAAGCTGGCTGAGCTATGTTGGAAATGCAGGAAACGAAATCTCCACCAGAATGAGGCGAAGGACGGGATTGATTACAAGGGCATTGAGAGCTGACCATGCATTAAATCGACCACCTCGCTAAAATAGACACCTGAATGACCAGATACCCGGAAAAAATAACTTCTCTAATGGAGAGCGGAACAAAAACCCTGAAGGAACGACTCGATAGATTTTCGTGAAGTTTGGAGAGAGAAAACTGAAAGGCAGCCTGCAAGGATAAGAACCCGTGCTACGTACATGTCTCGGAATTTTAAGAAGAGCCAAACCAATAGCCAAAATCTCTGCTAACAATATAGGAGTGTAATCACGGATCCGAAACGGAATAGCTCTCCAATCCATTCCTGCGAATGTATCCCAATTAATCGCCGCCTTCTCGCAGCTCCCGGAGGAATCAATGGATAGAACAGTACGATGGGGAAAGTTCTCTAGGTGATGAGCAGCAAGACCATTTAGGATATTTGCGGGCATATGTTTGGGATGGGACGGAAAAATATGGTCGTAAGAGAAGACAGTGTTAGCCTGCGTATCACCAAAAATAAAATAAACGCACTGCCCACCAATGAGTACGACAGGATCGTGCGACAACTATCGAGACGGAGTTTCGACATAGCTCACCTTCGGTTTTCTTTTTCTTTTTAACCTGTACACCGCTCGTGCTGGTTTTGGGGCTGTGCCGTAGCGCGATACTCAGTCCTATGCACATTTCTTCCCGCCGAAACTTCAAACTTCGATCGAAACCAGCCAGCTCGTCAGCTGCACCGTCGCCGACGTGAAGATAGCGCGACGAACGCAGGCGATGTAAAAAGTGGATTGCTGTGAGGACGTTTCAATGCAGCAGATTATTTTATTAACATTGCATTTCAGTTTGTGCAATAAGTGGTATGCTCGAACAAACGTAAGCTTTGTAATTGTTTTGTTTTGCTTGTGTTTTTGTGTTTAGTGACGTAACCGAAACTCCCGCCTTTCGAAACACGCCATCCAGCCACCTAGTGGAGGTCAGTCAGTGCCAAAGGCCGAAGCAGCCGAAGCGCCCGAAGTATACGTCAAGCCACACTGGGGAGCACTCGCGACGCCGACTTGACAAAAAGTTTTGAACCGCGTGGTTGCTGGTAATTGTAAGGCGTATTTGGTTAAGAGGCGCACTGTCAGCCAGCATGAAACTTAAGAAGAATCAGGTAGTGTCTACCAAGGCGTCGAAGGTAAGTTTTTGCTGTATTGCTCGCTGTATAAAAGCAAAACTTAGTTTGAAGCCTCTGCCACGTTTTTCTTTCTTCATCTTTCCGTGCGCTTTCTGCTGCGAAATATAGTCATGATTGCCTACTGGCCACAATTATAGCTTTTCTGCTATAGCTGTGCGTTTTTGCTTACAAACGTGGCCTTAAAGGGAGCACGAAGCGCGCTAGGAAACCCTGCTTCCGAGCTCGCCGTGCCCGAGGGGCAAAAAATAGGCTTACAGTGAGGCAGCTGCGAATTGATTTTCATGACACCCATTTTGAACCGCATGCGTTGCATTACATTCTAGGCCGGAAAGGAGAAGCTGCACAAGGCAAACGACGATGACGGAGATGCCGAGTCCGACACTCAAGAATACTTGAAAGGTGCGTTTTGTGTTCATTTGTGCCGATCAAAGGACCTATCGTAAGACGCTGAACCCATTGTTCTCGCACCGCGTCAGTTGGAATCCCTCTTTTTATATATTTATATTGCCAGGACCCAGAGCGATCACCAGTGATGCCTCTGGTGTACCGGTGTTAAAAAAAAAAAATGCCTAGCTTTGCCAGCGTTCCAGTGCTTAAACGAATGCGTTTTCCTTTTTCGGCGTAGTTGCTGCCTTGAAAAGTTTTACGGCATTGCTTAACTCGTGCGTGTTTCTCTAGTTAAGCGCACGCGAAAAAAGTTTGAAGTTTGCAGCGAGGCTCCGACAGCGCGTTTTGTTTAGCGCCATTTTCACTTTTGCGCGGGCTGGAGCGGTCGCCCTAACCCTGGCCTGTCAGATAACGTAATCGGCGTTTTTTTTTTTTTTGTATGGAGGCGCGAAAATTGCTGTTGTATGCATTGACTTCATTAAACAGGCCTGAACGTATTCGATTTGGCGCCGATATATCTGCTACATCGCAATTGTGTCACCGTGTTTGTTGCCGCTGGCTTGCAGCATGGCGTGTTCACGCCGTGGGATATCATCAGGGTTAAGTGTCTCAAGTGCGACTCGAGTGTTTGTATCGAAGTAAGGTTGTGGAATTGTTTTTGTATGTTTTTCGATGTTGCGAGATTCGGAACAATTTGAATGCCCAGCTGCTCTCGAAGCAGTGCCGAGTGACCCATATCCGAATTGAGATTACAAATTTGCAGCAGGCCCGCAGTGCTGTCTCGCTACGCCGCCTGGCATGGGCTTGCTGTCTTTGTTCATGCGCCGAAGCGAGGAGTCTGCATAGGGCGCACGTGGCGCGAGTGGTTCTTGTGGCTGGTTCACATGCAAGCGATTGAGCGGCGCGTCGCAAGCGAAAATTTCGAACTTGTTGCAACCTCGCCGCTCATCGCAGCGACGACTCGAAACAGGTTTTTCCGCCGCGGCGGCAAGATTCGCTTGCATGTGAAACGGGCTTTAAGGCAGATTCACATGCAAGCAATTGAGGGGCCAACTTGTTGAAACCTTGCCGCTGTGGCCGCTCGAGCCGCTGCGACGGCGCGAAACAGGTTTTTGCGCCGCGGCGGCAGGAATCGCGAGCGTTTTCGCTTGCATGTGAAACGGTCTTTAGTCTGCCAGAATTCTTAACTTGAAAGTGAACGTTCACCTTACACAGCAGTGCACCTCGGGAACTCACTGGCTCTTCTGCGCACATTATCAGATAGCCAACTTATAAAGAGTTAACATAGCTTACACTGCCAGCGTTGCCATGTGCTGCAAGCTTCCAATGCACATGCGCACTGGCAGCTCGCGATAAGTGGTGGCACTGAGCAGTACAAGCTATGCTAGAACTCTCTGTTAGCAGCGAAGAGCTCATTCTTCTGCAACTGTGTAGGAGTAGGCTACTCAAAACGTAACACAGTAGTGGTTAGACCACATAAGTGCAATCTTGAGGTGTAGGTCATTCCTTGTATTGTGTAAGCATTGCTGTAGGGCTCCCTATTTGTCCACCAGACACCTCTGCCACCAGCCAGTGGCTGGAACATCCATCATTTGTTGTAACTGGTGAGGCTCATTGTTGCTAGCTTTGGCTCAGTAGTCGGTAAAGGCATTGCACACACTGCTCATAGGATCTGTATTCAAGGACCGTTTGATTTGCCTGCACTCGCTGCACCAATCCTGTAAAGTTTTGTGGTGTTATACCAGTTCCAGCAGTTCAAGTGCAGCTTGGCATTGGCTGCGTCCAAAACGAATGCGTGAGTGCAGGCCCGGTCATCTGCTGGCCTTGGTGTTGCCAGCAGATTGTAGCCAGCTGTGTTCCACCCACTTCAACGGCTGCCAACATCCTGAACCGCGTGAAGTGTTATGAACCAGCCTCGATGCATATGTACCTCGCAGCAGTAGGCGCAAAACGCACTTGTGTTCTTTTACTGAACACGACTGTGGTGTGCACGTGCCGAGTGATATGCTAGATGGTTTTGACAACTTGCTCATGCTGCATGCAGGTGTTTGCTTTTTAGTTAACGTACCCGACGATGAATATTGTTTATTGGTCTGAAGGGAAGACGCCAGTGATTGGTATGTCAAGACATGCAAGGTGCCGGCGAGGGCCACTATCCGCCTCCCTCCTTCGCCACCTTCTCGGATGTGGACCTATTATTATTATTGGTTTATTTTTTCCGAAACAAAAGTACTAAAGAAAGAGTATTTAGCTGGCCACGGCATCTGCTATCATAAGTAAAAGAGCTGCGGCCAGCGGTATGAATTAAAGGGACAGCTAGCGGATGGAGGGGGAAGGAAAAGAGGGGAAAACACAGCGAGATAGGATGGGTTTGAGGGTTGATATGAAAGTGTACAGTAAATGGCGCGGCTTCTGCCGTGATTGTCTTGTCCTGAAACTGGTTTAGACGGCCGGCGGGCAGGCACTTTCGTCTGTTCGCTTGCATGAAGAATAGTTCAGAGCGCGCTGGCACTCGCTGCACAAAAATCATAGCAAGTAGCTGCTAGTGTAATTAACAGGGTCCCAGTGATGCTTCGTACGGGTCAGGTCCAGGTGAGCCACTGTTCTCTTTGCCAAGTGAAAAAACTATCTTTGCCATGTTTATCGCAACGCGCAAGCCATTGTCTGCTCCCATGGCGGCTGCAGCTGCACAATCTACATGATTTCGGTGCTGACCACTGAGGAGGTGCACAGTTTGTGAACTTTTCCTGAACTAGAGCTGCATCATGTGTGCACTTTCAAAAAAATAAAAAAAGAACATTGTGCAGAGAGCACCATGTTGCAGTGCTGAAACGTTCGGTGAAGTGCAGCACCCTGAAAACCAGTTCATTTAGTGCAGGTGAATCAAACGGACTTAAAATGCAAGATGTGTTAACTTTTTTTTGTAAAAATGTCAGGCAGCCAAAACTTGTGGGTTTTGTGAACAAAGGTGAATTAGCACGTCAGGACAATTCTGTTTACCATTGGTGTTCAGCGTTATTGTTGTGCATGTAGCTGTGTATATAGTGTTCCGCACCAGTAGCTTAGTGCAGCTCTTGGTGTTCAAACAAGGACATTGTGTAGGAGTTCACATGTTGTTGAGACTGTTCACAAGTGGGTGATTTTTAAGCTCACCTCCTGACGGAAAGTGTGCGTTGTTGACAGGAGTCGTTTAACTGAAAGGAAAAATTTCAAATGGAATTTTCTTTTCACATGAAAGGCAAATTTGTTACTTAAGTTCTATTTGTTCTTGATTGTCAGCACATCAATCTGGTACACACTTGAATTTTGGAGATCTTTTGCAGTAATGCTTTGATGGTTATAATGCATCAGAAGTGCCTTTCTCTACCATCAAGCTTGTACAGATGGCCTGCAGGTTCACTGATTTGAATGCAGTATCAGTGTGAGGGCTCGAAAGAATCCGCCGTTTCACCTTGATTCGTTATTATGGTAGTTAGAGATGTTCTGCACATTTACCTTTGGTTAAGCTAAGCCTGGTTACCGATGGGGAACCTATGCTGAAAAATAGTTTTCTTCCAAGGCTGACAAATTCCACAATTTCTCTTATCAGCTTTATAGTCTGTCCTGGAGGATAATGTCACTAATAGGGTAACTTATGTGCTTAACTCTTGATATTTATTTTCTTGAACAGATGCTGGCAGCTATGTGACCTGCCTTTAGTTTTCATGTATTGTGTCCTTGGTTTTGGAATACGTCTTGTCCAGAAGCAAATTTGACAGTGAATGCCTTACAGTAACAGCAGTATCATGAGCAGTTTGGCTTTGAACATTTTTTTGGGGGGTAGGTGCACTGTTTTTGTGGCACTTGAAGTGGGACACCCATGTTTCGCTGACCTGCAAAGGGTTAAACGGCCAGCCTTCCGCGTTGTGGCATTAGTTTGCACAGCTGCGCACAGAGGGTGCCACAAATCCCTGGCACATTTGTTAGTTTGTGTGATTGCACAAAGAGGGCATCACAAGTTGGTACGCTTTGTGAATTCTGACCCGTATGCTAAAGCATTCCCCTCCTCGCCAATCACATTGATCACCGGTGAATTTTGGCCCGGCCGCAGTGGTCGAATTTTGATGGAGGTGAAATTCTAGCAGCCTGTGTATTGTGTTATGTCAGTGCATGTTAAAGAACCCCAGGTGGTCGAAATTTCCGGAGCCCTTCACTACGGCGTCCCTCATAGCCTGAGTCCCTTTGGGACGTTAAACCTCCATAGACCATCTAAATTGTTTATAACCTAGAGTTTTAAGAGCTGAAAAACTGCAAATCAATGTTTTTCCTTTATGTATTCAGTTTCTGCTACACAATACAAGGAGGCTGCTTCAAAGTGTTTCATGACCATTCCCAACAGTGTTCGTTTCTGACACAGCAAGAATGCTTTTCCAAATTAACATTGTAGGCAGTGTAATGGAAGTTTGCAGCTCAAGTAGAACTAGTGCTGGAGTATCCAAAACATCACACAAGTTATGGCGTGCATGAGCCAATTGTGATGCTTTCTTGTTTTTCTAGTTTCAGCAACTCCAAACAAGAAGCCAAAGGTACCAGCTCCAGAGGCTGACTCGGAGGAGGATGATCTTGATGTGGACGACGAAGAGCTTGATGATGAGGATGATGATTTTGGAGAAGAGGGCAGCCTTGATGATGAGGAGCTGGATGATGAAGAGAGTGATGGGCTGAGTGGCGAGGATGATGCAGAAGGCAAGTGTTTAGAGTTGGCTCCATTGCTTGTAGGGCATGTTTGATCTGGATGCTGACAACTGTAAGGGTTCACTCAGACACCTGCCATCAAATGAATTATGTACTGCTGGATAGTGGTAGCAAAAAAAAATCAGTGGTGTTGAGAGCTTACTACAGTAAAGGCTCGTTAATTCGAACTATCAGGGGACCGGAAAATTGTTCGAATTAAGTGAAGTTTGAAATATTGAATGGGTGCTAGAATGAATGGTCATTGCACCCCGCCGTGCAGGCAGAACCCAAAGCAGTCGCATCTAGACTCGTTATCGCGAGCTAGGCGCTACTACACGTTTGTGGTGGGCGATTCTGAGAATTAAATTCATGCGGTTCTAATGGCAAAGAAAACGAACCAATCAGCTAGTTATGCGCCAGAAACAAGTACTGGAAGGCATTCGAGTGAGAAGTGAGCTTTAGTGCTGGAATGTATGACTCTATCTATGTTCCAAAACATCTTTATTTATAGGGAAGGGTTGTCAAAATTAAAAAAAATTAAAAGTAATCGGCGAAGTGCATTTGTTTGCGTTTCTTCTGTCGAGAATATCAGCATAATCTGCAGCTTGCCCTAGAGCTCCAGCGCAACGTCTGAGTTCTCATAGGCAGAGAAGTAGCGTGCTGCAACATCAAGCGCAGATGCTGCTCACATGCACTTGGCGGTGGCATAGGTTTGTCGCTGCCATCGGATTCATCACTGTCGGCTGTTCTCACCGCACGGGAACCCTGCAACGTCTGCTGGGGACATGCAGCCTGTTATGTCGGCGTCGCTCAAGGGCTTCGTCCCCACGCTGCTGTCCATGTAGCTCGCGCTCGCGGCACCAACAAAAGCCGGCATCGCCCAAACAGCCATACTACGTTGTTTACACCACGTTATTGCGCCCCAGCGACCGCGGCACAACAAAAACCTGGAACGGCACTGAAGCATCAGCGGTGCGGGCGAGTGCTCCAGCAGTGAAAACCTGCTACGGCATGCACCGTAACGGCTGGTTCACACGCAAGCGACTGAGTGATTGAGCGGCGCGGCGCAGCGAAAATTTCCAACTTGTTGGAACCTTTCCGCTCATCGCAGCGATGACTTGAAACAGGTTTTTCCGCCGCGGCATCAGGATTTACTAGCATTTTCGCTTGCATGTGAAACAGGCTTAACGCGGGCTCCGTGAGCCTCGTGCACTCGGCTTTTTTTTTCTTTTCTTTTGTTTTACATCTCTGGTAAATTTGGAATATGTTTTGCTAGCTATGGGTCAACTTCTATCTACGAGGAGCGGAGTCAGCCAGTGACTCCTAGTTCGAATTAAGGGGGACACGGCTCTTTCAGGCCAAAAATTCGCGAAAAAATGGGTTTTTCAATTTTGTCATATTCGGATTCACGGGGTCATTTTGCAGCTGACGTCGAATTTTTAGAACGAAATAGCCAGTATTTGCTTAGTAATAGCCATTTAAATTTCCGAACGTGCACGACTTGCCTTTTAAATTGAGGTCAAATCATGCCTTGCCGTCGCTCGGTACCTATGCGCTCCCCTGACACCGTTTTGATCTCGTTTGAAAGTTCGCGCCTCCAGCTTTTTTTAAATTTGTAAGCAACGTTGGGATTCTTCCGTTCGCAGACAGCGACTGTAAAGAAAACGTGCGTGCCACATTGTCATTGGTTAGAAGCCATGTGATCAAAACGGCGCTCTGTGATTGGGTAGGCCTCGGGTTAGGTTTGTCTGCTCCTGAAACGCGGCGCCATTTTGAGTCTGCCGCATGGCGTGTGTGGATGAAGTATCACTCGTTTCATTGGTTCGGCACCTGGAAACTGAGAAAACGTAAAAGGCACAAGGAGCCTGGACTATCGCAGCCTTCGCAGAGCGAAGGTCAAAGTGCGATGGCGCGGACCAACCGCACCGTGAACGACCGCGGAGCGCGTCGCGGACCCGCGCCGTCAACGACGCATCGTCAGTGCTGTCGCTGGCTCCGCTCCTGAGCAAAAATGAAGAAAACGCAGTTCAAGTCGACGCTGTAATTGACACAGCCTCAGCAGGGCGAAGTGTTACTGGAGCGCTGCGAACTGTGTCGTGAACGACCACGAAGTGCGTCGCGGACCCACGCCATGGATGACGGCGCACCTCCAGTGCCGTCGCCGTTTCTGCTCCCGGGCAAAAACGATGTGCAGTTCGAGTCTACACCAACCGCGTATGCATCGATGCTGGAATTATGACTGATAGCGATGTGATCGAAACTAGGGCCCGTGAACGAGTGATACTTCTTTTTGAATTGACGCTAGCGACAACGCGAAAGACAGCCTTTCGTCGCGTCTGCTTCTGAGGTTCCACCAAGAAGCGGAAGTTATCTGTGGGCATCATTATTAAGGGGAGACGCTACTCGGAAAAACTTTTTCTTTAATATTTGTCACAGCTCAATGAAACTTGCACCATTTAGAGTTTCAGGTCTTATTTCCAAATCTGCTCTTAGTTGTTTGATAGCTCATTTGGTTCATTTCTTGCACACCATACAATGCATGTTTGTGCACTTTTCGATGATTACAGGAAGCACAACAGAACACCAGAAATCAGCTCATATTGGCCCCAATGAACAGTAGAATTCAATAGAGCATAAAAGTATAGTGTTCCATTACTATTCTCTTCTAGAAAAAAATTTGAATGTGAAGTTTCACTTTTACCATTCCCAACCAAGAAACTTTTGAAATTATGTTACCGAATATGTTTGGTAAAAGTTCTGAAAGTAGTTCCTTTGAATTCAGGGCATGCTAAACCATAAGCATGCCAATTTTCATTGTGATTGGAGTACAAAATATGCTCAGTTTAGTGCACACCTGTCTCTGAAGAGGGCACAAAGCTAGAAGGCACCAGCCCCATACGTCGGCCCCTCACAGTCCCTGCGAGCAGATTCCTCCAAACGGGCCTTCGTTGCGTTGCGGCGATGGGCCCACGAGCTTTTGCGGTGGCAGCATGCACTTTTTGCCAATAGCAGTAAAAGCATTGTGATGCACCGGTTTCGCAAAACCGCAAAAGCTGCTCATGTCCGACGCCGGTTGCACGCGCAGCGACCACGGACTTCACGTTCACGGCGAAGGTATCCTGTGCACTGCCGTAGGCGGACGCCTCATCACTGCTGTTGCACGATCAAGATACGTGGCTCGAAAAATCTGTTGATGAAACGGTGGTTGTCGGACACGCCTCATTTTGGCAGTAGGGTTCCAAAAACGATTTGAGTCCTTTCCGTTTTGTGGCAGATTCTCTGACAGATCATATCGTCCGCAGGTGGGGCATGCCGCGCCGCTGACGAGGTCGTGCATCATGCCGATCTATCTCACTGATAACTGCTTCCGCGCTCGTTCTTACGCTTGTTTTGGTCTTTGAACATCTTTATCTTTCGCTCAGATGCACTGATGAAGTCATCAATGCTCCGCAAGAAGCTTGAAGGATCCAAATTGGGTGCACTGCCGTCATTGCAGTTAGGCCTAGCGGCAGTTGAACCTCGAATCACCGGAGCTCTCCGCTTGCGCTTGGGGCGTCTTCCTTTATTAATGCCTCGTCAGGAACTTGCGTGAACGAAAATCTCGTTTCTCGGTCACATCCATGGCAGAGAAAGGAGAAAAACCCGGGCAGAAGCGTTGGTTCACGTCTCGATGGCGGGAGAACGAAGAAAGAGCGTCTGCGTCCGACCTTGCGTTGGAATGCTTGTAGCCAATGGAAAGGCGATCATGCCACGTGATTTAAAGGGCCAGTCGCGACGCTTGACTCAGGCGGGAAACAATCTTTTGTTTTCGCATTTCTATCAAGAATGCGGCGCTGCCGAAGTGGCTTCTGGTAGAAGAGGGTTAGGCCTACTTCCCCGCGAAAATTGAAGAGCGGGTGATGCCGTGGAGCGAAATGCCGCGTTCCCGAAATTCGGTCAAATTCGCACTTTCACGAGCCACCGCGAGTGCTTTCATTGAATTTTTTCGGCGTTGATTTTTTTATACATAGAAGAGGCTTGGGGGAATACAAAACGCAAGAAAACACAAAATCGACTTTTTCGAAAAAAATCGCGTTTTTTTTTCACTTTCATCTCCCCTTAAGATGCCAAAAATGCGGAAAAGAGATGCAGTGCACCCTGATTATGCCCCTGATGCATTCCTATGAGTTGGAAGTTGTTCCTGTCGCATAAAGATGGTTGGAAACTTCTTTGTCGTTTTCTCAAAACACCAATTTTGACACATTTGCAATAGTGCAGGGATGATATCTCTGGTTCTAGGCGGGCTAGCTCCATAATTCTTTTTTTGTTGGAAAGATAAATTCACAGAGTGAAATAAGACTAAATCAAGACCAGTTGCCAATCAACGTAATTTTAAAACAATACATTTTGTCTGAGCCGCCATATTGAATTTTCCCTGGTAAAGTTTAATGTGCTGTAACTTCTGTTCAAATGGGCCTAAAACAACCATTTTTGTCTTATTGTACTCCGTGGGCATTGTAGATAGTGTCTGTATGCTGAACTTCACCATGGCATTTACCGTTACAAAATTAAGTTACCTGCATGTTCAAAACGAAGATTGCACAATATATTGAGAACAACTTGTTTGCCAGAAAAATTAAAAGCATATTTTAAATCAGCATATTGAAATGCATAATGGGTAAGTTTCATGCATATCTATCAAGAAATAAGAAAAATAGTTCTAAGAGGGGTGTCCCCACTTAACCGTAGTGGATGCCGACTTGTTCGAATTATCGGGAGTTTTACCATTGAAATACACAGGACTGTGCCTGGACCCGGGCGTCAGTTTGAATTAACTGTAAGTTTGAATTAACGAGCTTTTAGTGTATATGCATAGTGCAATAAGTGCTCTATATTCAGTTATCCTCTTTCTAAAAGTTTGTTTTATTTACTGCTTTCATGCAACACATACTTGGACAAGCCAGCCATCATGCTCACATATATCTTGTTTTGGGAGACTTCTGATAAGACACATTTTCTGGTCCCTTCAAGTTCATCTAAAGGGGGACGGAATTATGAGTGACAAAACCATTTCACGTTTGAATTGTTGCAGTTTCAATTAAGGGGGGACGCGGGTCTTGAAATCGCGAAAAATGGTCAAAAATGGCAATTTTCAAAAATTGCGATTTTGAAGTCTTTAATGTCCCAACTATGCCTCTACAAAATATTTTAGCTGAATTCCAACTCAAAGTATGAAAAAAACGGCAATTTAGAAACGTCGGTGAGCCGAAATTGAACGCCAAGCGCGAAGGTTTGCCCCATTTTCAAGCTGCCGTAGCTCCGCGCGACGCGAACCGATCGGCGCCATCTTGGTCTCGTTTGAAAGCTGGTTTCCCGCTCTCCAATTTGGCGCCTCTCGGCAAGCTGTAGACCCTCGCACAGCGGAGCTATCAGCACCCGTTCGCAAGGGGGAAAGCGTCGCGAGACGGCCGCCGATTGGGTAAAACGGGCGCTCCTCGAGGCGCAGCCCTCTGATTGGCCGTGACGCATGCTTTGCCCCCCGCGGCCGCGTTGTTCGGCTCCTTCCCGTCGTCTGCTTTCGCCTGCACGCCCGTCATTTTTCGCGCTCCTCTTTGTTTCCTAGTATTTTTCGTTCTGCCGTTTTCCTTATCGTTATTGTAGACATTTTGGCTATTGAATCGCTTCTTTTAGCCCCGAATTTCGTGCTTTTGCGTGTATTTGCCTGCCTGGTGTCTTTGTTCCGTGTGTCACGATGGCCCGAGACGCGCGCTTGAAAGCAAGCACGCGAAAAACAGTCGGCAAAAAGAGACGCGCATGGAATAAGTAGAGCGCTGCATCGTCGAGAACTGCAGCTTCGGTGATGCCGCAAGCTGCTGTACCCTCGGTGGATGCGGCTGGACTGAGCTCGCCAACAACGGCTTCGCCGGTGGACGCGGCTGAACAAACCCTGTTGACGCCAGCATCGCCGGTGGACGCGGCTGGACAATGCCGATCGCCGTCAACTTCGGCGTTACCGCAAGTCTCTGCAGTGCCGGTGGATGTGCCTGGACTAAGCCCGTGGAAAATATCGACTTTTGATACGCTGCAAGCCGCTTCGAATTCCGTGTCGTCGGAAGCGGCCGAGCCGGCTGACCTAAGCCTAACGTCGACTTCGGCGTTTGCGCACGCCGTTTCGTGCCGACGGACGCGGCTGAACCGAGCTCGCGTGCTCAACGCTTCGACAAGCACGCGCAGCGCGGACCTTGGCAGCGCGCCAAGCCGCTGATAACGTCATTTGTTTTTTTTTTAATATATATATATTTTGAGGAGAGCTACGGGGGGGGGGGGGGGGGGGGGGCGCTCGGCGAACTTGGCAGAGCGCCAAGACGTTGTGCGCTCTAAGCTGAAGCTTGAACATTCGCATTAGACACTCCTCACTGTCCTGTTTTTAACCTCGCAAGAAGCAGTTTCTCGCTTCAACCAAGGAATGGCAACAACCAGCAGAGCTGTTGCAGCACAGCTTGATTACAGGCCTGGGAGCTGCCTCATTGGTAGGAGCCTTGAAAAAGATAAACAGAGGCTGTGCAGGTCTGATAAGGGTCACACCAATGCTGAAAAGGTGAAGAAGAGGATGGCCAAGAAGCACAAGCCTGACAGCACCCAGGACTACTGCCCAGGACTTTTGTGAATGTGTGGCAGATTCAAAGAAAATAGCAAGTGATTTTCGGAGCTTTTTTTTTGTCAAGTGCCAATGCAATACAGAGGTTATCATAATCTTTACATGAACAGATTTCTGTAAATTTGGTGTTATTGTGTTCAGCAATGACTGGGCGGCATGCTAAAGCATTAAATTTTTCCATATGATCAGTAAACAAAAATGGCAGAGTAAGCAAAACTTTGAATGCAATTTTCTCAGCTTTGCTTTTTCGATCAAATGCCTTTGCCTTACGGAACTTTTCATAATGTTTGCATCGACTGATTTTATTGAAGTAGGTATCATTTTTTTCAGCAACACCTCAGCTACATCCTAAAGCTTTCCAATTTTCATTAAACCCAATAGACTAGCAATTAGGTCAGATCTAAGCTAATTACTCCCACATTGTTTTTTTCTTTCCTACTTTGTTATTCATTCATGACCTATGTGATGACTTTTTAAAAATTTCTTTAGCTTTAGGATGTGCAATGGGCCCTTAAGAATGACAGCATTACTTTAAAACTAGTTTTTTTAATTAAGAAACCACCATAATGGCCCGTAAGAAAAGACCTAAGTGGCATAAATTATTTTGCCATATCTTCATTTCTAGATGAGATATATGAAATCTGAATATATATTTGGGATTAGCATTCAGAGATATATCTGCATGCCAATTTTCAGGAAGATATGTTAAGAATAAAAAAAAAGTTTTCAAGACCCTCATCCCCCCTTAATGAAGTTCAGTTTTGCGTGGAAGCTCGGTGCGAATGAGCGCGATGATGCAACGCGTGTTAAAGAGTCATGGGTTGTTAAGCAGCTTTCTCTTTTTTATTGAATTTTACTTTATGCACAATGGTGTTATAATCGGTAATGCACAAATGTGTCCTTATCGGATTAATAGGAAAAGTGCTGTACGTTAAGTGAAGAGATATTGTGCTCGGTTGGTTGCTTGCTTTTGTGTTCTGTACTGTTCTTTCCCCACTGTTGAGCTTTGCTCTTTGGCTAGCCTCTGGCATGTGGGAGGCTGGTAGAATGTACAGTAAAACCTCGTTAATTCGAACTCGAGGGGGACCGGAAAATTGTTCGAATTAAGCGGAGTTTGAATTAACGAGCGGGCGCTAAAAAAAGCGGCCATCACGCCCGGCAGCACGGGCCGAAGCTAAAACAGGCATATCTGAGATCGTTATCTCACTACGCGCTACTACACATTTGCGGCGGGCGATTGCGCGAATTAAAATCAGAGCCCGAATGTCGAAGGAAATAAAGTTAATTTGTTTATGCGGTTGGAGCTAACATCAAAATGCATTCGCGTAAGCAGCAAGCTTAATGATTAAATATGACACTATGCTTCAAAAACATGTTTATTAACAGCAGATTGGCAAAGCATATCAAAGAGAAAAATAATCGGTGATGCGCATTTGTTTTCGTTTTCTTTGCCGTGACTCGACAAGCATCGTCTGCAACTTGCCCAACAGCTCCAACGCAGCGTCCGAATTATCATCGGCGGGAAAGTAGCGCGCAGCCAGATCGAGTGCTGACGCTGTTTCACATGCACTCGGGGGTGGCAATGGATTGTCGCCTCCGTCGGACTCGTCGTCGCTGTCAGCTGTGCTCGCCGCGCCCGAGTTGTGCGGCATCTGGTCACCGCAGGCCGCTTCAATAATCGGCATCGCTTAACGGCCCCGATGTCTCCACGCCGCTGTCAACGTCTACGAAGCTCTGGAAGTCAACACCCTCCGATAAAGCAGCGTAGGCAGGGTGCAGCGCGACGGAGTCATCACACTGAGCATCCAGCTCTGCCGTGCTGCAGGCTTCTGTGCCTTCAATGAAGCCGCACTTTCGATAACAGTTCGCGACTGTGTCCGCCTTGACAGCATTCCACGATGTTGCCAGCATGTGGCAGGCTCCGAGGAGATTGACGTCGTACGATTTGCCGCTGTCCGTACACACAAGAATCCGCTCTAGGAGGTGGCGCCTGTACAGTGTTTTGAGGTTTTTAATAACCCCAAGGTCCATAGGCTGCAGCACAGCCGTAGTGTTTTTCGGCAGAAATGCCAGACGGATCGCCTTCAGTCCGCTGATGTCGCAATGGGCTGAACAGTTGTCGACGAACAACAGAACATTCCTGTTCTCTGCCGCGAACTTCCTGTCGAGTGTGCGCAGCCAATCCGTGAAAATTGCTCGCGTCATCCACGACTTTCTGTTGAAAGTATAATCAACAGGGAGAGTTTTTAGCCCTTTAAGGGGGGAGGCTCCTCTTAAAGAAAAAAATTTTGTTTCTGCACCAAATTTAATCAAATTGCACACCCATGACTAGTTTTTCATGCTGATTCCAAAAATGTCATTGGTTTCATGATAGGATCAGTAGTTATTGAGATACACTTAATTACACCCTTCTCATTAATAAGAACAATTAAGAGAAAAAACACATTAGAAAGTTTATAAATTGCACTTGGTTGGGTTCTAGAAACAGAAATGAATACAATGTTGGAAACAGTTTTTTAATTTTACTATCATAAGTAGTTTTTAAAGACATTGAAACTCAAGGTACAAATAGTGCCTAACTTGCAATCAGAAACTAGAGCAAATTAAAAAATTTCTGAACCTTAATTACAAATTCTACTCCCAACATTGTGTAGACTACACATATGGCTACTTGCTAAAAAAAGAATTATGGTTCTATCTGCCATAGCTGCTGAGATATGCTAGTTTGGGACATGCTACGAGTCCAAAATTTCCATTTTGAGAAAAACAGCAGAAACAAACGAAGTGGTGTTTATGGCAAAGTACTTCAAATTTATTTATATACTGGCATCAGCAGACACTTAATAACCTCCTGGAAGGTAGTCTGTCTGACCAGAGTTATTAAAATGGCGCTTTTTGAGTGAGCGCTGAAGATTTTCTCGTTCACCAAGCGCAAGCTGACGATGGAGAAGGTGTCGCCGGGTGGGGCAGTTGCGGCGTCTCCCATTGCACCGAAGAATGCTGCCTTTCGCTCTGTTGCTGCCGCTGATGCCATCTCATGAAGTTTCTCCTGGGCTTTTTTGTCCCTTTCTCTATCGCGACGAACACGGCCGCTGCCCGATGAGGCTTCCGCGACCGGCGGCGCCGTTAGGCCTAGCTCGGTCGGCACCTCCCGATCCGCTGGCGGAGGCATACCCACGGTGCCTGTGGTGTCCGCGGTGCTCGAGGTGACCGTGGCGCTCTTCTTGAGGTTGTTAATGAGCGAATTTTTCCTCTTTTTTCCATATCTGTGAGTCGTGCTGAACTTTGGCGCCGGCGTTGACATCGTCGCGAGATGCACCAGCGAACACACCTTGACAAAATGGCTACCGCTTGGGCTCGACAGACGCTTCCAGCAGACGACACGAGGCCCTTCAGCCAATCAGATAGCAGCTTTCAGTCACGTGCACCGACTAGCGAATAGCATCGCGCGTTGCGACTGCTTTTTGGCGGCATTTTCTCCCTCATCCAATAAGCATAAAGGAGCAGGAACTGCGCGAAATTTAAAACGAAAAGCAGCTCTTCCAAACGAGACCAAGATGGCCGCGATCGCTGCAGTGAAACGATAATAGCATGTCTCGGAAAAAGCCCCGTTATTGCGCGAAAATTTGCCAAGAGCGAGCTCGGATCGAAGTTTTATACTCCTTTTACAGCCCAAATATTGGCTCTAGAGATTAGAAAATTCACAGGGTGGTAGAGAAACAGCTGCAGATTTCGAAAATTACATTTTTGAAAAATCGATTTTTTTCGCCTCTAAGAGCCGTCTCCCCCCTTAAAGCAGCGAAGCTTCGCTGCTTTGCTTATAACTAGCAAGCGGCACCGTTCCGTGCCAGTCGCGTTTGGGCACACCAACACCGTCACTCTTTCCTTGCTTCTCTTCCCGCCTGAACACGTGTCGCCTTTGTAACTGACAGTCTTGTTCGGCAGCAACTTAAAATAAAGCTCGGTTTCATCTGCATTGAACACATCGCTGAGCGAGTAATCGGCAAGGTAGTCCTTTAGTTGACCTGCTGCAACGGCTTGCGCCGGAGCCACCGTGGCCGGAGCATAGGCGGCGCCCGCGGTAGGGTGGCTACCCGCGTGACCGCGTGTCAGCCAAAAATAGACAAGCCAATGCTTCGACGCTCCGGCAGCGAAAACCTGCTACGGCATGCACCGGAGGGTTGGTTCGGGCAACGAAATTCACGTCTGACCTCATGCGTGCTGGCTTATTTTTTTTCTCATCATTCTGCATTTTTTAAAATTTTCAGCGCATTGTATTTGCTACGAGGTGACTTCTATATGCGAGGAGCAATGCCAGCCATCGGCGCCTTGTTCGAATTAACCGACGTGGATACCGGCATATTCGAATTATCGGGAGTTTTGACCCATTGAAATACACAGGGCTTTGCCGGGACCCGGCTGTCAGTTCGAATTAACCGGAAGTTCGAATTAAGCGATTTCGAATTAACGAGGTTTTACTGTACTTCCTTTGGTGTCCACTGGCCACATTGGTGCCTTGCAGCACACTTTCATTCATGTGTCTTTTGTGAAATGCTGACTGGTGTTCATGCTGTTCTGCAGTGCCACAGCTGGTGGCTGCTGGGAAACCTAAAGCCAAGCAGAAGGTGGGAGGTAAGGAGGCAGCTGTGGAAGGGAGTGACGACGACGACGACGACGATGGTGACGAAGAGGATGACGACAGTAATTTGGAGGATGGTGAGTGTTGCTTCTTTAATTCTGTTAGGCTGTCGCCGTTGTTACTATGCTATGCGAATCTGGCGAAGTGGATGCCATGGAAATTTCAATTTTTACTTTTCATGACAAGGCTTCCGGCTTATCGCCATTTTTTTTTTTCCTCCATGGATCTGCACACTGAAATTGATGGCGACACAAGCATTTGTAAAATCGGCCGGTGATGCTGACACCTGTATTTCGTTTTTCGGACTTTTCTAGCTTTTAACAGTTTGGCATGCACCTTCAATGTCTGCAGTATAGTCGAACCAGGATATATCGACTCTCGTGGGCAGCGTCATGCTGAGTAAAAACAATGTATGACACATGCAAAGTGATACGGATGCAATGCTGAAATGGAAATTTTCGAGAATATGACTAAACTAAATGCGGTGGCAATGCGCACTTAGTGCTGCCACTGCACCTAGTCTGGCTGTTGCAAGATTGTAATCCTAGCTCATTTTAAGAAGTTTTAGCATAACACGTTCCATTACCGTTCACTGCATCCATGGTGAGCCATCTGTGCATGCTGTGAGGAGTGTACACCACCCATTGCGTTGGTCCTCCCCGGCTCACTGTGGTAGCAGATCACTGTAGTGGATTGTGCTGTGCTAAAACTGTATAATAACTCTATTCATTCTAAACATCGATATTCTTTTCAAACATTGTTACTAAGAGCGCCAAAGGATGGTGCATGGTAACATATCGTTTGCTGTATATGAGTTTCAAAATAAAAAAAAGCACAACTTGTACATCAGAAAATATGGTATACACCTGCGTTAAACGCCCACTTTTCTGTGCCAAAATCACTTTTGGCTGCCCCAAAAGCTGTTCGAAAAGTGGTTCCAAAAGTTGCTCCAAAGTGACCTTGTCCAGTTGCATCACTGCATGATTACCAACCATCTCAAGTACTACCAGCGACAGCAGCAGCCAACAGGCCCAGTGTGGCCATATGCGTGCCAAGATTATCGTTGGTCATCAGTGCTGTCTGGCTCTGTGGCGCAATTGAATCGTAGCTGCTTTCGGACCCTTATTTTTATTCCCAGGCTATTTTACATTCAGCCATGTGTTTTCTCCAAAACAGCACCTCTAATTTATTTATATAGTTAATGCAAAATGCAATATATTTTGTCCTGTTTACACACTTTTCAGGGCGTTAGTGCCTTCTCACACACTGACAGCGCAGAGCGGCCACGTGCTCATGGCCGGTGTTCGCGTCTTATGACTTGTGTTCATGGTCATTGTGGGGATGACAGTGTTTGAGGTTTGTTCGAGGCAGCAGTGCAACTTTCACCTTCAGTTGGGTGATATGCTTGGTTAACTGATGAATGATGACATGATCAGTGTGCTGAAGCACTTGCACACTGTGCAGACATTTTGCAGGTGATGTGTGCAAACATTGTGGCATCTGTCGTCATTGCAGAGGAGGAAGAGGAGGATGACGATGAAGATGACGAAGAGGACGAGAAGGAGGAATCAACTACTACCAAGGCCAAGAAACCTTCCAAGGACAGCGGAAACAAAGGGCAACAGACTAAGCGCAAAGCAGATGATGGTCCCATAGAACAGATAAGCAAGAAATCCAAGCAAGGAGGTGCACGGGGGACTTCCAGTCAGCCATGATTTGGGTCATGAGTCATCGGGGTCACACGGGTGTGACACATTCACTTATGGCAGTCATGCAGCACACATATTCAGTCAGATGCCACTCCCCCACTTTTTTTTTACCACTGTGATTGTAGAGATTGGTGTACTATCACTTCCCCTCATTATTCTTGTTTCTCATTAATCTTTCCTGTTTTTAAATAAAAAACTACATTATGTGTAGTAGTACTTGTTCTTTCTTACCTGCTTCCATACCGTAGGGGAAAAAGGCACTAGAATGTGGTATTTATGACTGCCTTTACTGTAAAAGGCATTGCCTTTTGCATTTAAAGTCTGGAAATGTGACCACACACTGAGGATATCGGGGATTTTTTAAAAATATTCGTTGTATACTTGCCTTATATTTTCAATGCTTGAAAAGCCATGTACTCACTACAACAGGTTGTAGTCATACACGTGTTTGTAACTATGCACAGCTTGTGCACCCTGGAAGAGATATTTCGGTGTAGGTACAGTTAAGCTCCTGATTAGTTTCGAAACTGGTGCCACAAATTTGGGTTTATTGTTAGTGGTGACTCTCTTTTGTCAATGATTTAAAATTTGGGAATGACGTGTTAATCAGATAAGCAGCATGTAATGTCCTTACACAGAAGGTAGGCCACTGAGTTGCCTTCAGGATAGCTAAAATGTAATGGACGGCTACTGAGCCAGAGGTTCAATCCTGGATGCAGTGGCTGTGTTTTGATGGAGGTGAAACACAAGGCACCTGTGTGCTGTGCGATTTGAGCGCATGAATGAACCCCGTGTGGTATAAATTAATCCGGAGCCCTCTACTATGGCTCATAGCCCAAGGGTTGCTTCACGACGTTAAACCCCACAATTTACAATTCCATTTTTGTTTTTGTATTAGTTATTTAGTAGATAGACATGTAGTATGTCTCGCAATGGGGTGTGAACAATGGCTCCTGTTGCCTCAATGTCATCATGCGGCCGCTGCGGTGGCTGAATGGTTGTGCTCGGCTGCGGACCCAGAAGGCGCGGGTTCGATCCCGGCCGCAGCGGTCGGAATTTCAATGGAGGCGAAATTCTAGAGGCCTGTGTACTGTGCGGTATCAGCGCACGTTAAAGAACTCTTAAACCAAGCCAAATGTTATTATGCCAATTGCACTATGTGCATCATCGTTCACAACTTTCTAGGATGGCGAGTATGTGTGAAATCCTACTTTTTTTTTTTTCGGATTTTCAGCATCGCTGCTCATTGCTTAATGTAGTGTAGGGCTCTGAATATTTTTATTTCTAGAAGCTGTGCATTTCAGGCTTAAAGACAAACAGTTGGCTAGAAACTTTGTTTAGTAATCTCATTTGAGTTAATCCTTGTTCTCCTGTGTGACTAATCACTTGAAATGGAAGTTTTGGGCCTGTAGCAGTTGAATGTGAGATGCCTAAGCAGGGTTATTCTGGTGACAGTCCAATTTCAATACTGCAATGAAAGAACAAAAGAAGCGTGTAGGACTGTGACTGAAGAAAATTGCTGTTAAAAGGAATAAATTTGAAAATGGGGCAAGCAGAGTGTCTAGTTTTGTAGTATAAATCTTACTTTGCACATTTGGGTCTAGATCAAAGCCATGCAATGCATTTCTGTGCATCACTTTGGAATTTCTTGATGTAAACCTTCTATTTTGCTTTATCTAGATGGCATCCCACAGTCAGTCTTCATGGATATAGGTGAGAAAATTCAGTTACAAATTATTACATGTAACAAAAGGCTGAATTAACAGATGCCAAACAGGTTGCACCCTTTTTAACTAAGTTGTTGAAGGTATTGCTCAAATCTGACCTAATACCGGAGGTCTGGAGGATAACCCATTTAGTACTGGTATATAAAAAGAGAGACTGACTAGATTATGCCAACTATCGACCAGTGTCAATTACTAGTACATGTTGTAAACTTATATATGGCAGAACTTTTGAAGTCAACATGGTTTTCAAAAAGGCATGTCTACGACCACACAGCTTTTTCTGAGAGTATATGAGGTTGCCCACGTGCTTGATATGTCTGGTCAAATGTTATTAATTTCAGTAAGGCCTTCGTTAAGGGGCCTCACAAAAACTGATTCATAGGCTAGAATTGCCCTGCCCTCATTCATTGTCCGATGGATCAGATTGTGTCTGAAAAACGGAACAGTTCGTTGGAATAAAAAAAATTCGCATCAAGTATGCTTCCAGTCACTTCTGGAGCTCCCCAGGGCAGTGTGCTGAGGCCACTTTTCTGATATATGTAAATGATTTAGTTTATGCTGTGTGCAAAGATGTCTCTATTAGGTTATTTGCACTTCATTGTGTTGTTTTCAAAGAAATATTGTCCGATGATAGTCGTATTGATTTGCAAAGAACACTTATCAGTATCAGTCAGTGGAGCGCGTGTTGGGGCATGGTCCTAATTGCTGACAAAGGACAGCTTCTACGAGTAAGTAGGAAGAAGTGTCCTTGTACTTTTAGATATTTTCTCCATGACATACCTGTTTCTGAAATAGCCGAACACAAATATTTAGGTGTCACGTTTACGAATGGGCTAACTTGGTCTGATCACAGATATTTCAAAATCTGTGCTACGTAAGGTCTGGTTTCTGAAGAGAAAAATAAAAATTTGCCAATAACTACTGTGTGGGATCCTCACCTAAAGAAAAATGTTTAGCAGTTAAAAAATATTCACAGGAAAGCTGTCAGATTTATTTTTTCAAAATGTAGAAGATTCTCCAACTGCACTGATAAAACTTAACAATATTCCCACACTAGACACACAGAAAGATTAGCAGACTTTCATTCTTGCGTGACTCTTTGACAGGTATATTGAAAGTTGTTCTCCGTAAGCAAGTGAAGCCCCTCAGTTCCAGGACTACAAGACACAGCCATAAATAGTCCCAACACTAATTTTCACTACGGACTAGTGTTTTCGAGTCAACAAATTTTGCGTCTAAGGTAGAGCTTCTTTTCTTGGTTGGTTAGAATTTGATGCTGTTTTACAATGCTTTTTGTAATTTACTGTGTTGGTAGTTTTTTTGTTTCCGTAACACTATTTTTGTCGTGATGTTGAAGTCATTCTTTTATTGTCCCTCCTGCTAGGGTCAGAAAATGGCCTGCAGTATATAGTAAATAATAAATAGTCAGGCGCTCTTGCAGCGGCGGGTCTGTAAGGTGGCCACTTTCCATCTTGTTTGCAGATGAATACGACAAGTTGTTCCTGTATGTGGGCAATCTCCCAGAGGGCTGCACAGTTGAGGAAGTGAAAGCCCTGTCCCCCGACATAATCGGTGTGCGGACGAATGTCAAACGCGAAAAATTGTAAGCACTTTGGATAACTTTTTTTTTTTCATTTTGTCATCACATTTGTCTCGTTCCTGGTTTTTGTCACTGGCTTGTGCAAACAAGGTGGAAAGTGGAGGCATGTTACTCTCTTTCTCATAAATGTTGAGCAGGCAGTTGATCTATGTACTTTGCAGGAAGCAAACAAACTTTAGCAGGAGAGCATTGCATGAGGAATGGTTTTAAACGTCCTTAACTCAACCCCTGCTAGAAGAAAGGGCCAAATATACCAGGTGTTTCCGGGATGTCTGCCACTAAATTTTAAAAGGAGATCTTGGCTGGTCATTAGCAATAAAAGCATGTTTTTATAATTTTGGTAATGTGATTAGCCTCACCGCTGTTGCCCAAGATTGTGGCCATTTCTCTTGTTTCGAAAACTGCATGCCTAGGGTGTGCTCACAGTGACGTCCATCAAACGCGTCACTCTGTGGCGCACGTGCCACGTTGCCTTCTCCGACCCTCGCCTTGGCTGGAGCAACAAGGAGCGGTGAGCATTGCAGTGCGGGTGGTCCGGACAGAGACTGTCACATGGCAGCTGCGCTACGGGTAGATGCAGTTTGATTCGGGAACATCGCTCTGTGCTCACCAATTTCAAATTGTGCAAGGAATGGCTAAAATTCGTTAAGCGACAGCAGCGAGACTAATTGTGTTTTAGAAATTCGAACTGAAATGCTGTGGTGATCTGGTTAATCCAGTCGGACCATTCTGATAAATTTGCGTTTCCCTGCTTCTTTCTGCCCCAAAAGTGGCAAATTATATGTTGCACCAGCTACAGCGAAACCCACTTATAACATTACTAGTTATTACAATATGTTGGATATAACAATGATCAGGTGTGGCACCGTCAGCTTTGCCTTATGTTGTATGGTAAAATAAACCGGTTATAGCAGTGCTGTCATAGCGCAATATCAGTTATAACAACCTGGTCAGTGAGAGTCAACCTTGAAAGAAACAAAAACATGGAGATGCTATAACAGCACCAGCCAAACCACGCTTTTACAGCACAAATGTGCGCGCGTGTGGAGCCGACTGACATACCGAGCCAACGTAGCGACGCTGCGACAGCAAAAGAATCCATGACGCTCACTTGACGACGTCGGGCGCACCGAGGATCCTCGCATATCACTGCGGTGCAAGGAGAAAAAACGATGGATGTGTTCCCCCTTGCTAAAGGCTCAGGGAAAGAAGAAAGTAGGGAGCCATAGTGGAGCAGTCCATGAATAATGTTTCTCCGCTCCGGTACATTTTTTTATTTTTGCATTGTGCATGAGGGCTGGCAGCGAGAGAGGCGAGAGCGCGTGGTTTGTTCATCTTCCCCTGTTCTTCAGTAACTTCCCGGATTGCACTCGTCCCGAAGGCAGGTGAGCTGCTCGATTGCTGCACTGGCCACGCACGTCATGCGTATTGCAGACGGTGCGGTGCACGCTCGTGGGCCAGTGTGGTTGTTTGCTTGTCAGCTGTGTCAGCGGTCACCATTCCCTCGATTTTGCAAGCGCCTTGGATTCCCTGTCATGAATTGTTTCCGTAATGCGGGCTTAATACCAGTGACACGGAGGCTTGCGAAGCTTCTGCCAGTGCAGCGATGACGGTGCTTTGGTCAGCAGTGAACGCTGATCGTGGAGTGTCGAGTCAAAGAATTCATTCACACTGTCAATGCAGTCATATGGCTGGTGTGGCAAGTGACCGTCCTAATAGCCTGGCGCAAACCGGAATTCTGTGCTGCAGAGTTATCCAAGTACCTCAGACGTGCGTGCAACGGTAGGCAGGACGACGAACGTACGGCCACATCTCAAGTTAGTCAGACCACATAGTTCCGATTTCGCTTTTCTGAGCTTCGCGCAAGCCCGTTTCAGTGAGCTAGCAGAGCCCAGCTGCGCACCGTTTCTGGCACTGATTGCCATGAGCGCTTTCGTCCGTGTGGTTCTTTCTCTTCGTTTGTTCCAGTGCATCGAAACTGCATGCTCATCACCTGCCGTTCGCTGTTTGTGCAGTAGAGCCTCCTCACTTGCGACGCTGCGGCTTGTGAGGAGTGTGATGTAGTGGCGGTGAAGTTCCAGCGGTACTGCAATGCATCGTAAAGGTTGCCATGGAGGCCCTTACCACCTTTTTAGCAGCTCTGCTTTGACGATCCCGACAGTGTGCATGCATTTCTGCAATTATGAAAATGTGAAAAATAATCGTCGCCGCCCCGCCATTCTCATCTCAAAGGAAGCAGCCATTGCCCACTCTATCACCAGGTAAACATACCGTGATGCAAGTGGTTCCTGTTATCCCTGAAGTTCAAATTAATGAGCTTTTACAGGCATTATAACAATCAAGCCTCTGCAGGCCTTTCCTCATTAATGCTCCAAAGTTTGCCATGTTTTCTTTTAGTGGTGCGACACTGTTATAACAATTATCAGTTATAACAATGGTATTTTCATGGCACTTCAATATTGTTACAGCTCAACTCTGTTTATTGCGGTCCAAAATGCGTGTGAACTGCTCCAAAGGAAGCAGATACTAGTGAAAAAAAAAAAAAAAACTTGTGGAGCAGCGCGCATTTTTGGCTGGTAATCTACCATTACATTGTTGTGGCTGACAGCCCCGAGTGTGGGGCCAGCGGCAAAATGTAGCTGTCAGTAAAGCTTGCCACATGCGCACAACCAATGAAGCTTGATGCCACAGTGACTGTGGCTGCGTGTGCACAAAAGTTCTTAGCTGAGCTCTTTGTAGAAGCACTCACCATGGACACATGTTAGTAATTTGCTTCCAGTGCTTGTGAGTAGAAATAGCTTTTCAATGCTCTAGACTGTCATGACTGCGCATGTGCAATTCCTGATTCATTAGCGTTCTTGGTTTGGGGTCTTATTGGCGTGCTTTTACTGAAAAGCAGTACTCTCTTGCTTTGCTTGGCCCAGTTTACCTTGCATGAGGTGCAATTAGTACTTCAAAACCTTGTTCATTCGGGCTTAAAGGGACAATGAAATGGTATTTATTGAGGCTGGGAAAAGTGCACAAGTGATTGGGATTTCTTCACTTGTCATCATGCTGCCAAAATTTTTAAAGGGACAGTGCGGAGAAAATTTTTTTTTGTTAGCAAAATCTAATAGTTCGGCATTTCATGCCTTTGTTGCCGCTTGTCCGGGAGCGAAGGATAAATTTATTTCAAAGAAATTTGGATTCGAAGTTGAAAAAAGCTTTTCCTGCCGCTCCGATTCAAACTCAAGAACTGTTATGACGTCACGGAGAACTCCTGTGATGCCATAGGACGGAGTGATGTGAAACGTGACGTAAACGCAGACTCCGTGATTTCTGGTGGCTACTGGTGCGGTCTAGCAGCTGCCGAAATGAAGGCTACCGCTGCCGCATGTTGAAGGCATCTGTCGGGGGTCGCTACTGTCGCTTCGTTTACGTTTGCACCGTCGTCTTGCCTGCGTTACGATGGATACCGTTCCCGAACCCGACGACGTAGTTCTCGCATAAACTCCGGCCTGCATTTCAGCGACCTCAGCACCACAGAGCGTGCGATCCTTTTGAGGGAGCTCGGTTAGGTTAGGCGCCGGCGGGTCGTTTTCCCCTTCCGCCGTGAGCAGCCGTTGCAAACTAAATATCATAACCCCAGTGCAGGAAGTCGCGAGGTGCCAGGGCAAGGTCGGCGCGTTGCGCCCATCGGAGGCTGGCCGGGGCTTTGGGGCCAACGGATTGATTCCTTGAACGGCGCGGTTGCACGGTGGGTGCTCAAGGGCGGTCGCATTTAAAGTTGGCGGCTTAAAACTAAATCCGACGCACGACGCTTCAATGGCTTCCGCTAGATCCAACAGGTCTACTGGATCAGGCGCTTTCGCCCACTTGCATGTACCTTCAGATGTATGCTGTGAATGGATTAAATTGGCCGAGAGCTCGAAAAGAACAGCTCCGCCCAACTGCTGAAGCTATTGAATTACGTCACAACGCGCACCTCGCCGCAGAGCCGAATCGGTCTGGCTGGGCCGGTGGCGGCTGGCACACTCGGCGCGAAATAGAGACATGCTCCAAGTCTCTGCCAGTGCGGTCAGAGTGCGCTGAAGCCGCCGAACGCGTTGGCGGTCAAGCGCAGTTGTAGTATAGAGGGTCTCACTTTGGCCGCCGTTACGCTGGAGCATAAACTCTCCTTAACAGAGCCTGCGCTTAACCGCGAACCAACGTATTCGGTGGCGGCATCTATGGGAGCCACTGAAACCCCCTGCCCACTCACTGAATAAAAAAAGAAAAATCTTGTGCCAAGACTCTGGAATCGAACCAGGGCTTTTGGCGTTTGAGGCGGAGACGCTACCACTCCGCCACGACGGCTCATGGTACAACGATCAATAAAGGCGCATCTAGTGAATGCACTCTTCCAACGCAGAAATCTTCGCACTTTCGCTACGTATATTCTGGCCTAACAGAGCTAGGCTGTTAGCAATTTTTTTTAACTGCCTTGTACCTTGTCTCCCGTCCCTAATAAACGATTTCTGTTAAGTAGTTTGAAGTTGACTGGCACAGCCGGCAATGTTTTGTCGGGCGAGCGTACGAAGACACAAGTGCTCTTTACACTGCGAACTTCCTTGTACGATCACCAACCATCGTGCCATTGTAGTTTTTCATCGACCGTGTCGATCATCTGACCAGCCTTAACAGGCTCCTTCAAAGGTTAACTAGCACTTGAAGCAGCACTTGGAGTTCGTCTGCTGTTCGGCGGTTGTATATTGAGGCGCGTCAAAAACAACCACGGGGCACGCAAAGCTCATAGACGCGATGCGCCATAACAAATCGAAACTCTCCTGGCCGCCTGTGGCACCGCCAAGAATCTGTTTTCTTTGCTTCCAACATTCAGGTTGTCTTTTGTCTGCCTTCCTTGTGTGATAAAAGTGCACTATCGGTTTTAAAACAAAACTTCAATATTGAACCATGCAACCTTCCTTTGTCAGCCTCGGAGATTCGCTTGCACTTGCGAGATTGGCCTGTGGCGGCGATACCTGTATTTTGGTTCTTGCTATTTTCTACCTTACAAGAGCTTTGTTCTCAGTAAGAGCGGTGTATTTGTGATCAGGAGCTGGTATTCTGTCGATACAAGCCTACTTCAATTTCTCCTCAGTGTCCCTTTAAGCTAACTTCAGTATACCAAAGATATAGGCGATTAAAAATGGTACTCTTCACCCCCCCCCCCCTTGTGGAACTCGTACATGCCTACGCAATCCTGTCCATGTCGCTTGGGTGCGCCCAGATTGCTTACTGTACACCATCGTGATAGGTGCAGCTGAGAACGCCGATGGTGAGGTGTTGCCCTAATCTGTTCTGAGTAGTAATGTTTAAAAATTAGTTGTAAATTGTAGGTTCCATGCAGTTTATTTGGAATGCTTGCAAAGACTATCTCTGCAGGCTTGTTGCATTGGAATATGAACACCGAAATCATTTCAGGGTCCCTTTAAGGGGAAATGGAAAAACGTCTGCATAATCTGAAAGACGGAATTAATGAATGTTTCCCAAAAACTGTTAGCATTGTAGAAAACTTATTTTGTGAAAATGTGGGCCATGGTCACCTGTTTCCGAGATGAAAACTGCCTGGCTACAATTTTTCGTAGTTCTGTTGATGATTCGCTGCATGCTCTTTGCCGAGAGTGTCTAAACAAAACTACTTCAAAATTGCAAAAGCCTTTGCAGCCTCCCAACGGTGCGATGTAATAATGGAGTCTCCCACAAGTTCGTCGTTGCACGCAAGGCTCCACTACACTAACTGCTAACAGTGCATGTTCTGTGCACAGGTAGAATGGAAGAACCATGTGGGTGATAGGTAGGGAAACGTTGCTGGATTGGCAAGATGCCTTCAGAGACAAGCAGCATGGCAATCACTATCTGAAACGGCGGGCAGCTGTGTGGATAGCTGTGTTTTTGGCTGTCCAGCATGCCGATATGTGATGGATAGCGGCCGTCGCAGCGTGCTGGTGTGAAGGTCAGAAAAGTGAAACGGAAACTACGCAGCCAGGCTCCCATTACGCACGAGTCTAAGGTGCGTAGGCAATATTGTACCGTGCTAGTCAGGCTTGAGGGTTATTATGACAGGCGTGCGAAACATTCTACCATGCTACTCAGGCTGGAGCAGGGGTATTATGACGATCTCATCCTTTGCCGCCACGGTGGCTCAGTGGTTATGGCACTCGCCTGCTGACCTGAAAGACAGGTTCGATCCCGGCCATGAAGGTCGAATTTCTATGGAGGCGAAATCTAGAGGCTCATGTATTGTGCGATGTTGGAGCATGTTCAAGGACCCCAGGTGGTCGAAATTTCCGGAGCCCTTCACTGCAGTGTTCCTCATGGCCTAGGCTGCTTTGGTACGTAAAATCCCCATAAGCTAAACTAAACTCATCCTTTGCAGGTCAAAGCCTAACGAGCTCTCGTCGGGAGCCCATCCAAATTAATCTATGCGAACCCAGCTGCGTCCGAATTAATGGGCATCTGACACTAGTCTTAGATTGGCTGGGGCCATGCTGGCATTCGAAGTTATCCTGATTTCTGATTTGAAAAAATTTTACTCTACTATTAATGTAACTCGTAGTTAAAGTCCAGACTTTAGTTGGTGCCTAATCACATTTACGAGCTGTAGATGACAGTTTGTGGCTTCAAGAAGTTTTGTGCATATATATATGCACCACTAATGTTAATCAGGCTTATACTGGTCATTGCACTGTTAAACTGTACGGAAGTAAATGCGGAAATGGAGTTTTAATTTAGTCTCCTGTGAAGGGAACACATTCTTTTTTAGTGTGTAGAATTTTCACTTCTAGAGATCGACTCAAAGTGCAATGCGCTTACGTATTACACTTTTGGCACTAAATGTTTGTAAGCATCATCAGTCTTTGCGTACTGCCATATGAAAACATTGTGAATACGGTTTCGCGACCAAGTGACTTCACTGTAAAACAGTGTCCAAAGCATGCCTTTGGTCACTGGCTGAGAGGGCCAAAAAGCAGAGCACGAACGATGGGGCAAACTCTGTTGGAAAATGGGAATTTGAACCTTGCCCATGCCCTTTCCAAGCTTGATAAACTTGAAAAACTGACAAAAAGCATAAAAAAATGGTTCTGATGAATATGTTTTTTCTGCAGGGTTTAAAGGGGTGGAGACACCAAATGTTTGGTTGGCGCGTTCTTTGTTTCATACGTTGCATATTGCCCCAGGACGCGTGACACATGCTGTGCAATTTATGTAAGTGTGGTAAATAATTTTTTATTGCATTATTTACACTGAGCGATTTCGGTTTCGGTTTCTGAGCGCCGGGGTGTGCTGCAACATCATGATCAAGGAAGAGCAGCAAACCGCGGATGCCAACGCGGTTTCAGCATTCTCTTTCGCTTTGCCAAGCCGATACCGATGCTCGGCGGACGTCTGTGTCGGTGGCCCGTAGCTGACCCTGGTCACATTACAGCGACACGATGCCTCACTTTTCCTACCGACCAATACCCGTCTGTCTTCACTTCGCGCAGCCGCGCTGTGAGACTGCTCAGGGTCCCGTGGCTGCTGATCACGATATATGCTGCTTGTTTAGCAGACAGTCCATGTATACGCTAAATGAATGCTTCCAGACCATTGTACAGGGTTCAGAATTAACCGCACGTGTACGTAACTCCTCCAGGAATGCGCCCATGACGACGACTGCATCTCGGCGCTACTTTTGTTTACATATCTGCATCTGTATACAGGCAGCAATTGTGCGTTAGTTCGGCAGGAATTGCTAGCTGCGTTCCACTTAGGTTAAGCAAGCTCATCTCTTTTGCGCCGGTTGCGCAATTACTTGTTTGTGCAGTGCGATAACTTTGCAAGAATCGCCGAAGAATGCGAGCGCCAGCCTGGGGAATGCTTCATAGCCAGGTTGTTGACAACGCATAGGACCGGCGTTTCTGACTAGTTGTAACTGCTTTTTTGATTTTTCCGATGTGTCCAATACTTGAATTTAAATTGGTTGATCTAGAGGTATGTTTGGCACCCATTTGAGATAAACAAAATGGTTTAATTTGTTGCCCTGAAGCGACGCCGACGACTGCAGCTGCCGCCACAGGCGCCTGCAGCATAGACCAACAGGCTGGGTCACACCGCCTAGCAGCGGCGCTTCCCACTTGATGTATTTGCGTCCTAAGATGTAAACAATCCTTGGTTTAAGGTCACTGTTGTCAAAACTACGCTCGATGACCATATGTATCTGCTAAAACTTGTAAACTCTCTCTCCACAATCGCCGACATTACACATACGAACCCAGCAGACTCGCTAGGCCTATTCATATTGCAGGTGAGCCGAAGGGTGAACATATGAAATGTAGTCGCTCGTTTCGCTTATTCGTATTTCGGAGAAGGTGCAAACAAGAGAGTCATCATCTCATCGACGTGGAAGTTTCGCTCGGCCGCCGATTGAGGTGCTGGCTGGTGCGTCAGCGACGGCATGTATGCCGATCAGCACACCGACTGCTGAGTCGCCGAAGCAGCACCTCGCTGATGTCGCGCGTCGCCGTTCATAGTACGTCTTGTTACTGTGTTGTGATGTCACTGCTATTCGCTGATATCGTTCCCAGGGCTCTACGTCACCCCGTATAGCGCTAGCGATGGGCCTCCATCATGAGAAAGGGCACTTAGGGACTCTTTGGAGCTCAATTAAAATATACTTTAAGCGCTTGTTGCGTCCAATACTTCGCTGTGGGTGACCTTACATACAGAGGAAGCCCATACCAAGCTTACTATAGCCTCAAAGTTTGATGTCCCAACCCCTTTAAAGGGGCTGTGAAACACTGCTTGAAGGGATGCCGGCTATACTTCAGGTGAATTCTTTGTCAGAGATGGTGACTCAAAAAGAATTGCAGTAATCGGTGCGTAGGAACGGGACTTATTCAATGAACAAATTTCAAATTAGAAGCAAACAAAATGCTGCCCTCAACTCTATTTTCGCGGTGCTTCTCATTTCCATTCCACTTTCCCAGGGACGCCACTGGGTGGGACTAATCAAAACAGCCTACCTGAGCACGTCGCGGAAGTTTGCACACCATGGTTGCATGCTGTGTCAATGTGTTGAACAACTTTGGGCGGTTTATTGAAATGCCGTCTGTGGCCTTTTCGCTGTAAGTTGTTCTTGCTAAGGCTCGTAGTGTTGTTTCCATAGTTACAATAACCATGTGGACGCCCAGCTGGCCCAGCGATGCTTCATTGTCACGTCGCCGGTGCAAAGGGAACATTTATTAATGACGTTCCCTGACTTATCTGAACTCAGGCGCGTTATATTACGATGAAGTGGTGACCTGCGCGAGATATTAAATACTTATAGCATAGCGCGTACTGCTACCACGTACCGTGGCCCACCACAATGAATGCGCTGATTGGTCACGGTGAGCAAGGCGCATGTGCTGTTGACGGGAACGTGGCGCCATCTGGTGCCACCGCCTGGTCATCCTCCACAAGCTGACAATGTGCTCTCTTAAACGTGAAACAAATGGCTTTTTTCTTTGCGTCCTTCCTTGGGACCGAAATGAACGCTTGTAGAATGCAATGGCTTGATCCAAGCCGTTCTCAGATACATAGAGCCTTAAGTGCTGTGGGCTAGGTCATAGAAGTGTGCAGAGAGGTGCGGTCCTTCGGTGTAAAACAATAGCCTGAGCCTTTGGCGTTTTTTGTTTGTTTTACTTTCTTTGCAGGGCTTTTACATAAGGCAGACGTGTTGGTTTTGTTGATGTAATATAAAATGCAAAAACGTGACAATGTATAGTCATTTATTAACACTGTTTGTCCAATCATCAAGTTCCCACCCAATGATGTCATATCCACTGCTAAAAACTGCCACTGTGTGGTGACACCATCAGTGCCATGAATTATTTTTGCTAGGTAATTAAAATATTAAAAACCGGAATATACGCGGTATGACCGATGATAATAGCATCGCTATAACTTGCTCTTTGTGGCCAACAGGCAAAACAATACTGAAATTGTGGTTCACGGCTCCTTTAATAACTCAACTTCATGCATAGTACGAACATATAAAACATTTGTTAAATGTTTGTTCTGAATAGCTTTTAGTGTGGTTTTTTTTTTTTCATAGCTACACATGACTAAACTTGATGCCATTGGTAAGAAACCCTTTTTCAGTGACCTCATTGCTCCATTCTTACTGCTCCTCGGTTGCTCCAAAATTTTATTCTGATACAAAGTTGCTCGAAATGGGGCTTTTCCTGTTACAAAACTGCTTCAAAATTGTTCTTTTTCTGCTACAAGAACTGTTCCAAAACGGGAATTGACTGGACCCCCACTGGGAAATGGCTAGCTGAAAATCTCTAATTGTAACCAAGCAGCTGTCAGTAATAGTAAAAGGTTAACTATTAGACTTCAGTTGAACACTTCACTACTTAACATGAATTGCCTGTTTTCTGATGTCTGCTAACACTGTTACAGGGTAGGCAGCTTATAACGTATGTCGCGGGGGCCGCGTAAATCCACACTATAACAAAAACATTGTTTTTTTTCGGCTAAAGGTACATGCACAATTTTTGTTTGTTTCGCGCAGTAATTGGCAGCGTGTTTCAGAATCCCCTGCTGCTGCAAAAGGGAGTGCACTTGCTGTTACTGGTTATAGTGATTTCAAAACTGCACTGTAACCGGTATTTCGCTTCGCGTGACCGCACATTAAGTGGTGTGAGTTTACATGGGGTCTATGGGAGGCAGACCGGCGGCCGGCAAAAACTGCATTATATCCAGTCCCGCACTACGTGTGGTTACATTATAAGTTTTCTCCACTGTATTACTATGCTGTATAAAGTGTCTCTTTACTTTAAAAACCTATTTCTAAAATTTAGTGGCAGGCTTTCCTGAAACTCCTGGTATACCAGTACCACTCAAATTCCTTTTCTTATAACACTTGGTGGAAGTTCGGCTTTCCCAGGGGAGCCAACTTGTTGGTGATATTTGTATAAATGGTTTCATGATTGAAAGTTCGAATGGCTTCACAGAACTGTAGACATTAGCTGGCGTTTTTCTTATTTCTGGTGTTTCGAAAAATGAAAGTTGTGGTCACTGGGGTGGTGTGGCTTGGGGGTAAAACGCAATGTTATCCCGAAAAATGCCCATCTCTCTGTGGAGTTGCTGCTGAAAGTCTTCATGTGGAACAGTGTCGGTTTTGGATTCTTTACGCATCTCTGCATTGCTGCAGTTGTGCGTGGCCGGCCATTTTTATAGTGGTGCTATCACTGGCCATCAGATCACAACCAAAATGCCAATTGAATAGAGCACCTGCCAGGATCTGGTGCCGTAGAACTAGCGAGAAGCAAAATGACGAGTCTGATTTGGCACTTTTTAAGTTAGTGCTACTCGTCATGATACATAGGACTGGTCCATTGGTCAAAGGGATTGTGGACTTGCTCTGAATTATCAAAATGATTGACGATTGCCTTTTAGGCATGCTTAAACAGTTAATCAAGAACAGCTTTATAAAGAGGGGAAAATGCTTTCAGTTACTTGCTGTACAGTGTTCTGTCCTACAAGAAATTTTGGGACTATCGGAGGGCTGTGTCTGCAGCTTGAAGTCTTTTGCATAAAAGAAGTGGTAATACAAGGTACTTTGATTCTGTAGTGTGCTTTGTTCTAATGCGAAAAAATTATGGGGGCCATGAAGGCGAGATAATTATACTTTGGATGCTGCCTCGAACAGAGTGGTAGTCTGCGCTAAATCTGAACTGCGCAAAAACATTCGGTAAAATATTTTTGTGACACTGGGCAGTGTTGGGAATGCTGCACCAATTGCCCCAACCTGTGCCATTTTCTGAAACCTGCTACATGCTGCTACAAATAGATGATTTTTGATGAAATTGCCGCAGTGCTGCTCCAAAATGCCATTCCAGTAATCAAGAACTGCATTGAATCCTGGGTGGCGCAGGTAACCGCTTAATATGCACAGGCATGAGTCTGGTTTCTTGTCTCAATGGATGACGAGAAAGGTGAACTGCAGCGTCCATATTCACCTTATTTCACTTGTTAGCCCTTTACTGCCTGCTGTTAGTACACGGTGTGCATGTGTTCTGCATATTTGCCTCGACGACACTGCCAACATTGTCTTAAACAAGCACGACGAGTCACTTTTGAAGAGCCTTATATAATTCTTGCGTAGTACCATCTCCTGTTCCGTAGGGTACATGTTTGCTCATGATTAAGGTTTTGCACATGTTGCAGCTGATACCTTTATTTCACGCACCTCAATCATGCTTGCTGTAACCCCGGACCAGGACGAATTTTTCTTCAACTGCGAGGCTTCTGTGAAATCTGTTTGGCTTTCTTTTGTAGCTGTGTGGCTGTGCTTGGGTGGATGCGAATGAATAATTACTTTGGTTTGTTTGCATATTAGAGCCACATAATTCAAACTTTTGGAATAGAAAGTCGGTTCGTATGAATAGGAAGTCATTTTGAAGCACTTAAAATGATGGGGTTGGCATACCGTGACCACACTGTGCACTTATGATCTCAAGCTTGTGTACTTGCCAAATGTCCTCTGCCATATAAGCTTGTGAATTATAAACCCGCCACGGCGGCTCAGTGGTCAGTGCACTTGGTTACTGAGCCAGGGTACCCGGGTTCAATCATGGCCACGGCGGCAACATTTCAGTGGATGCGAAACGCAAAGGCGCCTGTGTGTTGTTTGATGCCTGTGCATGTTGAGGAACCCCAGGTGGTCTAAATTAATCCAGAGCAATGCACTGCAGCATCCCTCATGACCTACGTTTTTTTGGGATGTGAAACCCCACAATTGATAATTTGAATTATAGTCTTAGTGCGAGAAAATCATCTGAACAGTCTGTTCATCAGAAAATATTTTTTTGTTCGCAGTAAAGCTTGAATCTCTTTCTGGGTGTGTTTATGCTCGTCCAACAGCAGAAAACGTGTTTATTGCTCGGGAAATTGCATTTAAATGTTTTTCCACTATTCGATTCAATCTTGTCCTGTAAACTCCGAATTAACTCTATCATTATTTTGAAGGAAATGGCGGTGTAGCCTAACCTCTGTGATCTGCGCCCAAAAAACTAGCAGCGCACTGTATAGTTCCCAAATTGGTCGATGGCGGCTACACCTGTTTTTCATTTTCTTTGCCTTTTCCAAATTATAAGATCTCCATTTTCAGTGAAAGCCTCTGTTGTTAGAATAAGATAATCTCTCGACGCAGGCCAACTTCTCAGTCCTCAGTGTGTCCCTTTAATTAAATATTTTAGGAAGCAATGAAGCATGTGGTTACATCCTTGGGAAGTCTGAGACCATGAGCGGAGGAAAATGGCGCTGTTCTTTGAGTCGGAGGCCATGCATATGCATCAAAACGCTTCATAGCGAGGGGGACGGCCATATTTGAGTGCAGGAAATTATCTGTATGGTACGGCATGGTTAGGGTGGCTTTGGTGGCTACCATAGCGTGCACACTGCTCTGCAGCATCGTAATGCTACCAAAGCAAAGTGCCTATGCTCATCCTGGAATGATCGCTATTACTCATGCTTCGACTGGTGGCAGCCTGTTTATTAATTGCGGCTTTCCGTAACCGGTCTCCTACAATCGGAGCAGGTTTGAGGGGGCCAACATTGCGACGTGGGGGTTAGCAGTCGCGTGACACTTTTCAAATCTCGCAGACATTATGATGAGGAGTACTGGTCACAGGCCAAGGTCAAAGAAAATGCTAAATTTAAACTGAAGAAGAGTGAAATGGTAATTTCTTAACTTTCTCTCCAGCTTTCACAAATGACGTTTTGCACCAGCGTTAACAATACAAAGATTAGCTAATTTATCTTTGTTGAGCAATTGGCAAGTTAGGTGCATTGAAAATGCTTACTTGGCCTGAACGACTGCCTACAACCCCGCAGGCCATCTTGGTTTTTTAAACATTGTCATCAGTTAGGTGAAGCATCCTATATAATCGCATTTCTGCTTTATTTCTTGATGTCGGGCACCTGGTACAAAACACGACGAAGCTGCTCCAAATTGAATTTTTGCCTGCTACAAAGTCTGCTCCAAAATGCTCTTGGCCATTCTCACCACTGACTGGGGGACTACTGTCGCATTGAAAGGCCATTAGCATTGTCTTACCAGCACTGGGTGTGAGAATATGGCTGACAAAGTTCAGTTTGGCACTCATGAACGCTTGACTACTGAGCTGCGCTGTGCTAACAAAGATTTTAGCTGTCCACATTTCTTGTTTGATTTGTGTCTTTACACTTGGCGGGCCTGGGGACCTACGCCCCTTACCAGGCTCTACCACGATAACTGACACCCCGACCCAGCCTGGCCCAACTGTTCCCACTGCCGTCGTTTGTTCCGGTCCCGTGCGTAAGCGCTACCCTGCGATCTTCAGCGGCACGGACGATACGGACGTAGAAGTCTGGCTCACCTCCTACGAACGCGTGAGCGCCTGCAACAAATGGGATGACGTCGTTAAGCTCACGAACATCATCTTTTATCTGACCGACGTCGCCAACTTGTGGTTTCGCAACCACAAAGCCGATTTTTTTACCTGGCGGCCCTCAGAACCAGCCTGACCGATGTCTTTGGCCGCCCCGCTGTCCTAAAACTTCGCGCCGAACAACGGTTGCACAGTCGGGCCCAGCAGAGCGGGGAGAATTTCACAAGATAACATCTCGAACAGATAACCTCCTGAACATCCCAGATAACATCTCGAACAGAGCACTCAAAACCTCAGCGATGTGGCGATTGAGAACCTCACCGGTTATTAAAATAAGTGCTGGAGGGCGGGATCACTGCCCCAGCAGTGGAAGACTGCCAAAACAATCCTTATTCCCAAACCAGGCAGGCCACCGAACACTGACAACCTCCGGCCCATCTCGCTCACGTCCTGCGTGGGCAAGGTGTTGGAGCACGTCCTCATGTGTAGGTGGCAGGTTTACCTGGAGGAGTCGGGACTTTATCCCACCACGATCATCGGGTTTCGCCGTTCCCTCAGCACCCAAGATGCGATGATTCTCTTGAAAAACGATATCATTGACACTGATACCCGAACGAAAGATAAGGCTATCCTAGGGCTGGACCTGCAGAGCGCCTTCGACAAAGTGAAACACTCTGCGATCCTAGCCCAGGTGTCCACACTCAACATGGGCACAAGAACGTACAGTTACATCAGGAACTTTCTGACGGGGCGGACTACCGAGCTCTACGCCGGAGATCTACGGCTCCAACCGAAAAGGCTCGGCAGTGTCGGGACCCCCCAGGGCTCGGTCATCTCCCCGTTGTTATTCAACCTCGTTATGATCGGGGTGGCCAAGCGACTCTCTCGAGTTGAGGGGGTCCGGCACACTATCTATGCCGATGACATCACGCTGTGGGTTCCGGGAGGCAGCGATGGTCACATTGAGACCACCCTGCAAGAAGCCTTCGACGCGATCGAAGACCAGCTAAACGGATCCGGATTGATCTGCTCACCGGCCAAGTCAGAACTCCTGGTGTTACCATCAAAGTACGTCAGACGTAACAAAAGCGAACCGAGGGATTACGAGGCCATCAAGATCGTCACGAGGAACGGTCAAGTGATCCCTGAGGTCGACAAAATCCGGGTGCTTGGCATTGTTATAGACAAGCGACGGGGCAACGGCGAGACCATTTCCCGTCTTACAGCCAAGATTACCAACGCAATACGCCTCATCCGACGAGTCGCCAACCGCAAGGCCGGTAAGAAAGTTTGATTCGGCTTGTGCACTCCTTCGTAGTTAGCCACGTCACCTACGTTGCAGCCTTTCACAACTGGATGCAGTGTGAAAAGAATAAGATCAACAACCTCATACGCCGAGCTTGCAAGGCGGCGCTCGGCCTTTTCGAGTGTACGGACACCAACAAGCTCCTGAAACTCGGGGTCCACAATACCCTTGAGGAACTTGCGGAAGCGCAACAGACTGCCCAGCTGGAGCGGCTCTATGACCGAGGCCGGTAGGCGTATACTTCATTACTTGGGCTTCACGCCCAGGTTGAAAAAGGCCACTAGTGACGTTCCTGTTCCTGACGGGACCCGATGCCGGATTCGGGTAGACCTCATCCCGAGAAACATGAACCCTGAGTTTAATAAGGAGCGAAGAGCGGCGAGGGCCAAATTCCTCATCGACTTTCATGCCAAGGATGCGCACGCCAGGTTCGTGGATGCGGCTGAATACCAGGGAGACCACACGGCGTTCGTAGCTACTGTCATCGATGCGTCATCAGGCGCCAAGAGGGCAGCGGCAAGCTTACGGGTCCCAGAGGCATGTCAGGCGGAGGAGGTAGCCATTGCCTTGGCCATTGCCGACCCCGGATGCCAAACGGTGCTGTGTGATTCCCGAAGTGCAGTGCGGAATTATGCCAAGGGCAAAGTGTGCGGTGAGGCTGTGCGCGTTCTGTGCTCGACTGACCTACAACGGGAAGAAAGGTATGTCAGACTCAGGTGGTTCCCGGCGCATGCGGGCAACGATGCGTCGGAGAAGCACGCTAACCACAACGAGATGGCACATGCACTGGCGCGAGCGCTAACCAACCGCGCCGCTGCAACCGACCGTCCAACGTGGTGTAGTGCCAAAGACCACATGACAACATTCAATGAACTTACGCAGTTTTACCGCCTCGCTCGAAGGACTTTCCCACCCCCACACCCGGGACTGAGCCGAGCGGAGGCGGTGCTGTTTAGACAACTACAAACTGGTTCTTTACCAACCCCGGTATTAATGACTCATCTATACCCAAACTTATATGAAAGTGATGTGTGTCACGTGTGCCAGCGGGAGAGGGCAACTCTGACGCACATCCTATGGGACTGCACAAAATTCCCCGACGAGGCTTCTAAAAGCATAACGATTCCGCCGCGACTCGCGGCTGCGGCGGAATGCTCTGACCATGACGTACAAACCTGGGCCGTCCAGCAGGTCTCGGCGGCTCTTGAGCGACAAAGGCCTCAGATCCTCCGCTGAGTTGCCGCCTGGGCCCCCGTCACGGCGCCATTAGGTCATGATGCCATTAGGCCATGACGTAAATAAAGTTGTTCCTCCTCCTCACAAGCTATATTGAGGATGTCGTTGATTTATGCAAGTGACTGAATCGATTAATGAGCGACGCTGAAAAAATCACGTTCTTAAAGGGATTGAGGACGACGCATTTCAGATGTTAGTGTCCAAAAATCCTCAAACCGTCTCCGACGTCGTTTCTTTATGTCAGAGCTGTGACGAGCTCCGAAAACAGCGTCTTGTCACCCGCCGTACCATTATCCTGGATGACTCCCTTTCGAGCTTAGCTGTAGGCGGTTCTGCTCGCGATCAGTCAACTCTTCTCCAGCACTTTGTGCGGGAGGAGGTCGCCCGCCAGTTATCTTTGGTTACCTGCCCACCCGCCCCAATGCCATCGCTGTTGCCTTCCGTTCAGCGTGTCATCCAGGAGCAGCTTGCAGAGGTCCTGCCGCCCGGTAATCCACCTGCTCTGGTCACTGCTCTGCTGACATATGCTGAAGCTGTCGTCCGGCCACGACCTCAACCGGTTGTTCCTGCTTATGCAACACCTGGCACCGTCTTCCCTCAGCCGTCGCCCACTCGTACAGTGCCACTCACTCACCAGCCTCTACCTCGCACTGGTCCACGCTCTATGAATCCGTGGAGCACGCAGGATAACCGCCCGATTTGCTATGCCTGCGGCCTCGCTGGTCATGTGGCCCGTTGGTGCCGCACGCGCGGATCCCGTCCTCGCGACTACAGGCGAGTGCCGACGTACGGCGTTCCCTTGCCCTCCGCACTTGTTTCTTCTCTTCCCCAGCATCCCTCTACGAATTGCTCCGACTCCTACCACCAAACCCACCGGTCGCCATCTCCTCGCCGCAGTTCGGTCTCCTATGCTCTGCCGGTCACCACCCCTACAAGCGGGAAAACTAGGCGCAGCAGTTCCAGAGGCAAGAACTGTGCCGTCAGCGACCGTCTCAAGCCCTATTACCGCTCCTGTGAATGTTATTGAAGTGTTGGTTGAAGGTGTTCCTGTTCATGCGCTTATTGACCCTGCTGCTGCCGTGTCCATCATTAGTCACAACTTGTGCCGCAAACTAAAAAAGTGACGACGCTGCTTTCTGAAATTTCCCTTTGAACCGCCAGCGCTGACCCCATTTGACCTCCAGCAGCGTGCACCGCCCGCCTCATCATCCAAGGCCTCTCCTACACCATTGAGTTCTTCGTTCTTGCCCGCTCCTCTCACAACATCATCCTCGGGTGGGACTTTCTTTCCCCGCATCACACCATCATCGACTGTGCACGTGCTCAAATTGATTTGTCGCCGCTGTGAGATGGTCTTGTGGACGCTTCCCCTGCTACCGCCGCGTATATTCTCGCCGCTGCCGACATCGCCGTGCTGCCTTTCTCTTCTGTTCTTGTGCCCGACTTGTGCTGCGCTCTCTGACGCTTCTGTCGTTTAGCCATCACCCCTTTGTGCACACCGAAAATCTGTCATGCTTCCGCATGCTGTGCTCACAATTTCAGGTGGATGTAGTGCCCTGTACGTTGCGAATCCGTTGCCTATCTTCACCACTTTACTTCGGGCGAATCTCTTGGCACGGTTGATGTCATCGATCTCGACGACGCTTCTGTTCTGGATGACCCTGCTGCGCGCGCATGACATGATTTCACTCCTCCCATCGAGGTAGCCGACCAGACCTCATCCAACCGGCTTGCCCATTCCGTCGATGCTGCTGTACCACCTTTCCAATGCGCCAATCTTGTCGTCTTGCTTCAGCGCTTCCATGCGTCCTTCGATTCTCATCAAGACACCTTGAGTCGTGCAGCAGCGGTTCACCGCCATATCGACACTGGACCACATGGACCCTTGCGCCAGTGCCCTTAGCACGTCTCCTCCTCTGAGCACCATATCATTGATGAACAGGTGAGCAACATGCTCCACCGAGGAGTGATCCAGCCCTCTCACAGCCCGTGGGCTTCTTTGGTTCTACTCGTCAAGAAAAAGGATTGTTCCATTAGATTCTGCGTAGACTACTGCCGGCTAAACAAAGTTACTCGGAAAGACGTCTACCCCCTGTCGCATATAGATGACGTGCTTGATTGCCTGCATGGAGCGGAGTCCTTTTCTTCGTTGGATCTGCGCTGTGGGTACTGGCAGGTGCCGATGGCTGAAGCTGATTGCCTGAAAACAGCTTTCGTCACGCCTGATAAGTTGTATGAATTTAATGTGATGCCCTTTGGTCTCAGCAACGCGCCTGCCACTTTTGAGCGCATGATGGACAACGCGCTACGCGGGCTGAAATGGCAGGCATGCCTCTGCTACTTGGACGATGTTGTCGTCTTCTCCCAGGATTTTCCGTCTCATCTTATTCGTTTTGAGAGTCTCCTTCGATGTCTCAGCGACGCTGAACTGCAGCTTAATTTGAAGAAGTGTCGCTTTGGCACCCAACAGCTGACTATCTTAGGCCACGTCGTGTCCAAGGATGGTGCCCTCCCGGACCCTGCCAAGCTCCGAGCAGTTTGCTGATTTCCCGAAGCCCACTTCTCAGAAAGAAGCTTCATTGGACTTTGCTTGTACTTTCGTCGGTTCGTCAAGAATTTTACTGCCATCATAGCCCCACTGACACAACTTCTCGCCGGCGGCTACGACTTACAGGCCTGGTCCACTGCATGTGACGAAGCTTAAGAAACGCTGCGCCATCTTCTCACCTCCCCTCCGATCTTGTGCCATTTCGACCCTTCTGCGCCTACAGAACTCCACACGGACGCCAGCGGCATCGGTCTGGGTGCTGTTCTTTCTCAGCGAAAACCTGGCTTCACTGAGTACGTCGTTGCTTATGCAAGCCATGCACTCACAAAAGCGGAAACTAATTATTCAGACATGGAAAAAGAATGTTTGGCGATTGTTTGGGCAATCACAAAATTTCGTCCTTATTTGGGTGCCCGTTCGCTGTCATAACAGATCATCATGCCCTTTGCTGGCTGTCTTCACCCAAGGATCATCCGGCCGCCTTTCTCGTTGGGCTCTCAATTTACAAGATTACGACATTCACGTCATTTACCGCTCCGGACATAAACACTCCGATGCTGACGCTCTCTCACGGCCCCCTGTGTCCTCTGATCCTGACCAACCCTCTATTTCCTGCCTCACACCTTCTGAATTCCATTGATATGGCTTCTGAGCAGCACAAGGATCCTTGGATATCTTAGCCAACCGCCCAGCGCACCTCCCTTTTAGAGCATTCCGTCGGCAAACCCATCACTTCGTCGCGCGTGACCAGCTGGTGTACTGTCGCAACTACCTACCGTAAGATGGTCGCAAATGGCTGCTCGTGATTCCACGCCATCTCTGCTCCACCATTTGTGCCAGTTATCATGACGACCCGCAATGCGCTCATGCCGGTGTGCTGAAAACTTTCACCCACCTATGTCTTCGGTATTTCTGGCGAGGCATGTCCCGTTTTGTCCGTCAGTACGTCCACTTTTGCTTGGAATGTCAGCGTCGCAAGGATCCACCACAGCACTCGCCTGCTCCTCTGCAACCTTTACTTTTTCCAGCCCGGCCATTCGACCATGTAGGAATCGACTTCTATGGTCCTCATTCGAGCACTTCCGCAGCGCACCGTTGGATCATTGTCGCCACAGATCATCTCACGCGCTCTGCGGAAACTTCCCCGTTACCAGCTGCCACGGCCTCCGACATAGCCGTTTCATACTTCAGAACATCATTCTTCGCCACGGTGCGCCTCAGGAATTGCTCAGCGATCAAGGTGGCTTCTTCTTGTCTGGTGTCTTGAAGGCCCTTCTTCGGGAGTGTCACATCGTTCACCATGCATCTTCATATCATCCGCAGACGAACGGCATGACTGAGCACTTTAACCGTGCCCTCTGCGACATGATGGTCAAGTACATTTCATCTGATCACTCAAACTGGGACCGCATTCTCCCTTTTGGTACCTATGCTTACAATTCTGCAACACAAGCAACTACTGGTTTTTCCCTATATTTTCTTCTCTATGGCCGGGAGCCATCTTCCATTATGGACACCATACTCCCTTACCGCCCAAATTCCTCTGAATTTACAACAGTCTCTCAAGCCGCTGTGCATGCCAAAGAATGCCGTCAATTCGCCTGTTCCTTTACTTCGCACGACCAGCAGTGTCGAAAAAGTGCCCGTGCCACTTTACTTTCTGCCGCTGGCTTACCTTCCGGAATCCTTGGTTTGGCTTTGGGTGCCCTCCTCGAGCCCGGGCCAGTCTACAAAACTGCTGAGCAAATACCAGCGCCCCTATCGCGTAGTTTAGCAGACATCTCCAGTTAATCATCTCGTCGAGCCCCTCACGCCTTCGCCTGATCATCGCCGCCGGGGCCGTGAAATTGTCCACTTCGACCGCGTGAAACCCTACTACGACCCCGCTATCATCTCGTGCCCTTAGGCCGCCAGGATGGCACCTTTTCACCCCGGGGGTATTGTAAGACAGACAATTGGTCTTTGATGCCCCAGCGGCTAGTGCCGACGAAGGAGAAAAAGCAGACGGAAGACGAGACTGATGAACTTCGGTTTGGCGCTCACGAACGCTTGACTACTGAGCTGCGCTGTGCTAACAGAGATTGTGGCTGTCCACATTTCTTGTTTGATTTGCATCTTTACGCTGCCAAAAGTGAGATATTAGGAAAAATTGAACAAAACTTGTAAAGACACACAGAAAATTTTTTGAAATATGCTAAATGTTTAGTATTCTATTGGCCACTATTTATTAAAAAATGTTTTATCTTGAATAGCATTCCTGCAAAAAAACAATAACGTGATAGTCTATAGTTGGGCACCGGAGTGCGGCCACCTGTGTTCTAGGCTGGCTTCCGTCGTTGCCGATATCAGAACTGAATCATGATGAAAAGGCAGCATCTCCAGGCTCGCTGCTGCTCAGGCCGTTGATAAAATCACATTGCAGACAAAGTGGAGTCGTGAGGTTTGTGACGCTTTGGAGTGCGTGTCATGCATGAGGAGGCTGCCGGGTGACTGACGCTACTGCGTCTTCGGAGCGTATTCGAAAATACTGCCTTGCGGGGAAAGAAAAGAAAGCACATCGAAAATGAAACCTTGTCTAACTACAAGTTAGATGATGCAGTGTGCCCGTAAGCAATGTTGAGTGCTCTGAAGTCGAGCAGTGAAGTCATTAATGGGTAATGAGCATGGTGCTGCACCTTCGCAGCGCATTAAAAAAATGCTGCTTCACGGGAAAAAGAAAACTGCATCGAAAACAAAACGTTAGTTCTCAGACTGCAGGCCAGACGCGTAGCATGGCTGTAAGCAACACGGAAAGTTCTGAAATCTGTGCGCAAGTCATCATTCGCAGGCTAACAATGCTCAGTGGATGTGGTAAAGAAAGTGCTAATAATTTAATACTGTTGCAGAAGTTTTAATTACTGGAAACAAACCTGGCAGCATGGGTGTAGATGTGTTCCAGGTTTTCCTATAAAATAGGGTCCCATGCTGTGCAGGCGTACTGCAGTATTGTGGGAACTTTGTTTTGTAGAGCTGTTCTTTTGCTCTTTTTGAGGCTTTATAAAAATTAAATCTGATGTGATTAAGCTTTCTAAATGAATTTGAGGTCAAATGTTCAGTATTTTCATTCCATGTCTTTTCTGAAAAATATTCCCCAAGGTATTTCTAATGTTGGACCTTTTCTGTAGGTAGTTTGACCAAATTATAGACTGATCTCACCAGAAGATGTGTACAGGGCAACGACATGAGTTGACATTTAGCACTGTTCAGTCACACGCTCCAACTTGTGGACCACCCATAAATTGTGTTCAAATCACTCTGTATGCTGTTGACATCACAATCCACTATCATTTTGTACATTCCTATAGACGGCATAGTCATCTGCATATAATCGCACTTTGCACTCAACATCTTGTACAGCATCATCTGTAGAGACTACAAATAGCAAAGGCCCCAAAACAGACTTTCAGGTTTCGATGGCAGGTGCCGCAGCTAGCAACATCTTTTCCTTCCTTTGTTATTTTATTAATAAAGAGCCACTAATAATAAACAGACTCTTGGGGCATGCCAGAAGTTATGGTGACATGCGTTAATTTAGCTCTGTTGATAAAATCATGGCAGCAAAGATGCCATGTTCACCCAGACAAGTAATTTCCAATCCAATCCGACTGTGGCAGAGTGTATACAGAGACGAGGTAATTTAAGTAATAAGCAGTGCATGAGGAACTGTATCGAAGGCTTTTTTTTTTGGAAATCCAAAAATATGTAGCCTACCTGAATCCAAGGTCGAAAAGAATAAAAAAGATAGTGTTAGAATTCCACCAGTTGAGTTAATCATGACAAGCCAGGCCTAAATTCATGTTGAACATTTGAAAAGAAATTATTGCTTTGAAAAGTGTTTCATCACACCACTATAAATAATGTGTTCTATTGCTTTGCAGCATACATATGTTTGTTGTCTGGTTTAGCTGTATTTGAAATCACCTTCGACGAAGTTGTTACGTGGAAGACATTTTTCACCATATCCACTTGTAATGTGACCAGCTTTTCTGTGGAAAGCTTTGAACGGCACATTTTTGCACCAAGATCAGATTATTTCTAGATGAAACTTTGTGAGCACATGCGTTCCTAAGGTATCTTCAGTTATTTCCTTGCGTGTAGAGTGGGTGTGCCGGAGTCGTTTAATATTTTAATCTGTTACAGAAAGTGCAAGTTTCATAGTGATGTAAGCACGCAGTTGCTATTTTAGGCATCAGGTTTGAGGTGGAAAATATGGAAGGCTGATTAGCAATTTGTTGGGTATGCAGCTTGCAATTTATTGCTCTAACCGCTGCTGTAGCTTAGTAGCCATGGCATTCAATTGCTGAGCCCATGGACGCGGGGTCAAATCCCGGCTGCGGTAGTCACATTTTGATGGAGGTAAAATCTAAAATCGTCTGTGTGCTGTGCTGTTTTGGTGCACGTTGGAGAGTCCCAGATGGTCTAAATAAATGTGGAGCCCTGCACCATGGTGTGTCTCGGAGGCTTTGTGCTGCTTAGGGACATTAAACCCCACATGCCACATTTTGTTACCCTGAAGAAGTCGAGCACAACACAATGGTTTTACTTATTGTGCAGGGGTGTGCAAATCTTGAAATTTTCGAATACAAATTGAATGTGAAGGAAAAAAATTCCTTCAAATGTGGAATATCTGTTCACTGCAAAAAAACTTTCAGAAAAAAATAAGCTGAATATGTTGTTGGCCTTATTTTTATTTTATTTTATTTTTTCTTTCAAAATTGTGCATGGTCTGTAACCGAAGTAAGCCTAGACTGGCTCGGCATATATATATATATATATATATATATATATATATATATATATATATATATATATATATATATATATATATATATATATATATATATATATAAAGAAACAACTAATGCGATGTGCACAGAAATGTGTTCTGTTTGATTAAACAGCATAAAATTATGCAACCTGCCATGCGAAGTGAATAACAATGAAATCCATGAATAACAAATGACTGAAACCTAGAAGTAATAGGATGTGTAGTAAAACCTCATTAATCCAGACTTCCAGGGACGAGGAGAAATGCCCCAATTATTCAAAAATCAAGTAATGCCACCTCCTTCCCCCGTGCACAAAAAAAACGTTGAAAATTTGAAAATTCAGTGCAGCGTTGCGAAGAGGCCCCTTCACACAAATGGTGAAAATCCTGTGGCGAGTGCAGTTTCGGCATGCTGTTAGAACGCTCAAGTTAGTGAGAGGAATGTACATTGGCGTCTGAACAGCAAGGCTGTTTCTAAAAAGAAAAAGGCACCAACGATGCACTAGCGGTGTCTGGAAGCGGCACACAGCTGGATTTGGATGTCTGGCTAATGCACGGGTGATAGCCAACCGAAACTGCGCTGCCAGGCTTATTTTTTGCCTCGCGGCAAAGGCCCTCCTATCGCCATCACGCCTGCCGTTACGTGCACGTCAGATGTGCAATGGGGTACAATGCACCATGCAGTAGGCGGTATTTTTATTCGATTGCTCGCCATTGTTGGTGACACCTCGACTTGGCCCCCTTCGGGAGCCCCATGCGAAATTCAGCCAGTTGGGCTTTCCTGTCATAACTTGCAAAAACAAGGCAGCGAAGCTCATGCTAGATGAGTTGTATAGGCAACAGTACAGATGGCATGAGTGTGGATGTTCGGTATGCAACACATTATGGGAGGGTAAAAAAAAAAAAGAAAACATGCTTTCACGTTGCAGTTGTTGGTTGGCCATTTTGTTCACATCACATGTGGTATGTGGGAAAGTCCACTTGCAGAATGCAATAAATGACTGAGAAGATAACGATAAGCACTCCTTTGTACTTGTTTCTTAACACTTCAAACTCGATCTTTGGATCGAGTTTGAAGGTGTTGTGGTTTTGCCATGGTCAGATTTATGCAAATCAGTGCATAATCGTTGGAAATCAATTTCTCGAATTGAATAAGAAACGTATTCGGTTTGTATTTGAAATTTCTAATATTTGTACCCCTAATACAGCTTCCTTTGCATGAGAGAAACTGGGAAAGAAACATTTTAAAACAGGGTAATAAGGACTACAAATACGGCTACGGACACCACTTTTCACTTTTCGTCAAACTGTCCTCAGAAAAGGCAGTTTGCTTTGACTTGCTCTTGCTTATTGCTTGATGCCTTGGTAAGATTTTTGACCGAAAACAGAAACACCAGCTGTTTTTGGTGATGCCATACAAGCTTTCTTCCAGCTACTGTCTTAGCATTTATTTCATGGACACTGCTGTGTGACTGCAGATAGCAAACAGGACAAGTAAGAGCATTTGATAGATTAAAAAACGTTTGTATTTATGATGAAAACTTACTGGTGTAAAAAAAAAAAGTAATACTATGTGCAGCTGCCTTATGTGGTCAGTCTTGAAGGAGTCAGAAATTGGAATTTTGATGTGGTGCTTGTCCCACATTTGTGCAGCCGCCTCTCCTGAATGGCTTGTGCTATTTTAATATAGGGTGTATACGTTGTGGCAACACATTTTATACAAACCGTTTATTGTTTTTCGTTCTGTGCAGATTTTTATTTTAAAAACCTGTCAAGGGCATATTGGTGTTGTTTGTACAGGTTGATTAGAGCACAGCAACGGCCTTATTCTATGTCTGGGCTTGCCACATTGTCGCTCTATTAAGCCTGGGCCCAGCTCACAGAGCTTGGCGTTGGGCCTGGCTCGCTGCTGCAGCTGCTCAAGAGGTTAATTGCTCGAGCAGAACTGGACAGCAAAAAGCACTCAAATTGCAGAAACGCTTTAAAAAATTGGCTTGGTAAACGAAAAAAGAACATAAGGCAGATTTGCTCACTTCGAGTTTTGAACAGTAATCTCTTCAGTGAGCAGACCTGGAGTTAGAGCCAGATGAAAAGTATTTTGTATAAGCATAGTAAACTACTTTGGGTTGTCTGTACATTTTTAATCTGTCATTTTTTATCACCCGCAATGTCAAACACTAAAGCTTTTTTGCAGCCATAGCAGTGACATTTTTTTAAATCAGCACGATTTTGGAAGTTGAATTCGTGGCTGAACTCGCCGCGTTTCAATGGAGATGAAAAGCAACAGTGGCTGTCTACTGTGTAATATATGTATTAAAAAAACCTGAAGTGGCCTGAACTAATGGGCTCTTCCCCAGTGGTATTTCTCATAGAGTAGAGATGTGTTTTTGGGAGGTGAAGGCACCCAGCTGGAGGCGATCTTGCAAGATGGCTTGGCTGCCTGTCAAGCGATTGAATAAGGTTTCAAATTTCCATTTGTGAGCAGTAACACAAAACCAAGCAGATGCGGAACGCCTTTTGGTAGAACCAATGGCCTGTGCTAGCTGATAGCTTGCTGAGCCGTGCGTCGGGCATTGCAACGCTCCACTAGGAATGCTGCAGTAGTGCAGCCTGCCTTATGCTTTACAAATGAGAGAATGGACTTTCATTGCTGTTCTTTAACGACTGAAAAATGCCATTTAACATCTTGTGTGGTATCATACAATGCAGCCAAGCGTGCGCGTCCTACTTGGATATTGCAGTGTTAGTGGACATTGATTCAACTCTGTCCACAAATGACGTAGCTAAGGTTTCTTTCATTCTGCGTCAACGAATAACTGCCTCGAAAGATATTAGCACCAGAATTATTTTTTTTCCAAGACATTCCGGGCAGCAGGCAAAAAACTTAAAGAATAAACAGTAGGTGATTTTTCTAGCGTGCGAAAAATGCAACAGCAGCAGACACCATATCTCCATGTTCCACATTTTAGCGCTTTTATGCCATCATAATTCAAGAATTTTGCCCAGTGTGGTGTTGCCTTTGGTGCGTGACAGCTTTTCTGCCCTTTTGACAAAGGCTTAATTCATGCTGTTGCAGTTTTTCTTGATATGTTATGTTCAAGTGCTGTCAGTGCTACTTTTAGTTGATGCATGAACAGACATGTCAGTAAACCCGGCTTTGTACACCTTTTGTTTTGTTTAGGTCCTTTGTCTTTGTGGAGTTCAAGAGTGAAAAAGTTGCTGAGCGCAACCTGAAGCTCCTGCAGGCAGCCAAGCTGCGAGGCCGTCCTCTGAAAGTGGGCTACCGAGGTGCCAAGCGTGCTGACTGTCCTATGACCTGGCGAGAGGTTCAGAATGAGTTGTGTGTATATGGACTGCCACAAGGGGTGCCACAACACAGGGTGGCCAGATTGTTCCCCACTGCCACTCAGGTCACCACCATGGCATTGTGAGTTTTATTGTGAACGTTTTTCTCTTTGTGAGCAAAGCATTGCAGCAGGAGCACATGTTCTATACACCCTGCAACTGGCAGTGCTCCTTTACTGGTCATTGACATCGTACACTCGGAGTTGCATATAGTCACAGTAGCTATCGTCATACACAAGTGGCTTCAATCATGTGCTACTTGGAGGTTGCGCTGCTCTTTGAGAGGTAAAAAGTGCGTTCTAAACTTCTGTGAAATTTTTAGTTTGCTATGGCGGCTGCATTGTGATGGAGGCGAAGCGCAAAAGGCTCCCATGTGCTGTGCAGTATCGGCGTACGTTAAAGGTGCTCTGAAACAACTTGTCAGGAGAGTACATAAACTCGCTCAGTCACTAGATTCTCTCGTCATGAACACCTGAGCCAAATAACGCAGCAGAGAACCCAAACCCACAATTGTGTGTGAAAGTTGGTGAGTCCTTTCTGGCGACTTTTCATGCTGGCACACACCTGCGTGAGTCTATTCAGGGGTGTCATCAGTGTCGCTTTGGCAGGTTAGTAAGCTCCGCCCTCCAGGGGAGGAGCGCCGACCTTTGAGCGTGCAAGAAGTGACGAGAGGAGAGACGCTAAAATTCAGATTTTGATGATAGATACCTGTTTTTACAAAACACACAAAAAGAAAGGCCACCACCATCTGAAAGATGAAGTAACGAGCGTTAGTAGTTTGGTTTACTAGATGAAGAAAGTGAAGAAGAATGCGCCGCTTGGGTTGAGAAACGGAATGTAATACCCTTTGAAACGGGGTGGATTGCCACCATGCTTGGCTACGCGTGCACACAAGCCACCTAGCAGAACGATCGCCGCTTAGCTCCATCTGTCAGAGAAATTATGATGCACGTCTACCCATTGTCGAGTTGCACCCCCCGCAAGATATGTCCCAAACGGAATTTGCTTCATTTGGGGGGTCAAGGTGGGCCTAGAATTTGGCTTGCGGTGCGATATGGTAACGGTTCAATTAGTAATTTCACGTATACAATGTTTACCTATTATTTAATTGTAGTTTTATTTATATACCACCACCCATAGGGTTTTATTGGCCTACCAAATTTGGTACACAACTGTCCCCGTATAAGTGCCCTTTGTTGTCGGAGTATATATATATATATATATATAGTGGAATGAATGGATACATATATAGCGTGCCATAACGGGACAGTGCAGGATATTTTTGGTGAGAGAGGGGTCGAAGGGATGAGAGGGCGCGCAACCAATTTTAATGACCGCCATCTTGGATTCGAGGAACTGAAACTATGCCGCCATTTCACATAGTTCCACCTCTATCCACCATATTGGACTGTGACGTCATCATTGGCACGCGGCAGGTGGTTGTTTCTACAATGCTATTGTAGATGGCGCTGCAAGTCTCAATGCGAGATGCGCTGTTTTCTAGTTGCAGCCACAGATGGCACTTTGATCTCAGGGTGGTAGGGGACCTCATGAAATCTCGGAATGTGATGAGGTGTTGCTGCCACAGATGGTGCTGTGATAAAAAGTGATAGCAGACCCCACGAAATCTCGAAACGGGATGGGTAAGAGCTAACGCTCTTAAAATTCTTGCTGGAGGATATTTGTGAAATGGTGTTCTTTAACATCCAAGGAATACCTCACCTTTATTGAGAGCTTCTTTCAGAGCCCGTTTAAAGAGCCATGTGTGGTCTGAATTAATCCAGAGTCCTTCGCTATGGCATCCCTCATACCCCGTGCTTCGGGATGTTACACACCATAATTTACAATTTATAGTTTAGTTTGTGGTAGTTTTTTTTATGCTGTGCAGGTTTCAGTACACTATTTCAAACATCGTAATAATTATTTTAACAAATTTGTTCAATTTGCACAAAGTAAAATACCTTCTCTCTTGTTCGACCTAATTGCAGATAGCACTATTTGTTTTATTCCTGCAACATTTCCTAGTTTTTGTGAAACCTATGGCTCGTGTTTTGTGGGACACACTGTTTAAGGAAGTGTGCTTAATGCGGTTCTTTTTTGTGCAGCTACACCTTAGTAGTATTTGAGAGCAAGGAAGCATTGGTTGATGCCCTCAAGAACAAGGCATGCCACTCCATAGATGGGTGTCCTCTCAAGTTCTGCTATCGCCTGAAAGGTGAGCATTTTTCTTTGGTGTTGCTGATCAAGATAAATTTACCAAAAGAGTGACTTGTAGTGAAATTCTTCCAAATTCCCAGGCTGATATTAAACTGTTTTCATTTGATAGTGAGTGATGCTGCAGTCGTCAGCTTTCAGTGCAGTGTGACTTTAATGTGGAATGGGTTACTTCTGAGATTCCATAAGGTTATTGTGCCTGCTGCTGGGCACAAAACGGTATTGCATGTTGCTCCTCAATTAAAAATTTTTTTAGATTTCCCTTTCACTGCTGAATGGATAATTCATGTGGTGTTGCTCTTTGTGTTACAAGGCTGACATACATGACCATTCGAGTCACATAGTATGGTGACTAGCATACACTTGAGCCCACTTATAACGATACCAGTTATAACAATATGTCGGCTATAACAATGAACAGCCGTGGCACATTCAAATTTACTATGTGTTGTATCTAAAATATCCATTACTACAATGTTGAATGCCTCATGATCTGGTATAACAATTAAAACCGGCTACTGTGAGTCAACTTCAAAACAGAAAAAGCGTGTGATTCTGACGAAAACACAAGTGCCTGCGAGCGTAAGTGAAAGTCTGCACGCCAAGCACTTTTCACTTCACATGAGGCCCTTTCACCCCATGACACAAGGGGACTGCTCCCACCAGTACGAAGAGAGAGGAGAGCCCTTCAGTTCTGTTTAAGTTCTGTTTACAGCAGCCATATATTCAGTGATGATGAAATTATAGTTCTTTTTTTTTTTTTTTTCAAATTTCATCCACGCCACAGTGGTAAGGCGTGGATGATACGGCATACAGTATTCAATGAGCGCATGGAATAGCAAAAGAGGAAGGTTGCGCTCGTGCTCGATAACTGCAGTGCGCATCATTCCATGCCGGAGCACGACTTATCAGGACTAAATGAGTTTCTGCACATAGATGATGCAGTGGAAACATCTGAGCGCCTCACTGATGGGGCAGTCATGGCATGTGTGCGAGTGGCGGGCAAGAACAATAGTGACTACTGTAGATCAGCCTCCCCAAGTTGTGTCCTCACAGGGGGCCCTGCGGATGATTCAGTCCTTCAGGGACATCGTTTTCTCATGGGATTTTCCTACTTGACCACGTGGACCAGCTAGATGTTCTCGGAAAAATACTCTGTAAACTTTGCATGAAGCAAGCGAAGCTGACAGACTATAGGCTTGGGCGTCATAGTCGTCTGGCGTTATCGCTGTCGGTGTAACCGGTGGGTGCGCTAATGATATCCACCCAGTGGGTGGATGTCATTAACGCATCCACTGTTCATTAATGCACTCACATTATATCACGTTCAACCTGGGTCCCATAAGCCTACTGGTGGCTCTGTTTGGAACAGCCGCCTGCCAGTGCAGGGGTGCATCACTTGATTTTACACCAGTGCGATATGAGGTCACTGTATCTTTTCTACCTCAAAATATTCCCAAAACTAAACGCGTAAACAGCTATCGCTGAAATCTCGCGTTACATAGTTGTAGCCGTCCTGTGAGTTTTTTTCTGGAAACCTGGTTATAACAATGACATTTTCTTGGCACTTGAGTGTTGTTATTAGTGGGCTCGACTGAATTACTGGTAGCGGCTTGGTAATTTGGACAAACCAAGAGTTGTTGCTATTACCAGTGAATGTTGTGTGAACAGTCTCTGTTTCAAAATGAGAGATATGCCCACTGTGTTGTCATGAACTGCCAAACATCACTTATTATTGATTTGTTATTATTATAACCATATATTGGTTTGTTAGGTAAAAATAAGGTAGCTTTGCTTTGTATTTTTGTTATGGTTTAAGTGGTGGTGTATGTTTTTTGACAATAAGCTATAGCATGAAAAGTGCCAAAGATTGTTTTTATTTATGGTAGGAAGTAGCACTCGGTGCTGATTAATCCCAACATGTGTGCCTTTTTTTGAAAATGAAAGTTCCAACTGACTTTAATTTCTAGTTTCAGTGTTTGGACCATGTAACTTTTCGTATAGATAGTGTGCTTACAGTCTTAATGTGCGTTGAGGGCAGTCATATAAGGCTAGTACGACACTTAACCCATTCGCTGCCTCTGTTTCATTCACATTCCCCACACCATCTATGTGAAGGGTGCATTGTGACCTGGGTCACTGGAAAGAATGGACAATGACTAGGGCTGAGAATGTCACAGGGGAGCAATTTTTTTCTGCCTCTCAAGACAATTCCACATCTACAGCATGTAAATTTTCTTGGTTTATGGAAAATCTTGAAGCAGTGAGGGGTGTGAAGTGCGAACTGGCATTTTTTGTACTCCTGACAGCATTTGCTTTTGGGCTTTGCATGGTTTCTTCCTGCCAGCATTTGGAGGTAGTTGGTGAGCAAAACGGTACCATTGGCAAGTCTCTATACACTTTGGGGATGGAATTATATCTGGTTTTTCCGTTTGTTTGCATATATCTGCAACATAGCCTCATCAACACTCTTTTCGACAAGATCAACTTTCCTTTTGGTACTGCACATTCTTTTTCAGTTGCTTTTCGTAGAGTTTGTAGCTGTTGTAAGCAGCCAAATTCATCGCTTAGAAAAATATTTCCCTGTAAGCTTTCGGCTTTTCAAGCCAGAGCTGAAGCTCCATCTGAAGTGTCAGGCCTGGAGTCTGAGTCCTAATCCTCACCTTGTGAATCAAGTCACACTCGCTGCTGTCAGTATTGTCTATAAGTTTAGGGCCTTCAAAGTCTGCGTCCTCATCATTGCAAAAAAGCAGTTCATGAATTTTAGCACCTGTGAGACTTCAGACTTGATGCCATGGTGGTGCTGAAAAGAAGCAGCGAGTAAAGAATTTTTTTTATTGCTACATATTTGTGAAACTAGTAGGCAACTAGTGTTGTCTGGCATGAAAACTAAACTAAAAATTAAAAGTCAAGCATATGGCACTGTTGGTTGATGTATATTTAAAGCGATTATTTTTCCAGTGGCCGGCAATGCTCAGGCTTCGTGCCCTTTGGCCCTTCTCCCACTGGCAGGTGAATCACCGGCTTCAGAAGTTAATGGGTTAATAACCCCTGTGAAGTGCCCCGTTGGTCATATCGTGAAATTTGATCATCCCGCTTATGCTAAGCTTGTTACGAGAAAGGCAGTGCTCTGTGCAGTACAAAAGTGTAATGCTCTAAGCTAATGGATTTGTATACCTGCCACATGTGCAGTTTCAAGTGCAGTTCAAGTGAACAGTGGTTCGGCTTTTCAGTGGTTCTGAATAGTCATGGATGGCAACTAGGTGCATTTATGTAGCACATTGTGTGGATTCCAATGCAACCTGTCAGCCATTGGTCACATCAGGTAGTACTACCCATTAACTAAAAAGAAATACGCTTGTTTCTTAATTTTACCTCAAGCTCTTCCTTTCAAGAGATGTGTTTAGCTTCATTTTTTTTTTAAGCCGCATGCGTTTGTATGTTGTTCTGCTCTTCTTTTTTTTAGTGGAGATTTTATACAATAGAACCTCGTTGATGTGTTTGTGAAAAAATGCAGGAGTGAAACATACCTATTATCCTGGAATCTGCATGATCCAAACAGCGTAATTTTGGAAAGTGTAACTGTTCAGTTCTCTACAAAGGCATTTATTTACAGCTTCGCTTCATGAAAATATTGATTGCCATTTGTTGGCGTAAGGTCTGAAGAATTCCATTTCTAGTGCTCATAGAATTCAAACTACATTTGCATTGTCCTTAGCGCAGAAGGAACTTCAAAACACTTTTGGTCCATCGAAGGCAATGGAGAAAGTAGCTGGGATCTCCTCGTATTTTACGAAGCTTTTTCCCCTTTGCATAAATCGACTGCGGGGAAGCCGCTGCTGCAGCTGACTGTTGCAGCTTTCTTACCCTTTATGCTGTATTCCCCAGACCCAGCCAGCTGCATGTAAATGCATTAGTTCTCAGATGTTTCGCCCCCTTGCCCTTGGGCACTGTGAAGAAGTCTCTGTATTCTCCTCTTTGTGGCACATCCCTGCCGGAACAGCCCACTTATATGTTAACACACAGTTTTTTTTGTTTTGAACATATATTGTATGAACTCGACCATATCAATGAGATTCTGCTGTACTGTATTTACGCGCATAATTTGTGCACTTTTTATTTAGAAATTAGTGCTCGAAGAAGGGGGTGCGCAAATTACGCGGGGATTTCGCGAGCCCGACTCAAACAACTCCACAAAGGTCATAACGCGCAATATAGGTATAGTGTATGTTGCTGCGTATACGTCAGCACCCGGACCCGCACCCCACTTGCTGCGTATACGTCAGCACCCGGACCCGCACCCCACGCTGGCCGCCCCCCGAAAAAAAGTTCACTCTAAATGAAAAGCCGCGCATCCCCCCCCACTGCGGGATGGCATGAAGGTGCATGCATGAAGCTGAATAAGACGCTAAAACAGCATCATCGCTTGCGGCCTAGCCAATTGTTCGGTAGTTCCGGATTCCGTAAGTTTGCTTTCACAACTTCGGGATAGCAAGCTCGAATCAATAAATCAATTATCACACCACACAATTCTTTAACAGTACTGCGCGAGCGTCGACCAAACTGCTTGTCGGCGCTTTATCACGGCGCGGAGCTGCGATGCCAGCCAGAATAGACACGTGTGCACAAGTTTGCCGACACAACGATTGTCTATGGGCAAACTTGTGCGCACGCGGTTATTCTCGCTGGCTTCGCCGTTCCGCGCCGTGATAAGGCGCTGACAAGCAGTTTGAAACTTGCCATATAGTTGTGATATCCCATCGCAAGACACGACCGAACAACCAAACACAAGCCGTCAGAGCCACCAAGAAAAGCGTAGCCAGCAGTTGAGTCACATTCATCAACCAAACAGCGGTGTTGGCTCTTCTATCAGCTGCCGATCCTCCCCGGAAGCGCTGCTGGCCGTTCAGAGTGGCGATGCCGCTGGTGCCGCCGCGATTGTAACAGCAGCCCCTTACACCACCATGAACGCCCAGTGCACAAAAGATTCAAAAAGCCTTCCGAACAAACACGTGGAATAGCCGAATGCTACTGGGTAGAGCCATAGGGTACAGCCCGCGTGCATGATGGTTGTCTAGCGCAGCGCGTTGCGTAAAATATGCGAGTAAAAAATGTTTTTTTGTAAACCCGGGTGATAAGGGTGTGCAAATTATGCGCGTAAATATGGTATTTATGTTTATGCTAGAAAGGGCAACTGCTTTGTGCTACAAGAGAATGAACATTGGTGTTGAAAGGTGCACTGAGGACAAATTCAAGTTCATTTATAATGCATGTACTTGTCACCTAGTCTTATTCTGTGTTATGTGTTGCTGTTCTTGTGCAGCTGATGGCAAAGGCAAGAAGAGGAGGAGCAGAAAGAAGAGGGAGCATGGCAAGTTGCTTGATTCGAATCCTCACATGAGCTCAAAGGGAGCACTTGGCAAGAAACATTTGAAGAAGGAAGAAAACATAACAAGCGCTGGAAATAAGCTCCTCCAGAAGAAAGTGGGTGGTGCTGCAAATGCAAGGACATCCAAGGCAAAATTTGATGCCAAGCGCAAAGAAGTGAAGAAGCTTGCAGCTGCAGCAAGGCAAAGGAAAGTTTAAAAGTAAGCAGGGAAATAAAAGGCATTAATGAGGATGTCATATGGGCAAATTCAGTGTAACTGTCAGTTTCAGGGAGTGAACTCACATCGTGAAGTTTCACTTTCGTCAGGCCATGCTATACGAGGAAGGAAACTGTCGGTCTGATTTAATGATGCGTGCCATTTAACTCAGAATTTTGGACAGCATGGATATTCAACCAAGATTATTTTTTTCCTTAGTAAGAGGCTCTGATACATTTTTTTTTTTCAATATATAAAAGCATTTTCCACAACTGTACTGATACAATGTGTTACAAGTAAATACAAGAAGCACCCTGTCAAGTAAAGCAGCAGTGTGTTTTACACTGCACGGCAGTACCCTTGTTTTCAGGTACTTCCAGGAGAGTACATAAACTCACTCAATCGCTACTTTTTCTCGTAAACACTTGAGCCAAATAATACACTTCTATACACAGCAGAGAACTCAGTCGCGAATGAAAGTTGGGTAGACCTTTCCGGTGACTCTTTCATGCTTACACCCTCCTCCGTCACACGCTGCTGCATAATTCTATTCACAGGTGGCTGTTGCTTAGGTTCTTTCAGGTGTTGTGCAGCTACCATGGCTGTGGCCAGTGAGCAGCGTCGCTCTGGTGGGTCAGGAAGCTCCGCCCCTTGGGAAATTCCCGCAGTGGGGCCTGTGGAGGAAACGCCGACTTTTAAGTGGGCAGGAAGTGATGAGAGGAGAGGGAAAGACCACAAGGCGCTGAAATTAAAATTTTAACTACATATAGCTCGGCTTCTACAAAACACATTAAAAAAATTCTTGCTGGAGGATATTCATGAAGTGGCGCCCTTTAACATTCCAGGAATACCGCACATTTATTGAACACTCCTTTCAGAGCCCCATTTAAATGCCCAAGCACCCATATCAAGACTCATCACTTGAATGGAGCAAAGTGTGTTTGAACTATGTGAACCAAGTGTGCTCTGCAGTGGATGCCAATAGGTTTGCCGTCTGACACTGCAAAAATGGCACAAAAGGCAAGCGTCACTCATTGAATGTAATGCTAAATTTGCCCGTGTGGCTTAAACTGTGCTCTGAAAGGGGCTGTAATAAGGTTGCGATATGCCTGAAATGATAAAGGGAACCGTTTCACGAATATTGTCCATTAAGAATTTTTTTAATGTGCTTTGTAGAAGATGAGTTATCTGTAGTCAAAATTTGAATTTCAGCGCCTTTATTTATTTATTTATTTATTTACAGAATACCTCGTCGCCTAGAAGGCATTATTGCAGGGGAGACAGTTTGAAAACAATGTGTTCATTTTCACAGTAGAAGCAACAAGAACGTTAAGTGAAGTAAACATCAAAATAAAACAAAATAAGTGAACATTATTAAAGTAAACAAAGCTTGAACAAAAGTAAGACGAGTAGATTCTCAGGAATACAATTGACAATAAAAATTGTGATTATCAAGCACGGAACCATACTCTTCCAGCAACAAGTTCCAGTCTTTCACAGTTTGTGGAAAGAATGATTTAGAAAAACTGTTTGTATTAAAGAATTGTATTTGCGCACCTTCTTGGAGTGGTCGTGCCGGGTCGAGGCGTAAGTTGGCTCCAAAAGGTAGTTACGGCTATCAATTCCTGTTTGATTATAGAAGATGCGGGGGAAGAATTTAAGTCTCAAATTTCTTCTTATGATTTTTAACGGTTCCCAGCCCAGCAATGATTTTATCTTAGTGATACTTTGGAAGGGGTTATGAAACATGCAGCCTGATTTTGGAGTTTTTCTATTGCTTCAATCAAATATGCCTGATATGGGTCCCAAATAATGGAGGCATAATCTAGGCTGGATCTGACGTGCAGGAAATAAAGTGTTTCTTTAACATCTTTTGATGCTGATTTGAAATTTTTACGAATAAAGAACAACATTTTACTTGCCTTAGATATTGACTGCTGCATGTGTGTGTTCCATGTAAGAGTCTGCATAAAATAAACACCAAGGTACTTACACTCTGAGACGCTTTTTATGGATATGATTTCAACAATATATTGTGTACGTAGTTCGAATTTTTTCTTTGAAAAATGGACGTGATTGCATTTATTAATATTCAGATTCATCTGCCAATGCTGACACCAATTTGCCATTTTATCAAGGTCGTTCTGCAGGATAGATGCATCTGATGGTCAATTTATTTCCCTGTAAACAACGCAGTCATCCGCAACTAGTTTTATGGGGGACTGTATGCCATCTACAATCATATAAATCAGGAATAAGAGTGGCCGCAGGACACAGCCCTGGGGCACTCCTGAAGATACGGTTATGTATGATGAGCTACAGCCATTCAGAACACACTGTTTACGACTATTTAAGTAATTACATTTCCAGTTATGGGTTTTATTATGTATATTCAAACAGGTTAACTTGATACTTAACAAGGGATGTGAAACTGTGTCAAATGCTTTCTTGAAATCTAGGAATAATGCATCTACATGTTTATTCTTGTCGAGGGAGTTATACCTACAAAGTGCTGAAATTCGACTAATTGTGTGTTGCATGGGTGCCCATTGCAAAAACCATGTTGTGAAGCACTAAAAAAGTTAATGGATTCAAGGTATTTAAATAGCTGTCTGTACAATATATGCTCAAAAATTTTACAGGAAACTGAAGTCAAGGATATAGGTCTATAATTTTCCACCAGTTTCTTGTCCCCTGATTGTAAGATGGGATTGACAGCCGCGACTTTCCAGTCCTGTGGAACCAACCCGGTTTCGAGTGAGGCTTTAAATATGATACAGAGATACTGTGCTATAATGCTGTGACATTTCTTTAGAATGTTGGATGGGATTCTATCAGGACCCATAGATTTAGATTGGTCCAGTGTGCATCCATGTTTATTTCAGTCATGCAGGGGTCAGAGGCACAGTTAGGAGGCAGTGATGCAGTTGCGGCAGGCATTCTTCCGTCAGAAAACACCGATTTAAAGTACTGATTAAACATTTAAACCTTTTCAGCGTCTGTCTTTATAGGTCGATTTTAGTCTCCTTTCCCTCTCCCCTTGTTACTTTTTGTGTGCTGGAAAATCTGCGCACCTCAGCCGGCCCCATCTCTGGGTGCGGAGCTTCCTGACACACCAAAGCTATGCAGCTTACTGGCCACAGCCATGGCATCTGCCTGACGTCTGAAAGAATCTAACCAATAGCCATCTCTGAACTGGCATACGCAAGTGTGAGCGTCACAGGAGGCTGCGAGTATGAAAAAGTGGCCGGAAAGGGCTCGCGATCTTTCGCGTCGGTTTTCTGTTGTGTGTAGAAGTGTATTACTTGGCTCAGGAGTTCATGACAACACAATGCAGTAATTGAACGAGTTGATGTGCTTTCTACGAAAGGTGTTTCAGAGCCCCTTTGAGGCACATGCGATAAGGTGGTAGTATGCACAAGTACCGAAATTTTAGCATGCATATATTTGCAGCCAGGTATTGGTACTGTACCATTTCGTCTGTTGGGCATGATGACATAGTAACAGGCACTGGAATTCACGTTGGATGGGGAAAAAGACTTTTGTCACTTCTTAGAAAACACTAATGTTTTGATGTTGAATATTTCACACTACAGATCTTTAGGGAAGCTCCAGTGTTTTTATTTATTTTTTTAACCCCATGCATTTTACTGAAACCTTCATGGTAGATTCTCCGAAGTTTTCCAGTGTTTTCTACCTAATTTCGCAACCTGGTGTTTTGGTTTGTTGCAGATTAATTTAAAGTTTTCCCATTTTGTGGCTTCCATTGAGGCGGTTTTTACGGGCAGCCTTGCTTGTGTGACATCCCGAGCTGCATGCCCCTTGATATTTGCTCCGAATTTGCTAAAAGAACAAAACTTTGAGCTTGTTTTTGGTCACTTTAGGCAAATAATGAATGAAACTGTCTATTAGAGCCACTACTTCAGTCGTCAAGCACGCGAGAGGTTTTTTGACAGTATCTGTGGTACTTTGGTTTATTGTGTTGTCATAGCTTAACGAAGCGCAGTTTTGGTTTCCTGGTTTTTTACTGTTCTATGATTGTTTTTCTCATTATTTTGAAAAACTGAGTCAGAACTAAGATGGGGAGCTTCAAGAAATATAATGTATATGTCAACTCAACATGAACGGAAACGCTCCCGAGTTGTTTTTCAAGTTAGTGTTTTAAGTTAGTGATTAACACTGATATCAGTTAACATTGACAGTGATTAACATTACCATTGTCTTCATTGCCCAGTCAGAATCGGCATTCAGTTATCTGTAAAAGCCTCATCTTCTGCTGTGTATCAGCGTCTAGAATCGGAAGAAGCATGTATAAACGAAATGCCAGTGTTACATAATCTGAATGTTGTAATTAATGATCTTTCAATAAAAATGTAGATGTGTCAAACTTGTGTTTTTTTAACACAATCAATTTGAAATAACTAATTGTAGATTACATTCAGGGTCAGGTTTATAGATCATTCTTGGAAAGGCCATTTGGGGCAATCTCTTTTATAGCGTGTATTCGTCAAAAATTAGGGCTTGGTGTGGTCTTCCTGTGTAAAATTCTTGCTTGGTGGGCCATCTCCCCCTTAAATCTGCCCCTTATTAAAGTGTGAAACCTGGCACCAATTCGTCGGACAGAGCAGCCTCTCGCTGGCCTATATATGGGTTGAGGTTGAGGGAGATATTGAAGTTGTTTTGGCAAGCCCATACGATGTGACAGGATGTAGCTGGGTCCTTCTTGCAATGAAAGCATCCTGTTGTGAAGTCAGTGAGGTACCACTTGTGGATGAGTTGTGGCGGAATCGGTGTGTTTGTAGTCTGCGGAGTGCGTGTTCTTCGTGCCTGGTCATGAGGGCAGCCCTGGCCAACGGCTTCCTGAAATCGGGTTCCTCCTGCTGACTATGTCCAGTATAACTGTCAGTAAAGATGTTTCTTCCTCCTGCTGCCAGCGATTCGAGAATTCGAGTTTTTCTGCAATGTGGTTAGGTTTCTTTAGTTTTCATATTGATGCAATTCACAGCAGCATGGTGTTGGAAAAGGGGTGCATAAACCTGTACTTGTGAAGTATCAACGCTGTGCAACCTGACGTTTACTATTGCTTGGCGTTGTTGGGATGGTATGCACTGCTGTGTTGTGGCGCTGCGGCGTTGGCCTCCATAAATCCCCTAAATGAATGCTTTTCTCCCTCCATCTCATGCGCGGGTGGTGGCAGAACCTAGCTTGGGTCTAGCTAACATGCTTCCTGGGTTCAGGTGCACCGAGCAGCGGAAGAAAATGCGTAGTTTTCATTTTACACTTATGCGTGAGTGTATGTGCTCCGTTGCGTGCTTTTGTGGGTGTGCATTTGCATGTGTTCATGTGTGTAGGTCTGCATGCTTGTGTATGAGGAAGTGAATGCATAGGCATGGAAGACGGGAAGAGAGAGAAAATGAAAACTTTTATTTAGTCGGCCAAAAGGCTGCATGAAGTTGGAGCACGGCTATACACCTCTTTTATAGGAGTAAAGACACCTAATTTTAGTTGCATGTTTTCTTCTCTGTAAGAATGCCTAAGACATCAGAATGAATGGATCACCATATCGTATTCACCTATGACCGCTAAATAATGTATAAGTGAATTTCTCCTCATGCTGTTTCGATTTCATCAATTCGATGATGGTTGTGGCATGTAAGAAGTGCTAAGGCCACATGGGGCACGAAAAAAATGTAGTCGCTGATCATTGTTAGTTGTCATTCCAGTTCTTGGAGGAGGCTGCCGTAAGCATTGTAGTGAATTAAAACTATGCATCAAATGATTCTGCAGTCTTATTTTTCATGCCTCATGTGACCTAAACACTTATTACACATCGCAGCTACTGTTCGATTGGTGAAAAAGAGTCAGCATTGTAGTGATGCCACCGGCTGTTGGGCCAAACTGTGCCAAACCAGATGAGCCACGCCATCCTGATAAAAATTGGGAAAATTGCGCCAAACTGCTCCACACTCGCTGCTTTCGAATTTGGCGGCGCCGTGTGCTTGCTATCCAGGCAGGCATAAACTTAGCAGCTGTCGCCGCCGTTTCCAAAGGTCCGTTGAAACCTGCTTATTTATTTATTTATTTATGCATACTGCTAATCTTATCTGGGATAGTTGCAGGAGGGCATTACAGGGTCAATAGAACAACTGAAAAAAATACATTCAGTTGGTAAACGTTAAATGAAAAACAAATGTCAAGGGTAAAGCAGAGCCACTAATCTCTACCGTAACTAAGAACTAAAAGAACAAAATAGCAACGATGGGTTAAATCTTGTAAAGAACAGCAACAGAATAAACAAATTCAGTTTCTTAAAACACTACAACAAAACCGAATACAGTAACATGAACTGCAAGAGATACGAAAGCAATAGTATTGGTAGTTAGTGTACACTGGAAAAAGTGAAAACAACTACACTGGAAAAAGTAAAAAATTAGCGACAAATAAACACTGGGGGAATGATTTGCTGATTATGTATTGTGCTCTCAACTGCAGTCGCAAACATTTTTAATGATGAATTGAGGCAGTCCCATCTATGTAGAAGTACTTGCTGTTGAGCTAGTTGGTTCATAATAAATCTGAATGGCGCGAGGGAGTGAACACAGGAAGATAAAAACTGCATCTGGTGTCTTTCGATTTCCAGCTCAGTGCCATAGCCGTAATGCACATTTTAACTGCCGCATCAATCTCATTCGTGCTAGGCCAGTGCGTGTTATAAATGGGCACAGCTGCATGGAATTGCTGGATTTGCACTTCGCCGTTTGTTTCAGTTTTGCAACAGGGTGACCTCGGCGCTATACAATTTGTCTAAAAAATGGAGCTCTATACATTGTTCAGAGTTGGTGCTGGCTTGTGCACACAACAGGCAAAAATGTCAACGATGTCAACGACCTCGCCCACCCAACATTTTTCCAGAGAGGCCAGCCAGCCCCCCCCCCCCCCACCCCCCAAGTGTCCAACTGCTTGCACTTGAATCGGCTGGAGTTCTGACGATTGAAGAATTTCAGTTCTAGGGCTCCTTTAATGCAAATCACAGTGGCGCTGAGCTACTTTGCTTCGTAGCCAGTTGTAAAGCATTTCGTATAACCAGTCATATGTCCCAACAGAAGTCGACTGTCTGACCCGTGTACATGATCATGATTAGCGGAATTAAAAACAAAACTGTGCACAAACTTTTTTACTGCAATTGATCACTCCTTATGCGTACAGCTTCCCATTTTAATTCGTTTTATATTGCCGTGAATCTCTTGCACCGCTTATTCGTTCGCACTCAAAACCGCCGGCCGGCGGCTTTATCGTTTTGTTTATTTAACGCGAGATGCGACCAGACTTAGCTCCATTGATCGTGGCCACGCGCAAATGCTTCCACATTTTTCCAGATTGTTGTATTTGCTTTTGGTTCTTCATCTAGAAGCCTCCTTGCCAGCTTTCAGTTGAGATCTGGAAAAAAAAAAAAAAAACAGCGCACCTTAAGACAAGGACAGAGGAAGATATAAGGACAAAGCGCCGACTTCAAGTTCAACTTCAAAGCCCCTTGATAATTCCTAGTATCAAGGGGCTTTACCTATCGCTGCTTCTTCGGCGGCGGCGATGCGCCGGTGCATGGGTGCGCGGGCACAAAAAAGAAGCGCCCTCTTTTTTTTTTTCCCCGCCGTCGGGAGATGCACGCATCTTGCGCCCCGAAAAGCGCCCGCTGCCAAGGGACAGAAAGCGGATGACGGTTTTTTATTTCATTTGGCAATATACGAAGCGTTCCAGCTAAGCGAGTCTCCGACTGAGTTTTGTGTTTGCACTGGGCGCGGGATATACGATAAGCGAAATTTTCATCTGTAGCGCTCAAGTAGTACCACTGTTGTGTATTTGGATTTCTCGCGCTATCTTTTAGAGCTTGAAGAAAAAATTACTGGGACGGTACCTTGTTGCGAACAAGAAGTTAATATTTAAAAAGCTAGCTAGTCAGTCTAAACTAATTAATCGACTGTGCAGTGCGAAAAAGAAAGTTAGGCAGGGTTTAATCATATCGTTATACCAAAGGTCGAGCGAAAGCATTTTGGCGATGGCCCAGACCAGATTTGGAGGTCGTCATCGTGTAGGGCACGCTCATTGCGCGCTCAATATGGTAGGACACTCAGTTATGATTGGTCCAAATCGGCCGAGGTCAAATTTTGGGTCTGGCCCAGGCCAAATTTAGAGACTGCCATCGTATCGAGCACATTGAAATTAGCCTGAAAATTGATTTTGGTCCCAATCAATGAGGGTCAAATTTCGGGGTGAGATACGCAACATTTCGGAAACGACCCGGGTCTAATTTGGAGACACCATCGCATTGACCATAATCAGATTATACTTGTCGTCTGACTTAAAGCTGTTGCTATGAAATCGCTAAGTGCGAAGGTAACTTCAATGTCATATACGCACATCGGACTGGAACTCAAGTTTTGCCTTCAATAGAGAGATATATCTGTTACTGCAGAGTAGGCCACACGACCCTCAGCAGTACTGAGCCCATTTTACGCGCCTAGGACACTCCTTCAATTGTTAAAAACGTGGTTACATTTAGCTGGACACCTGTTCTATTTATATGGAGAGGGAGAGAGAGAAACGTAGGGCAAAAATTCATCCCTTTCCTCACCAAAACATTGGCTAGTTCGAGCACATAAAGTAAATACACAACTGTAAAATACAAGCATTTGCGATAACCTGGTTGTACACACAGATGCATATCAGAATAAAATGCATTAAAACAGACAGGAATGTCAGCAAAACGATCCGGTATGGAATGTTACTAGCATGACGGATTTATCTCTTTCAGACACTCTGAGTTTTGCTATCGAGAAAAATGTGAAAATTTGTATGTCTATTTCCAAAACCCCCACTTAACACACCCCAAAAAAAACATGACTGGTTCAAAATCGCCCGGAATGCACTCACGCCGCACATTTCCACGCTCGCTGAATTACTCTTATTCTTCTATAAAACCCACTTATAAACTATCTGATTATCGTCCTTATCATCCGAGGATGCTTCTGCAACGGAAACGCAGCTACACTGCCCTTTAGTATAACGGCATGCCTCAGGCCTGCCTCAGAACTTCCTGACGTCCATGGTTTTTTTTTTCGAAAAGCAATCTTTTTTTTTTTTCAGGCGCGAAATGACCTTGCCGTGTTTTTTTTTTCTGTCGGAACACCGCTAGCGGTAAGCAACGGGAATACTAAGGTCAATAACACTAGCTGGGGCTACGGTGGCTAGAGGGGGAGGTGAGAGTTTCGCTACTGTAGTTTCGCAGCGGGCCGTGCACGGAAGCGGGTGTCTTAGTCATTCATGCTATTGACAGGTGGCGCCCGCGTCGCGTCTTAGATTAGAACGTTACTCAGGAGCATTTGTGGGACATACTGGGCACATTGGATGTGGAAAATGGAGTAATTACTCTTTTAAAAGATTTTATATATATATATATATATATATATATATATATATATATATATATATATATGTGAAGGGAGCCAACAGTCACCGAAACCGAGGCGCATAGGGGAATGTTTAATTTTTTTTATAATGTGTTTTGCTAATCAGTGGGATAATGATACTAAGATTAATCTATCGCTTAAAGAAAATTACTGATAAAGCAGCAGAAAAAACAGCCATGCCGCCGGTGGGATCCGAACCCACGACCTCCGAATATCGCGTCCGGTGCTCTTACCAACTGAGCTACGGCGACGGCTGTCCAATCTGCTGCTTTCGTGGGTATATTTTTGCTTGTAAGCTAACCTTGAGAGTGTTCACCAGCGCCCTCTTCGGATTACGACCGGGACCTGACGGAGGGACGACAGCGAGAGCGCCGTGACTAAGAGAAATAGATGAGTTCTTTCCTTTAATGTTTTGAGAGTTTAGATTTAGGCTAGTTTTAGATCTAGGCTAGTTATATGAAGTGCTCGCGAAAGAGCAGGTCAGTGCCCTAAGGGCCAGGCCTTTTCCGGCCGGCAGCTATAGATTTGCAGGGCTCATTTGTGAGTTAACTGGTTTAGACAAGTAGTTAGTATTTCTTTCTAGGTGATTGGCTTTTGCGGTAGGCAGAATTTTGTTTTAGCACGTGGTTGCAAGTGGTTTTTTCTTTTCTAGCATTTTGTGGTAGTAATAATATAGTGCTGCTAAGATGGTCAATTAACTGAAGGTTAAATGCAAGGAGTGTGAGGCGTCGGTGAATTTGCAGGAAATGCGGTTCGAATCTGTAGAGGAGGTCGAAGGCGCGGATTCTATGTGCAAATGCTGCGTATTAAGTGCACGCCTGTACAGGGCTACGTATGGATGCCCTAGAAAAAGAGCTACAGGTAGAGAGGGCAGAGAAGCGGAAACTTCAAGAACAGATTAGTCAAGTGTTGGAGGCAAAAATGGCTGACACCGCCAAGCGAAGCCACATTGGCGGACATTCCAGCGCCAGCCACGTGGACGGGGCCTGCGCTTGCACGGACAGCGATAAGGAATTAGGTCAGGCAGGTTCAGACAGGAACAGCTACGCACGCGTTGCAGCTAGGAAGTCTGGAGGAGATGGAGAGAAGGGGAACAAGCTAACTCCCACGAATTAGGTCACAGTCAAGAGGCAGCGTGATAGTCCGGAAGTTAGGATGGAGGAAGGGAATAGCCTAGTGCTTATTGGTGGTGACTCAAATATGAGTAGGTGCAGAAGCTCTATAGTAGTGGAGCGTGTAAATGGTGATAAGCGGGTAGCAGTCGGGGCATTCCCAGGCAGGACAATTGACGCAGTACTGAGAGACAAAAAACGAACTTTCTGAGAATGTTGCAGAGCACAATGTGGTAGTGGTAGCGGCGGGGCTAAATTATGTCTTGAATGGTCAAGCCGCAAAAGTAGTGGAAAGATTAGCGCAGGGAGTTGACGATTTAAGGGCGATAGCACAGCAAGTCCAGATCGTGGTGTGCACAGTGCCGGAAGTGCAAGGACGGAACGGAGAAATTGCCGAGGACGTTGCGGCTGTTAATCGGGAAATGAGGAAGTTATGCCAGGAAAAGGCGCCGATATTATTCTGCTGGGGGACATAAGTGGCCACATCGAGGATATGGATGGATACACTGATTGTAACGGGAAGTTGATGCTAGACTTCTGTGAGCGACACAACCTAGTTATTGTAAATAGAGAAACTAAGTGTGAGGGACAAATCGCGTTGGAATCCCGTAACAGGCAAACGACCATTGACTACTGCTTAATGTCGCAGGGGATGTATAGCAAGCTCGCAATAATGGAAATAGACGAAGAGGGGAAGTACAGCCTCGGTAGTGATCATAAGCGTATTAGTCTACAGTTAGGAGCCCTGCTCAAAAGAGAAATAAAGGGGAGTCAAAAAGAGTACCAAAATTAAATGACGAACCAATAGCGCAAATAGAGGCCGGTATAGAGTAAGTAATAGAGAAACGCCCCATGGAAAAGTGGGATTATAATCAGTTAGAGCTACTTATTAGTACAAAAATAAAGTCAAAGGAGTAAACCGCTAGAGAGGAAAGAGGAAGCCACGAAGTTGCTGGAATAAGGAAATTAGGGAGGCCATCGAACAACGACGGTTGGCATCACGGGAACACTGAGAAGCAAAGAGGGCTCAGTTATCTGAAGAGGAAATAGGTCGAAAATGGGTATCTTATCTATAAAAGAAACAGCAAGTGCAGGTCCTCGTCTAGGCTAAAATAAAGCAGTCCTCTGATCGCTGACTGGCTGAAGTTCGCGATGCAATTAAAAGGGGGCCAAAAAAATTCGGGAACCATATAAGCTAGCTGGGCAAAACGAATCTTTGTTCAATTATACTAGCCCTTATAAAACAAAAAAAAACCGTAATACATCGTAAGGACGTAAAGTTCATTCAATATTCCCGCACGACATTTTCTAATTACTGTTTTGCTGAAAAAAAAATACGTCGTTTAAGTGCAGGCTTCACTTTTCTCGACGTGAGGGGTGTGTGTTCTGAAGTTTACAATAAAACGTTCCTGTGAAGTTAACCGCAATCTTCTAGAAATTACAAAAAAGCAAATAGCAAACTCTCTACCACATTTACTCGCGTAATAAATCCGCTTCTTTTCCCGCGGACTAAAATTTCTGTCCAAGCTTTACACTTTTGCAATCCACTTATCAGCTTTCTCAAAACACGCACTGAGCGAAATTCCGAGAAATACAATTGTCAAACCTGCCTAACTCTTATTTTTCTCTGCCACGTACTTCAAGAAACGAAAAATAGATAACAAGTAAATGCATTGTATGACACACGACAGTACTAGACGTCGCCAGGATCCTTCAAGAGCCTCTTCCCCTCCCTCCCGCAACCGGTCGCCCCCGCACCGCGTAACAATTGCGCAATAGAATACCCAACAGTCCTTCCTTTCTTAGATGCCTCCAGAGCCGCCTCTGTGTGCTGAGAAACGTAAACTTTCTCCCTGCACACGTCACCGGCGCACGTGTCTCAGGTCTGGCTCGCAAAGCATGTGCCTTGTGACCGGCATGGGCAGGAGGTGCTCGTCACGTGCAAAGCCAGTTTTGAAGAAAAAGTTGGCGGCTTTGCCCATCGGGCCTTTCCCCTTGGACGTCACGCTGTTTACACCAGGGATAGGTCTCTCCCTGCTGTCTTTTAAAGAAAGTGACGAAAGCTTTGGTTTACACAAAAACCTGTTTCGGCATGAGGTAAAGCACAATTCCAGAAATGTAATTCTGTCATGATGTTTCCGACATGCCTCTTGTGACAACAGGGGGAAAAACGTGAGCGTTACACGTGATCACGGATCCTTGACCCTGTCTAACCCTGGTGTAAGCAAAGTGAGGAAAGCTTTGGTTTACACAACAACCTGTATCGTCATAAGTTAAAGCACAATTCCAGAAATACAATTCTGTGGCACCTGAATGAGGGAAGACCGTCTGTTGGTGGTTCTGTATGACCATTCTGTAAGACAAATGACCACGATATCACTTATTCTCAATGCCCTCGAAAGAAACGTCGTCCGCTAGCTGCGCCTACTCAGGCTGGAGTCAAGATCTTCAACCGTTTTGCTGCTCTGTCGACAGACACAGATGAGGCAGATACTGAAAAACCGCCAGCTTCTTTGTCTACACCTTCCGATATCCGCCCTTCCTATGCCTCTGTTGTAAAGACTGGTTCCCATACCTAGCGGAAAAAAGATGAATTTCCTCCAATAACTTCCTCTATGCCTGATGAGATCTCTGCCATCGATGACGCGATCGCCAACGTTCGCCAACAACTTGATCAGCTCTGCCAACGTCGCTCTCTCTTACTACAACGTCCGCATATACCGCCAGTTCAGCCTGTTTCCCAAGTGCCTCCTTTGTCCAATGTACACAGTCATTCAGACTCAAAATATGACCAATCAGAGCAATCTGTAACAACACCTTCACTGTCATCCCTCATTATCCTATTGCAGCAACTCCCTCAGATGATTGAATCTGTTTTGCAAGCGAATGGCTACTAACGCTGCGTCCCATGTCGTGCAATGGAACTGTCGGGGTCTTACTAATAAGCTCCCTGAATTGAAGCTGCGCATTCAAGAAGGCAAACTCTCTGCTTGGGCTTTCCTTCTCCAGGAGCATAATGCCATCGTTCCTCTCTCTGGTTATTGTGCATATCACAATCCATCAATACCCGACCGCCGTAGTGGTCTTGCTCCTGGTAAAGCAGCTATATATGTTCATTGTTTGACACCACATTCTCTCGTCGACCTGTCTCGTTGGTGCAATACCCGACAAGAAGTAATTGCCATTCTCACTAAGCCGCAACGTACTCCAGTACTATTGGTTTCTTTTTACGGCCGACCCCAATCCTTTACACTCAACCTTGGATGGCTTACACATCTGCGCACCTCTTACCCAGGTGTACCCATACTAGTTGGAGGAGATTTTAATGGGCCACATACAGCCTGGAGTTACACCCATAACTCTAACATAACATAACTCTAAACGTGGAGATCAGGTTTACGACACGTTTTTTGACCAGTCGTTTACACTTCTGAACAACACCTCTAATTTTACCCGCCCGCGTGCGCCTCCATCAACTCCGGACCTTACATGGTGGCTGGGTCCCGGCAATCCTCACTGGTCTTGTGACGCAGACACCTGGGGCAGTGATCACTCCCCCATCCTAATTGACTTTGCTTCAAGTACATTGCGTAAAATTCGCCGGAAGGTCCATGTAACTTCTTGGGACAGCCTTCGCACGGATGATCGCCTCGCTTCAATAACTCGTGCCTCAGCACTTTTTACATTTATGCTTGTCTTAACTCAGAACACAGTTTCTTCCACTGTCAACGAAGACCAACCAAATCCTGACTTTCACCTCCTTAATCTCTGGGCAACCACAGGGCTCAGTTTTAGCCCCAGCTCTATTTAACATTGCATTCATTCCTCTGATACATAGTCTTTCCACCCTTCCTAATGTTTAGGTTCTGGCATATGCAGACGATATCACTCTCTGGTCCACAAATCGCTCAGCTCAGGTGCAGCAAGACTCTCTGCAAAATGCCCTCAATCTTCTACACAACTTTCTTGCCAGCACTGTCCTCTCCCTCAACCTCTCCAAATCCTGTTACGTTCATGTGGGCAATAAAGCTGGCCGCCGTATTTTCAAAGCCACTGCTCACTATTGACAACGCACCTCTTCCTGAAGTGGAACATACCAATGTTTTGGGCCTGCATGTTCATTCTTCAGGCAAAGGCACGGCTTGGTTATCAGCTATGCGCAAGAGTGCTATAAACACACTTGGCCTCATCCGCAGAATAGCCAATCGCTCTGGAGGTGCCCGCTTCGATACAGCTCGTCGACTTGTTCGTGCTGTCTTTCAACCTCGGCTCCTATACCAGGCTCAGTTTCAACAACTTACGAAACGACAGTGGTCTACACTCAAAGCACTCAACCACGAATCCATGCGAGTCATTACTGGCCTACCCCGAGCAACTCCTATTTGTCTGCTGCAGGAGTATGCGCAGCTCAACACGCTGGAAGATTTAATTACCCAGCGACAAACTAACAGAGCACAGAAAGTTTCTCTTCGTCCAATGTTCGAGCGTCAACCACCTCCATGGGACTACTGCCACATTACATCAAACAAGCCAGCTTGTCATAAGAAGTCAGAGTTCTCCTCTCCGCCATTACCATAAACTTTTTCTACCCAACATAATGACTGCATCCTTTACACAGATGTCGCCATAACTTCAACGGGGGGATCAACTGCTTTTATAAGCCCCACACACCCTCGACTCTACAGCCGCCAGACCTACTGTACTGAAAATTCATCACCTCTTCCCTTGGAGCTCCAAGCGATTTTAAATGTCATAGCAGCTTTACCTGACGACCCTCCTTATAACCAGGTACACCTATTCACTCATCCCCAAGAAGCTGTCAAGCACCTAAAGAAAGTGCGTGGTACCCTTCGGGTTTCCCAGGACATACATGCTGCTTGCAAATCTTACCCGGTTCCTATACTCATACACTGTCTTCAAGCACGCACAGATGCCGATAGCATCGCATCTGACATGTCATCTCGTTTAGCGGACGTACCGCAAACACCTCCTGCCTCTTTGCCACCAGATCCACTTCTGACACATTTAACATCTTCAGCCTCCCTCAGGCGGCGTACACGTGCTCTTATTCCCCCGTGTACCCACCCTCTTCCTCCCAACTTATCACGGATGGAGGAGGTCTCTCTGAGGCGGCTGCGTGTCGGAGTGGCCGTTACGCCTGCAGTTCGCCACCAGTGGCAAAGTGAGAAGATTCCTGCGCCAGAAAAATGCCCTCACTGCGACACACCCGCTTCTGACACCACTGTTCACCACCTATTGTGGACTTGCCCAGGAACTTCGCTGGTGCGCGCTCGCGTTCTCCAAGAGGCAGGCGTGTCCTCAAACAATGACTCCGATTTCAACTTGTGGATAACGAAAAACATTTATGCCCGAGGATTATGTGACTTTTTACACCTTACTGGACTCCATGCCTTTTTGTAACCCATTAACGTAATAACGTTATTTAATGGCATCACGTTTTATGCCGCGCGGCACATTCAGCGTCCTAAATAAATAATAATAATTCTGTGGCGAAGTTCAGTTTCCGACAGGCGTCTTGCGACAAAAGGGAAAGAACAGGAGCGTGTCACTTGGTCCCGGATCCTTGATGCTGTCTTTATGCTCGCTTGTTCGCTGGCGTGCTATCTGGCTGGCATGCTATAAATACAGCACCATCGGGATGCTAAACCACATTCGTCCATACCCTGCAACTACTTTCTTTTCTTTTATTTTCTTTGCTTGTCGTTGCTTGATTTACCAAAGTATGCGATAGTATTGTTCAGTGAAGTATAATAGGTTTTTCACGCGACCACATGAATAAAAGCTGTTACAGGCAGAGTAATCTGCGAACTGGGAAAAGCTGCAGTGAAATAATACAAATTCGTTTGAGTACAACCTATGAAGGACAGCGCACTGGAGCCTCTTCGAACTAATTTGACCCCCTGGGGAAATAGCCCGGGCGCTGTTGAATTTCGCGTCCGCTGAAATGTGGGCATAGCGGCTGGGTTCTGAGCCGGAATTACATCACTCGGCACCCTGTGCAAGACCTTGCTGCCCCCCCCCCTCTCTCTCTCTCTTTATTTTTGCGAGACAGTTTCTCTGATTTTTATTGCCCGTCCTAATGAATGCATTGGTGCGGGCGCCTGTAGTTTTCATCATTTTAACATTCTCAGTGCAGTATTTGCACTGGCGTCGGCAGGACACTTAGTTTTTCTTTATTTTACTTGGCCCTTTAGCTTAGGTCCCTTGACATTCTTTGACCTTGCATATTGCGAACAATTTTTTACAGGTTTTTCATAGAGATTTGAGGATGAAGATGAATCGTAAAAGCAAGCTGCTTGAGGTAACGCAAATCGTCTCCTATACTGGTAAAACAGAATAATTTATTCCTTAGAATGAATACAGCACAGCCTCACCGGACGTATGCAAACGCTCCTCAAAGGAGGCTCTCAAGCCAGTGGCGTCAGCTGATAGATATGACGTCACGGCTAATCCTGTTAATCCGTGGTTAATCCTCTTGAACCTGGCGGCCCCCTGCGATGTCACTCTGAGAGGTGCGGGCCAATTAACTGCGATATCACGACAATCGGCCGACGCAGCAGCCTAGCGACTGGCAGCGTAGCAAAATGCTACAGCCACCATATTTGCCATTTATATCTAACATAGTGAGCTGCTTCCTTGATGACGTCCATATAAAAGCGCTTTTTCGTGGGACAGAAGTGGACAAGATTAAAGTCACCAATTTATTTCCAAAAAGAGAAAAAGTTGGCAGCTTGTAGTATATCTAAAAGGGAAGTTTAGCACATCAAAAGCGAAGCCTAATTTCTGCAGTGTATCCCACAGATAAGATCCTGGCAATACATCATACACGATTATTACAGAAGTCTGAATGAAAGAACACCGAAAAGAAGTCGCCAATAGCTGTTGTAATAAAGGTACGAATAGTGATCATGAGTGAAATTGTTCATTCATACTAATATGTTTTGTAGGTTTTGAAACCAGCACATTTATTAAAATGCGTACATAAAAACGAAATGTTCTGAACCCAGGTTAGAACCCTGTGTGCAAACTCCAGTCACCATAAGGATTAAAAGAATAAACTCAGACACATATTCGCGAATACTTTTTGATGCCGGCTGTTTGAATGCCGCTACGCTCTTTCAAACTAACAAAAATAGCTAAAATTGCAAAGAGGTAGCTCTCAAGGCATATTATATCGTGGTCACATGCGCAGACATTTTTATTAATAACACAGGGCTGACAATTTGCAAAGTTGCTCCACGACAAGCGTATATGAACACCCGTGAGTACTTTAGGTAGCTGGGTTAATGTTCATCGTAATAACCTTCTTTATTTAAAACTCCGGTCGAGACACTGGGTTCGAGCTCTCACATGTGTTATTTTCTACAAGGCATAAGTCACCCGATAAAAAGGTAAGCATCAAAATGGACGCAAATTCATCAGTCCGAACCATTCCTGCAGCGGAGCTTGTTACCGGGCGCCATCGTTCATATTTTAAGCAATATCAGGTTTCAGATTAAAAGGACTCAGGAATTCCTTCTTGATCAAAGCTATGTCAGATTGCACACCATTTTAAGTAGAATATGTTAGGATACGCAAAACCTGGAAGCATTTTCGAAATCTGTCCGTTTTACGGCGCTATACAGTTTCAAAGTCTGACAAAATGAGCAAAATTTGGCCCCCTCCCATAGGCAGCATCGTATAATATTCAAATTCTCTGGGAAGCTCGTGTATTAACAGCAGAGAACTGAAACTTGGGTGCATTTCTCAGCTAAGTGTTTATTATACAAATCCCTGAAGCATTTTTTTGTAGGGGCTTTTGTTCACGTTTTACGATTTTTTTTGTACCCCGTCCCATTCAGTTACGCGCCCTGCCGCCGCCACTGCCGGCAGATGGCGCAAGTAGTAGATGTCCCGGAAAGCTGGGCATGAGTGCACGTTAAAGATCCCCTGGTGGTCGAAATTATTCCGGAGCCCTCCACTACGACACCTCTTCCTTTCTTCTTTCACTCCCTCCTTTATCCCTTCCCTTACGGGGCGATTCAGGTGTCCGCCAAGATGTGAGGAAGATGTGAGACCCTAACAACCACAACCAATTATAGAAGAAAGGGAGGGAATTAACAAGGAGAACAGGAGCCGGATTATGATCCCCCTTTCCCAAAAAACATGCACCCAGAACTAGACATGAAAGAAGACAAGAGATTCGAAGCGCTGGACAGACAGAGAGAAAAACTTTATTCAGCAAGTGAGTTTTAGACCCAGCTGGGTCCCTGGGCCACTGCGCGGTCCCGCACTGCATCAAGTAGGTCATGCCGGGACATGACGTCGGCAGCCCGAGTCACGGCAGCTTCGGGTCTGCAGACATAAGCAGGACCTCCAAGTCCTCCCAGCTCGAGATGGCGTGCTGTCACCGCGGTGGAGGGTCAGTAGGGCAGCCGAAAAGGATATGGGAGAGTGTGGCGTGGGGGTCACCACATAGGGAGCATGCAGGGGATGTGCCGCAATAGTGGGATAAAAGCTGAGGGGATGACAGAGAGCGGGTCTGGAGGCGTCTGAAGAGGATCTGTTGGGAGTGCGTAAGAGAGGGGTGGGGAGGAGGGTAAGTCCGACGGTCCAAACGGGGTATTTGCGTGAGCTCCGCAAAGGTGTGCGCCCGCTCCCTCGAGAATCCTGGATCGAGACTGTCCTGAGCCCGGCAAATCAGACCTCGGGCCAATTTATCGGCAGCCTCGTTTCCAGGGTTCCCAGAGTGAGCCGGCACCCACTGAAGCTCTACCCGGCGCGGTAAATTTTGGGTAGGGGTGTTCAATAATTGCCAGGCAGGGGCGTGAATCCTGCCCCTGGAAAAGTTGGACAGAGCCGTTTTGGAGTCGCTGAAGATGTATTGGGCGTCCGAATGTGCAAGGGCTAGGGCGATGGCGGTCTCCTCTGCCTCCTCAGGCGTAGAGCCCGAGGGAAGACGGTGAGTTAGGGGGTGAGGTAGGGTTGGATTGTGTACAACTGCTACCGCTTCTTGCGCTGTACATGCGGCATCTACCCAAACGGCATCGTGGGCTTGCCCATAGTACTTATGGAAGGCATTAGCGCGAGCTACGCGGCGAGGGATGTGATATTGGGGATGGACGTTTCGAGGAAGGGGTTTCACAGCTAGAGGTGTATGGATGTGTCGAGGGATGGGTATAAGGGTTGACTGGTTAGCGGGTATGTTGATGCGAAGGGAGGAGAGTATATGGCGGCCAGTGGCGCTCGTAGCAAGTCTAAGGTACTGTGTCTGAAGGTGCGCGTCAACTAGTTCCTGAATGGTGTTATGCATGCCTAGTGCAAGAAGTTTGGCTGTGCTAGTGCTACTAGGTAGGTTTAGGGCTGCCTTAGTCGCAAGGCGGATCATTGCGTTCACGCGTTCGGTTTCGTGCGGTTCAATTTGAGATATGGGGTTGCGTATAGAATGTAGCTAAGCGTAAATGCGTGCACTACTTTCATGTTGTCCGCTTCGTCTAAACCCTTGTTAAGGGAGGACACGGCGTAGAAGGTGCAACACGGATTGCGTGGAGGTCTTAAGCCTTTTAAGGGTATGTTCATTTCGTCCAGAATCCTGCAAGTGGAGGCCAAGGATGCGGAGGGTGGGTGTGATGGGGATAGGGGATCCTTTTAAATTGATTTGGATGGGCGAGTTAGCGCTATATTTTGGCCTAATTAGGAAGAGCGCGGACTTAGATGGGGAACACTCGAGCCCGATGGATGAAGCGTGAAAGGAGATGGTGTCTGCTGCTAACTGAAGAGTTTCCTCAATTTCCCCGTCAGAGCCATGAGTGGTCCATGTGGTAATATCATCAGCGTACAGGGTATGAACTCCAGAAGAGGGCAAATACGGGCTGGTTGGTACATGTTTTACGAATTGGAAAAACAGCGCAATCAAAGACGAGACACAAGAGAAGCGCTGGTGTTTTGTGCTTCTCTTGTGTCTCGTCTTTGATTGCGCTGTTTTTCCAATTCGTAGTACAGGGTATGCTTTAGGTGTGGGATTAGAGCCAGTTTGTGAGCCAGGGGGATGAGAGCAACGTTAAAGAAAAGGGGAGAAAGGACCGCCCCTTGAGGGGTTCCGAGTTCTCCGAGTGTATAAGGGGATGTGGTAATCTGATCTATGTGCAGGGAGGCAGTGCGGCCCGAGAGAAACGCGAGAGCGTAATTGTAGGTTTTAGGGCCTACCTGTAGAGCCTGCAGTTCCCGTAAGATGGCATCGTGTCGAATTCTGTCAAATGCCTTGGTGAGGTCAACTGCCAGGATAGCTTTAGTGTGGTGGGGGATGGTATCATCAAGCACGTCATGCGCAATTTGAAGAAGGGCGTCCTGCGCAGATAGATGCGCACGAAATCCGAGCATACTGTGGGGGAAAAGGTGGTTGTCTTCCATGTACATTGTTAGCCGAGCAAGAATTATGTGCTCGAAGACCTTGCCTAGACAGGATGTAAGAGAAATGGGGCGGATGTTGTCTAGGGTGATAGGCTTGTGGGGTTTTGGAATAAAAATAATTTTTCCATGCTTCCACGAGGCAGGGAGAGTACCTGCCTCCCAACATTCGTTAAAGTAGTTGACTAAGTCAGAGATGGAAGCATCGTCAAGATTTCTGATAGCTGCATTGGTAATTTGATCATCTCCAGGAGCGGTATTCCGTAATTTCAATATGGCGGCGCGAAATTTTGATTCTGTAATAAGGGCGTCAAGTTCGGGCTGGGGTGGGCCTGCATAATCAGGATACTTGCAAGGGAGACCGGGGGTTGTATAGGTGCATTTCACTTGGGCGAGGAAGGCGTCGGTGTCCTGTCGATGGTTGTGAGCGAGGCGGCGAATGCTAAGGCGCGTCTGAGATTTGGATTGCGTGGGGTCTAGTATGTGCCGTAATAGATGCCAAGCGCGGGTTGTGGAGAGATTGCCGCGGAGACCGTCACAAACCTGAGCCCAATTAGCTTTGCAAATAGTGGCACTACATTGTATTATTTGGGATTGAATCTGGGCAAGTTTTAGTTTTAGTCTCCTATTGTGCTTCTGAGTCTTCCACCTTTGCGTTATGCTGTCCTGTGCTTGGAGGAGGTGGGCGAGCTTGCTGTCAATAACAGGGGTGTCTGGCGTAGAGTCGAGCGTTTGAGTGTGTTGGCGAATGTCTTTTTGCAACTGAATAATCCAGGTGTCTAGGTCGAAGGGGCCTGTGTTGGCTGCGCTTGTCTAAATTTGCGGAGCGCGTCCCAATTAGTGTGCTTAATGGTAAATTTGCGCTGAGATCGGCGATAGTTTAGCGTTATTCGAATTAGGTGATGATCGCTGCCTAGTGTGGAAAGAATTCTTTCCCACTGCAGGTGGTGCAAATTTCTACCAAGCGTGAGGTCTGGGCTAGTATCGGCAGTAACACTGTTACCAATCCGCGTAGGTAAGCTGAAATCATTAAAGATGGTCAGGTGGAGCGCCAGCGTCTCATTGTACAAAACTGTGCCTCTGTGGTTGGTGCGCCGATAGCCCCAGTCCACGTAAGCGCAATTACAATCTCCGGCAATAAGTAGGGGGTTTGATCCGGCTGATGATGATGATGATGATGATGATGATCCGGCCAACTGGGTTGCGGATTTGAGAAGTGAGGGGAGTAAGTTAATTGGCTGACGTGGGAGAAGGTAGCAGTTAAGAAAGAACAGGCTTGATTTTGCAGGTGTGGGCGGTAAGACTTCAATAAGGCTGTTAGCGATAGGGGAGGTAATTACGTGCTCCACGTAATGCAAGGATTTACTGACATATGTGACCACCCTAGGAAGATCAGTGGGGTCTGAGGGGATAAAAGCGTATCCTGGCAGCTGCCTGCAAACATTGGCGTCCTGAATGGCGATAATGTCTGGTGGGAATGACGAACTTGCTATAATTTGCTGCAGAGGATCGCGCTTTCGCCGAAAGCCCCTGCAATTCCACTGAATAATCTGTAAAGAATTAAGGCCCGTCGGAGGAGCCATGTTGTTGGGTAGTGAGGGGAAGGAGGGGTGTGGAGAGTGGGACTGTGGGAGGATAGTCCGTTGAGAGTCCAGGAGTGAGGCCAGTTAAGCGCTCCTCTACCTTGGTCATGATGCTACATATGACACTATCCATTAGACGGGTAATGGTAGATTCAATCATAAGCTGGCACTGTGCAGTGAGTTGCGCAGTAATGCGCTCTGTGAGCCTGGCTTCCAAGTTTTGGGCGAAGGCCTGAAATTTGGCGTCTAGGTCTATTGGTTCGACTGGGCTCTCATCAGGCCTTCTTTTTTTAGGGGGAGGTTGAGCGGGTTGGGCGAAAGCATATACGACCCATGACTGCGATTGAATGGTGCAGGTGCCGCCCTTTGTCCAATTCCTCAATGGCCTGGGCCGTCTTGCTAGCCCCGTCGATCACTTTGTCATGGAAGCGAACGCAGTGTAGCTTGTCAAAACAGCGCGTCAGCTGAACGTCACTCAGGGAAAGGCGGCAGGCGAAATATTAGGAAGAGCGGTGGTTGCCAGAGGTAGCGCACGCATCTTCGCGGGCCGCCGCTAATTCCCGCGAGGGGAGAGGGACTTGAATTTCCTTGGTTGTCCAGTCCGCGGGCCGACAGCATGCCTCTCGATTTGATGGCGCACGAACACGTGATGCGCGGGCCGCGGGCGAACGGTCCGTCGTGTGAATCGGCCTTTACGGCGCGGTTCGAGTGTCTGTCGATATGTGAGACAGATAGTGCGCCATTTCCTTTCCCCAAAATAATAATAATAATAATAATAATAATAATAATAATAATAATAATAATAATAATACGAATACGGTTTATTTTCATGTTTGTACAAAACATGGGGAGATGGAAGAAAAAGCTGCTGAACAGCAACGTGACAGGCTCCCACCCCCCCTTGTTTACATAGGCAACAGCAGCTCATACAATATACATATACAGATCAGCATACACACACACACAAAAAACACGTTTTGATGGATATTTTATACATCACTAAAATTGGTGAAAGACAATTTCTGTGAAATGTATAAGTACGAAACGCAGTGTAAGTATGCATGATTGAGAATACTTCAAAGATTTGAAAGAACAGCAGTTATAAAACCAAACAGAAGAATTAACAGGTACACAGAGCATACAGATCAAACCTGAGAGAAAAAAATAATATAAAAGGTAGTGCATAGGTAGCATTTGAGAAAGAAAAAAAAAGAAAAAAAAAGAATTACACTTCTCAACCCTATTTCTAAACAACTAAAGGAATAAATCTCTGAATTCTGTTTTCGAAATGCTCATCACATCAATTTCTTTGCGAAAAAATAATACACTTGGCACTGTGTGTCGTAACATTTGTTCACCATAATTAGTGCGGCTACGATGAACTTGCCAGTGCTCAGGGAATAATAAGAATAATAATAATTGGTATTGGGGAAAGAAAATGGCGCAGTGTCTGTCTCATATATCGTTGGACACCTTCCCCGCTTTAAGGGAAAGGATAAAGGAGGGAGTGAAAGAAGAAAGGAAGAGAGGTGCCGTATTGAAGGGCTCCGGAATAATTTCGACCACCTGGGGATCTTTAACGTCCACTGACATCGCACAGCACATGGGTGCCTTAGCGTTTTTCCTCCATAAAAACGCAGCTGCCTTTCCCCAAAAGCCAATTTTCAATCTTTTTTTCACCGGAACCACGCTGTAAGGCAAGGAGAATGAAAATAAAATTGGTTTTAAGGAAAGGAAATGACGCCTGTCTCGCATATCTCGATGGACACCCAAATTGCGCCGTAAGGGAATAATAATAATAATAATAATAATAATAATAATAATAATAATAAAGACAACACCTTATTGACTAGAAGCGCCTTTGTTTATTCCAAACCATCGAGCTGGCGTGACGGTGTGGTTAGCGAGCTCGTCTCCCACTCCAGAGGCCCTGGCTCGATTCCCCAACTCGACCAATTTACTACTCGGTTTTGTTTATTAATACTCGGATTTTTCGCTCACGGCCAACGCCGCCGACGCCGACGACACGGGCTTTTCTGCGTCACCGGGCCCTTAACGCTGTCGCGTTAATACAACGTGCCTCTGTTGGTGTACTACAGTCGCAGCTTGTTAAGGGCTTACGAAGGCAACATACAGAAGACTCAAAAGAGCATTCTCGCTATGCCGGATAGAGCTAGAAAATCGAAATATACTGATATGCGTCTGCATAACCGTCGCATTGGAAAGTATTAACAGTTACCTAATATAAGGAAACTGGTCGTCGATGTACTTTCCAATGCGACGGTTAGGATGAGGTGTTCTATTGTTTCTTCAGATTTACCACACACAGCTCATGTGTCGTCTTCGTTAAATTTTTTTTCTGTAGCTGCGCGTTCTAAGACACCCTGACCTAGCTTCAAAGAGGAGGGCACTGCCTCTTGAGTTATAAAACGTTTCCTTCCTGATCTGCCTTTTCCAGCATCGATATAGTTCTACACTATGCTTCCTTTCCGTTGAATCTATACGATTTTTACCTTCGACGTTTTTAACCTGTCGTTTAATGCTCTTTTTTCTGCTTCCTCGTCTCTGGCAAACTTACTGGCCAGCTTTCTAGTTCGTTTCCGCCACTGTGTGTCAAAGCTCTTTCTGTACAGGTATTTAAATACCTTAGCTGCCCACCTGTTATCATCCAATTTCTTCAGGCGTTCTTCGTATAGTACTTTACTCTGAGCTTCCCGGGCTTCGAACGTTGCCCAGCCCATATCCCCCTGTACTGCCTCGTTTGTGGTTTTCCCGTGGGCATCTAGTGCTAATCTTCCGACAGTTCTCTGATTTACTTCTAATCGCGACTGAACTGCAGCCTTTAAGCATAGAACCACATTCCCGAAAGTAAGCCCCGGCACCATTATTCCTTTCCAAATACCTCTGAGGACTTCATGCCCCCACAATGCCCTATGTTTCATTATCCCGGCATCTCTTCGCCCTTTTGCTATGAGAGACTGTTCGTGCTTTTCCGTGTACATATGTCCGTTGTTTACCCATGCCCCGAGATATTTGTATTCGGCCACTCGGGGTATTTCATGGCCTTGTATTGAAAGCTTCTGATCAGTTGTGTCATTGAAAACCATCACACCTGACTTAGTTGCGCTAAAACTGAAACCTAGACTGTCTCCTTCGTCTCCGCAGCAATTCACCAAAGTTTGCTTTCGTCGCGCGCTGTCGTCGGCGATGTCGTCGCGCGCCATCTGTTGGGGTAGTGGGGTACATTGCGAGTAGGAGGAGGAGTGTGAGGTGGATGACTTTTTGCTCACGGCCAAAGCCGCCGACGACACCGGCTTCTCTGCTACAGGAGCTCCTTAAAGCTGTCGCGTTAAAAATTCACCCGTCTGACACTGGACACCGCTGACAGCCTGCTGAAAGGCAGGAAGATGACAGCGGTCAATACTCAAGACCTCAACGCCCTCTGGTTCCTTGACGGGTGCACTTAAAGTTAATTCATCATCATTCCCTTACAGCGCGGTTCGGGTGTCCACCGATAAATGCGAGCCTTACCTCAGAAATAATAATAATAATTGGTTTTTGGGGAAAGGAAATGGCGCAGTATCTGTCTCATATATCGTTGGACACCTGAACCGCGCCGTATGGGAAGGGATAAAGGAGGGAGTTAAAGAAGAAAGAGGTGCCGTAGTGGAGGGCTCCGGAATAATTTCGACCACCTGGGGACCTTTAACGTGCACTGACATCGCACAGCACACGGGCGCCTTAGCGTTTTTCCTCCATAAAAACGCAGCCGCCGCGGTCGCGTTCGAACTCGGGAACTCCGGATCAGTAGCCAAGCGCCCTAACCACTGAGCCACCGCGGCGGGTACACAAACTAATTTTCAATTTTGCGTTCCGCACACTGAATAGCGCGCCCACCCTGCCACATCAGCATGTGGCACTTAATGGCTGATCACGAGAGGTTGGCCCCGCAATGAACGCTGCGCCCTATTGGTGGAGTGCCGCGTGACTGCCACAACCTTGTCAGCGCTAATGCATGCAGCACATATCTCTCTCTCAGTAACCGGGTTCGGACCCGACCGCGGCAACCACGTTTCGATGGAGGCGAAACGCTAAAGGTGCCCGTGTGCTGTGCGATGTCACTGCACGTAAAGGTCCCCGGGTGGTCGAACTTATTCCCGAGCCTTCCACTACGGCACCTCTTTCTTCCTTTATTCTCTCAGTTCCTTCAGTATCCCTTCCCTTACAGCGCGGTTTGGGCGTCCATCGAGATATGTGAGACTTACTACGCCATTTCCTTTCTCCAAAAACCAAATATTATTATTCTATGTTCCGCACACCCTGCCAGACCAGCAGGCAGACCAGACCGCGGCGGGTATGGCTCAGTGTTTAGGGCTCTCGGCTACTGATCCAGAGTTCCCGGGTTCGAACCCGACCGCGGCGGCTGCGTTTTTATGGAGGCAAAACGCTTAGGCGCCCGTGTGCTTTGTGATGTCAGTGCACATTAAAAATCCCCAGGTGGTCGAAATTATTCCGGAGCCCTCCACTACGGCACCTCTTTCTTCCTTTCTTCTTTCACTCCCTCCTTCATTCCTTCCCTTATGATGCGGTTCAGGTGTCAGCCGATATGTGAGGCCGAGACTGCGCCATTCACTTTCCACAAAAAACAGTTATTATTATAGCGTACACCAGCAAGAGGGGGCGCTCTTTGACAGCTCGCGGTTATGTGTCGTTTTGTTATTTGAGATATGCATTGATAAATAAAATGAATTAATTAAAAGCTATACTCAAGTTGAGTAAGGTCATGTTACCTGTGTGTAGTTGAGTAATTTTACGCGACTACACAGATGAATTTAGGGAGACTTAAGAACCAAAGCAAGCCTCTGAAAGGTTGTTCAGAAGAGAGGCCTGAACTGCGAAGAGAGAACAAGCCGGCTTTGGCAGTGGTGACACGATTGAAATGTAAGGCCATTTCTCATACACATGTTTTTCTCCGCGAGTGTCGTTCCGTGCAGCGATGATGAATCAACATTTATTAAGCCCGAAATAATTCGGTGGTGCACGCAGGCACCAGACGGGGTGGTTCCCTAGTTACGGGACCCATATGTTTCCAGCAGCTCATGGCCCCTGTCCGACAGTGCGAGCTGAATCGGTAGGGCGGTGCTGGATAACAAGGTCTCCCATCGCTCAAGGGGTTGAGGATTGGGGGTGTTGGCGGGAAGGGGAGGAGGAGGGTCTTGAGTTTTGTGCACTCTGCCAAGACGTGCGGCAGGGTGCCCTTTTCTCGTTTGCAAAAAGGACAGCGTATCGTGTTGGCAGGGTATATGCGCGGTTCATCAGTACGGAATGCGCAAGCGATCCCGCCCGCGCTCGACGCAGGATCGTCTGTTGTTGCCTGTTGAGTTCGGGGTGCGGTTCTGGCAGTCTGCACCTTTCCTCGCCGTACATCCGGGTAATGTCCCGAAAGCTGGTGACCGGGTGCGGTAGCTCTTCCGGCTCCTGCTCGGCCCGGATTGACATTTCTCGGGCATAGTAGTCGGTGATGATGTTACCTGCTACCTGCATGCGAGTGAGCCGGGACCCACACGAGCTCTATGGCTCTTCCCGGAGGCTTGCACTTGGATAGAATGGCTCGGGCCGTGGAGGAGATTCCCCCCCGGCGGAAGCTTCCGTAGACTGTCTTTGAGTCGGTGACCACGGTGTGGTGGTGGTGGTGGTGGTGGTGAAAACCATTTATAAGCAATTAAATTTTTACAGAAAGGTGATTGGGGTAGGACCCTATTGTCCACGATTGGCTGCGCGAGTGCGAGGGCCACGGCCGCTTCTTCGGCAACTTCGGGGTCTGTTGTCTTCAGGAACGCGCTGACGATTAGCCTGTCTTTTGAGGTAACCACCACCGCAGCACGGTCACTGTGTTTTCGGAGCGAAGCGTCCGCGTAAAGGACCCTGGGGTTCTCATCCAGCTTCCGGGCTATGGCTTTGGCCCGAGCGCTGTGCCTCTCGTCGTCCTTGCCCGGCGTCATGTTCCGGGGAAGGGGTTTGGTCTGAATGGTCGTCTTCCAGTCCTTCGGAAGGGCTGCCTGGATGGGTACTGGCTCGATCTGCCATCCTATCTTGCGTAGGAAGGCTCGTCCGTGTTGCGTGTGACTGAGCCGGATTCTCTGATTAGAGAGGTGGGCTTCGATGAGCTCCTCCACCGTGTTGTGGGCGCCCATATCTAGCAGTCTTTGCGTGGACGAGTATATGGGCATGCCCATTGCTTGCTTCGTTGTCTTACGAAGCATCGTGTTTAGGGTGTCCCTATTCGCCTTCGTCAGCTGGAGATACGGGGCGGAGTAGATTACCTGCGACACGACGAACGCGCGTACCAGGCGCATGGCATCGTCCTCTTTAAGGCCTCGGTTTCTGTTAGATACCCTCCGAAGCATACTATGTGTCTGTTCGGTTGTAGTCTTGATCCTTGTGACGGCGGCGTGTGCCTTGCCGTCGCTCTGAAGTAGTAGGCCGAGAATCCTAATCTGCTGTGTTGGCTTGATGACCGTTTCGTCGATGGTGATGATCACGTTCGGCGGCAGCTCCTTCTTGGATTTTCCCGGTTAGATCATGAGCAGCTCTGATTTCTGGGGAGCGCAGCTCAGTCCACATGACTTTTGTTGCAAATGGGTTGCAAGCCCCAAGGGTATCGTTGGCCTGGCGGCCTGGGGCCCAGCTGGAAACATCCGAAGGTCCCGGCAAAGGATGAGTCGACTGGCAACAGAACAACTTGTTTATTCTGGCATTGCAAAAGAGCAGCCGGTCAGGGCGACCACGTTTACTCGAAGGAAGAAATCGAAGTCTCTCGTTGGAGTCCGGGGCAGCTCCCTTTATACCCACGGAGTCGAGGGCAAGAAGGAACGGCTTGGGAAGAGGCGCCCGATACGGCGACGCTCTGACATGTTCAGACGTGACGCGCGCGTCCGCCGGGCCGGCGCCGGTCAGACCTCCTCGCCTCCCAGTTGGGGAGCTCCTCTCCCCGGCTGCCGCGCTTTGACAAGCGTGGGCACCAACATGCACACACACACACACGCACGCACGACGACACGTGGCACTGAAACCTGCCTGGACGCGCTTGGCGGGAGGCGTTGCGGCAGCGATGAACGGGCCCAAAATGACCGCCACTTTGAACGAAGCCGCGGCGTCCATTGCATCCGCGCCGGCTATACCGCGCGTCGTAGGCGAGACGTAACAGACCGCCCCGCCGGGAGAAGGAGATCCCGATGGTCAGGGGACTGCATCCGCTGTCCAGAGGGATGTCGCTCGATGATGCTCGTAATGGAAACCGGTCGTCCCTCGGCGTTGCTTGAGCGCAGCGCACAGAGAAGGCCTCGTTCTCAGGTTCAGGTTCACACAGGACACTGCAAAGTGACTTCGGGAGAGTTGCCATTTTTGTGCTCGTTCCCAGCAAGCGTTAGAACTATGCCGAAACGCAACCGCTCAGTCAGCAAGCACGAGACAACCCTCACTAAGCTCTGCCAGGCTCTTTCCCCTTTTATACTACTGCCTAGTTCCTTACAGTAGTCAAGCAGCACTCAGAACGCGTCCACAAATTGGAAAATTGCACTAGAAAGCACATAATCACTTTGAAACACTAAACAAAAGCAATATGTTAAAAATCCTGCCTCAGGAAGAAAACATCAGTAACAAACAACTTTGAGGCGGATTCCTACGTTAGGGGCTTCGACTTAAGCCATCGGCGTTACCGTTGAGACTCCCCTTTTTGTAACGCACCTCAAAGGAATATTGTTGCAAAGCGAGGCTCCAGCGCAGGAGGCGGCCATTTTTGGGAGAGATGGTCTGCAGCCATTGGAGAGGGCAGTGATCCGTCTCAATGATAAACCTCGAGCCGGCTAGGTAGCATCACAATTTCTGAACGGCCCACACGAGACACGCACACTCTTTCTCGGTGGCGCTGTACGCCTGCTCACGACAGGTCAGCTTACGACTAGCATACAGGACGGGGTGTTCCACTTCTCCATTGTCCCTTTGGCACAGTACAACGCCCATGCCTCGCTCACTAGCATCGCACTGAACAACGAACCCTTTTGTTTAGTCTGGCGATCGTAGCACAGGTTGGCTTGTTAGGGCGCTCTTTAGGGCGCTAAAAGCTCTTTCCTTTGTCTCGCTCCAGACGACTGTTTGGGGCTCTGTTTTTCTTAGAGCATCCGTCAGGGGAGCCGCGATATCGGAGTACCTGGGGATGTACCTCTGATAGTAGCCGGCGACACCTAAGAACGACCGAATATCGGTCTTCGTGCGCGGTTGCGGGAAGTCTCGCACAGCGGCCACCTTTATTTCAGAGGGGCGGCGACGACCCTGTCCAATCACGTGACCGAGGTAGACAACCTCGGCCTGTGCTAATTGGCACTTGGGAGCCTTGACTGTCAAGCCCGCTTCGCGCAGGCGGGTTAGCACTGCCCGCAAGTGTGCCATATGCTCAGACCAGGATGCGGAGAATATCGCTACGTCGTCTAAATACGGTAAAGCGAATTCTTCCTGTCCCCGCAACACTTTGTCCATGAGGCTTGAAAAGCAGTATGGCGCGTTCTTCAAACCAAAACTCAAAACTTTAGGACGGAATGTTCCCATTGGTGAAATGAACGCCGCATACCTACTAGCCTCTTCTGTAAGTGGAACCTGCCAATAACCCCTGACAAGATCTAGGGTGGAAATAAGCTGAGCGCTACTAACTTTCTCAAGGCGCTCCTCGATGTTAGGGATCGGATAAATTTGATCCTTAGTGATGGAATTAAGCCTGCGGTAGTCGACGCAAGGACGAGGTTCCTTGCCCGGTACCTCAACTAAAATCAAAGGGGAGGTATAATCACTCTCACCCGCCTCAATAACACCGAGCTGTAGCATTTTCTTTACCTCAGCCTCCATAATATCGCGCTGGCGGGGTGACACCCGGTACGCCTTGGATCGTACTGGCTCTGGGGAGGTAAGTTCTATACCATGAGTAAGGACAGAAGTCCTACCAGGCCTCTCAGAGAACTGACCTTGAAACTCTTGTAAGAGTTGGTGTAGTTCGGTTTTCTGCTCAGCCGACAGCGGTGCTTTAATGATTAAGTCACTAATGACCTGATCAGTGTCTTCCCTGTTCGTCACTGAGCCTAGTCCCGGAAGCTCGACCGGAAGCTCTTCGGGAACGTTTACCATCATACACACCACTGCTTCCCGTTGTCTATAGGGTTTGAGCAGATTACAGTGGTAAACTTGCTGTGCTTTCCGTTTTCCTGGCAGACTCACCACGTAGTTAACATCCGACAGTTTTTGAACAATCCGTGCTGGGCCCTCCCACTGCACGTCGAGTTTGTTTTTTAGCGATGTGCGCAATACCATTACCTCATCGCCCACCTCAAAACGACGGGCCCTGGCTGTCCGATCATAATAAAACCTTGGCCCTCTGCTGGGCCTTTGCCATTGCTTCACCTGACAACTCCTGTGCCCTTATTAAGCGTTCGAGGAGACTAAGCACGTACTCGACCACGACTGGGTCGTCGCCCCTGCCTTCCCACGAGTCTCGAAGCATGCGAAGCGGAGACCGCAGCGAGCGACCGTACACCAGCTCAGCTGGCGAAAACCCCGTAGCCGCATGCGGCGCGGTCCTTAATGCAAACATCACCCCAGGCAGACACAGCTCCCAATCACTTTGTTGCTCAAAACACAATGCTCTCAACACGCGCTTCATGACGGAGTGGAGCTTCTCAACGGAATTCGACTGTGGGTGGTACACTGAGCTGTGTAACAGCTTTACCCCACACCTTTCGAGAAAGGCTGTCGTCAAAGCGCTGGTAAACACTGTGCCCTGATCTGACTGGATTTCCGCAGGAAAACCAACTCGCGCAAATATGGACAGTAGTGCATTGACTATCTCAACTGAGCTGAGTGCTTTAAGCGGCACTGCTTCAGGGAACTTTGTCACTAGGCAGATCACAGTCAAAATGTGTCTGTACCCCGTGGCTGTTACCGGCAGAGGTCCCACTGTATCAATAACGAGCCGTCTAAAAGGCTCCGTAATGATAGGTACCAACTTCAACGGCGCCCTCGATTTGTCCCCTGGTTTGCCAACCCGCTGACAGGTGTCACATGTCCTCACAAAGTGTTCTACGTCACGAAAACACCCTGACCAATAGTACTCTTGCAAGAGACGGTCCTTAGTCTTCTTAACTCCTAGGTGTCCGGACCACGAACCGCCATGCGACAAGCGCAACAGATCCTGACGGTAGCACTGAGGCACGATCAGCTGATCGAACTCGACTCCTCTGCGCTCTAGATACTTCCGGTACAGGACCCCACCTCTTTCCACAAAACGAGCATTTTTCTTGGCGATACCTTCTTTGACATTGCAGCGCATGTTTTCTAGGCTGCCATCCTTTTTTTGCTCGGCTATCAGAGCCGACCGGCTGACTTTTAGCAACCTATTAAGTCCATCGGACGTAGGCGTGATGAGCAAATCTGCAGATAGCTCTTCTAACTTTCCCGTGTCGGGCATTTCCTCTCCAGTACCTGGTGCCTTCAACGCTACAGGCTCAATTTTATTCAGTTCGGACGTGTTCTGAGTATCGGCTTGCTGTGCCTCCGACCCTTTCTCATTGTTCGACAACGTCGGCCCCGCAACTACCGCCTTTGCAGCGAGCTCCCGAACTCTCGATCTGGTTAAGGCCTGAACACTAGCCTCACCAAACAAAAGCCCCTTCTCGCGCAGGAGGTGATCGGACCTGTTCGAAAATAGGTACGGGTACTGGGGGGGCAGCATAGATGACACTGCGGCCTCCGTCTCAATTGCTCCGAAAGGTCCTTCAATAAGCACTTTTGCTACGGGCAGACACACGCTATGAGCTTCCACGGCTTGCTTGATCCATGCGCACTCGCCCGTGAACATATCGGGTTCTACGTAAGAGGGGTGAACTACATCCATTGTAGCTGCGGAATCACGAAGCACTCGGCACTCTTTCCCGTTCACGAGGAAGTCTCGCATGTAAGGCTCGAGAAGCTTCATGTTCTCGTCAGTGCTGCATAATGACAAAAGCACGACTTTTGTTTTTGTTTCTGGACACTGCGCCGAAAAGTGACCCGGCTTCTGGCACGTATAACACACGCGCGCTTGCCTCCTCTCGAACCGCTTTCTGCGTTCGGCTTCGGCTGCCGCCGTCTCCTTACGTTCGGTTGGACTGCTTTCACTCGCATCCGCACTACGTGTGTCCCCCCTTGCTCTCATGGGTGTGAACTTCGGCCTCTCAGACTTGGAGCCAAATTCACCCTTTTGACCGTCCTTAGCTCCGCGAGCCCGACGCGTCACAAACTCCTCAGCTAGCTCGGCTGCTTTAGCCACTGTACTAACGTCTGGCCTATCCAAGACCCAGTACCGCACGTTCTCAGGTAACCGACTATAAAACTGTTCTAGCCCGAAACACTGCAGAATTTTCTCGTGGTCACCAAACGCTTTCTCTTCTTTGAGCCACTCCTGCATGTTTGACATAAGCCTGTAGGCAAACTCTGTATATGACTCACTTCTGCCTTTTTCATTTTCCCGAAACTTCCGACGGAACGCCTCCGCTGACAGCCTGTACTTTTTTAGCAGACTCGATTTCACTTGGTCGAAATCCCCTGCCTCCTCTCTCTTCAAGCGAGCGACTACGTCGGCCGCCTCGCCGGGTAACAAAGTGAGCAAGCGCTGTGGCCACGTTTCCCGAGAGAACCCCTGCTTCTCGCACGTTCGCTCAAAGTTAACCAGGAACAAACCAATGTCCTCTCCAAGCTTAAACGGCCGCATCAGGTCAGTCATTTTGAACGATACTCGTTCTCCTGCACCGTGTGCCTGACTTCCATTACGAGCGCGTTCCATCTCTACCTCGAGACGCTTCATTTCCAAAGCGTGTTGACGTTCGCGCTCGTCTTTCTCTTTTTGCTCTTTACGTTCGCGCTCCTCTTTTTCTTTTTGCTCCCTCTCCTCAATGGTCTCAAGGCATTCCGACAGCTCGTCATCCTCAGCCTCCAACTCAAGAATAGCCCTTAGCAGTTCTGGTTTTCTGAGTTTGTCCGAGACATCCAGACCCAACTCTCTTGCAAGCTCCAGCAATTTCGGTTTGCGCAACGACTTCAAATCCATGGCTGCTCCGAATGCTGCTTTCTCTACTGCCTACTATTGTCTTGCCGCAAACTAACCCGGCAGCAACGACAACCACAATTACCAGCTCTATTTCTGACACTAACAAAAGCCTGGCAAAACACAGAAGAAAGTCCCGCACTCACCAAACCTCGCAGCCAAGAATTCAGCGCAGTCGTTCCGCTGCAGGCAACCAGTCATCACACAAGGCTCGTTGCACTGCTCCCGGATGGTCGTTGTGCTGCTCAGCATACAGTTGACTGCATATCTTCGCTGCTGGCCTCCGTTGTCGGGATCCCACCGCTGGCAACCAGTTGTTGCAAATGGGTTGCAAGCCCCAAGGGTAGCGTTGGCCTGGCGGCCTGGGGCCCAACTGGAAACATCCGAAGGTCCCGGCAAAGGATGAGTCGACTGGCAACAGAACAACTTGTTTATTCTGGCATTGCAAAAGAGCAGCCGGTCAGGGCGACCACGTTACTCGAAGGAAGAAATCGAAGTCTCTCGTTGGAGTCCGGGGCAGCTCCCTTTATACCCACGGAGTCGAGGGCAAGAAGGAACGGCTTGGGAAGAGGCGCCCGATACGGCGACGCTCTGACATGTTCAGACGTGACGCGCGCGTCCACCGGGCCGGCGCCGGTCAGACCTCCTCGCCTCCCAGTTGGGGAGCTCCTCTCCCCGGCTGCCGCGCTTTGACAAGCGTGGGCACCAACATGCACACACACACACACGCACGCACGACGACACGTGGCACTGAAACCTGCCTGGACGCGCTTGGCGGGAGGCGTTGCGGCAGCGATGAACGGGCCCAAAATGACCGCCACTTTGAACGAAGCCGCGGCGTCCGTTGCATCCGCGCCGGCTATACCGCGCGTCGTAGGCGAGACGTAACACTTTGCGTACTCGTGCACGGTCGTTGCCGCCCACTGCAAGGCTTCCTTCGTCCAGGCATCGGACCCGGCTCGGGTTGTCCACACCGTAATATCGTCGGCGTAAAACGCGTGCTCCACGCCTTCGATTTGCTTGAGTAGGTCGGGCAGGGGCAGGAGGGCCAAATTGAAGAGCAGGGGCGACAAGACTGATCCCTGAGGGGTGCCTCTATCGCCGAGCTCGACAGGGCCCGACTTCTCCTCCCCTATCCTGATGGTCGCCATTCGGTTTGACAGAAAATAATATATGTAGCCGAATGTCTTTCGGCCGCACCTGGTCTTGTTCAGACTCTGCAACACGCTCGCGTGGGACACGTTGTAGGACCGCGGGGCTCGCGTGGGACCGCGTAGCGAGCGTTATTTTGTGTCCACATGTGTGCTTTCGGTGCGGGGGCGTCCTTGGCGCCACCCTCCGTTCTGCGGAAAGACCGATGAGCGCCCGCTTCGTTAGCTCATTGGTGTAGTCTTTAGGGGCGCGGACAATGCCCCACTACCCGAGGTACGAACTGGAAAGCCTTGCGCGTCCCCTTTCAAGTGGACCAGTGCACGTGTACCCGTGAGTGTGTGTGTGTGTGTTTGTGTGCGCTTGCGCTGCACTGCAAGTGCGCGGTAGCCTGCGGCGCTGAGAGGCGACTCAGCCAAGTGACGGACGAGAAGGAACCACAGTGTGTGTGCGATGCTCGACGGTGCGATTGCGCGAGCGGTGAGCGAATTTGCGAGTATGTATTGAGCGTATCGACCGAGAGCGGGAGCAAATGTTTGGCGGCACGCGTGAGAAGAGGCAATTCACGGCGGCGACCGAAAATGTTCCAGAAAGACCACCTGCGCGGAAGTCTACGTACGAGCGATCTGACAAGGACAGGAGACCACCTCTGACCAACGAAAGAGTCCAGCCCAAATGCTACAACTGTAGGCGATTCGGACACGTTTCCCGCGATTGTCCAGAAGAAAGGCGTGCAATGAAATGCTTACGCTGTGTGAACAGCGGCCACACGCAGCATCATTGTTCGATAAACCAAAGCAACGAGATCAACACAGTGAACGACACCGAAGAGAAAATCGCCCCTGGAGCGCTACTGAAACAGGTCATACTGAACGTGACGACGACCCTCGTCGGCATGATCGACAACGGCAGCTCCAGATGCCTCCTGCGCGCGTCTGCGGCTACACGTTGCGCTGCGAAGCTTACCAAGGATACCACGGCCCTCTACGGTTTCGGAAGCCAAGGCACTCCGTCAGCCAGGGCGATGGGCAAGTGCTACACATACCTCGAGATTGACGGTGTCAAAGGCGAGAACGTTCCTTTTCTTGTATGATACTTTGACGGTTGACTTGCTTGTCGGGAGAATGTACACAGAGCTACCTTACGTGGCTTACGCGAGGCTGGGTGGTTGTTTGCGCTTCTGGCACAAAAGTGTCTGTCCGTTCTCTCGCCTGGAGCCGTTGGATGAGTCCAGAATGCGTGTGAAAGCGACTAAAGAGACCGTCATTCACTCCAACTCTATTAATTGGATAACCTTATCATCAGATTCCGATTTGTCAGGCCCTGTTTTGTTCAGTACCCTTGGAAGCAAAATTCTTGTCGACATGAGAGAAGGGGAGATTAATGTGCCGATTTTCACGAGCGGAGACAAAGATGTGCTTGTGACAAGGGGACGGCGATTCGGGCGCGTCATGGAGGTTGACGTTGTGGAGATACCTGACTTCTAATACCAACCTGCCCGCGTGAGCGAGAGCGCTACAACTGAGCCCAAGGTTTCCTGCGTTGCGACAGAGCGCAGACCAATCGAGGATCAGCAGCTTGAAGTAGGGCCCTCAGTGACGAAGCAGCAAAAAGCTGAGCTTCTTGCCCTTCTAAATGAATATCGCGACTGCTTCGCCAAAGGCATTAGCTAGCTCGAATGCACTCCTGTGATTAAGATGGACATCACAGAGACGCGTGGAAGTTCGCCTGTTGCGGTTAGGCCGTACCGAACAAATGCCGTGGAGACAGAGACAATTCGTGAGATTGTTGGAGACTGGAAACGAGAGGGTATCGTAAGCGAGGCCTCGTCACCTTACGCGAGCCCAGTGATCCTAGTGCAAAAAAGAAGGCAAGAGCGAACGGTTACAACGTGAGGGAGGGAAGACTCGTGAGAGAGATAGAAGAGGACGGAAACGTGAAGCTCAAATTTGTACTGCCAAAATGCACGCGAAAACAGTTGTGGTGCAATCGCAAGATTTGATGGGACATTTCGCACTGGAAAAGACAGAGCTACATACCGATGCATGTGCGAGAGGACTAGCAGCAATGCTGCTCCAAAAGAAAGGTGACAAATGGCATCCCGTCTACTGCGTTAGTAAAAAGACGACAAGTCATCCACCGAAGAGAAGAAGACTGGGAGAGCAGTGGAGAGTGTCCCGCAGCCAATCAGGCGTTCGGAACGTACACGCGCGGTGCCGAGCTGAACTATTTTTCAGGGCATATCCAAGGATGCGTGCAACTAATTTTTTCCACTTGTCTACTGCCTGCATCCGTTCTATTATAGTTGCATTCATATGTCTATATATATATATATATATATATATATCTTGACTGTTTGCGAAGTGTTTGTGGATTGTACAGTTTTGTTCACTACTATTAACGAGGACGTTGAATTTTGTCAGAATGCCCGAGTGTAAGGAAGGACCATTTCTCATAAACATGTTTTTCTCCGCGAGTGTCGTTCCGTGCAGCGAGCGTTCTTTTGTGTCCACATGTGTGCTTTCGGTGCGGGGGCGTCCTTGGCGTCACCCTCCGTTCTGCGGAAAGACCGATGAGCGCCCGCTTCGTTAGCTTATTGGTGTAGTCGTTAGAGGCGCGGACAATGCCCCACTACCCGAGGTACGAACTGGAGGGCCTTGCGGCATCCCCTTTCAAGTGGGCCAGTGCACGTGTACCCGTGAGTGGGTGTGTGTTTGTGTGTGTGTGCGCTTCCGGTGCACTGCAAGTGCGCGGTAGTCTGCGGCGCTGAGAGGCGACTCAGCCAAGCGACGGACGAGAAGGAACCACAGTGTGTGTGCCATGCTCGACGGTGCGATTGCGCGAGCGGTGTGCGAATTTACGAGTATGTATTTTGGCCTGTAAATAAGTTTTTGCAAATATATCCTTTTGTATTTCCTTCACATCAGTGGTTAACCCTTTCATTTCTTCACCGCGTACTTGTAACATTAAAATAATCTTAAGCATCGTTTCTAACAGATGAAATTACGTCCATGTTATATATTTGAGAATAATAAACGTCTTTTTTTGTGTGTCCATGGATGACAGTACGTGCTATGGTACGTGCGCGATTAGCGCATTTGCTTCAAAGGGAAACTATTGTAACAAGAATTCAGAGCCGCAGGCCCCTGGGTCCCCGCACGACCCAGGTAGGGCTTAAGTGTTTGCTACCTGGTTCAGTCCGTCATGCTTGGATGTCTTTGGTACCTTTGCCACATTGTAAAAACCGCCCCTTCGTGACATGGTGGTGGTCGTAGTGGTTTTATTAAAAATAATAGTAAAAAAAGGAAAAGATTTTTGCTAGCCCCGGCATCTGCCATCGATACTGAAGCACCTGAGCTGGGGCAGCGGAAATAAAGGATAGTAGGCAGAATGGAGAAATGAAATGAAAGAGGTGAGGGGACAGGAAGAGAGGATAGGGGGCGAAGTAATATGTACAAACTATTTACACAATAAGAAATGTGTGCAGGTTGTGCGCGTGATTAGTTCATTTTAGAGGAATTAAATCACACACGCGCACAGCACTGTGTTGGTTACAACTGTAGTGGGGCGTCCAGTTATTAATCGTTCAAGGTAGAACTCGCGGAGCGTTCGGTCACTGCGTGGAACTACCTGACGGAGAACAGACGGGACGTCAAGCCCGTGTGTTCGAGGAATGCACAGAGGCTCACCAAAGTTCGCTCACGAGTGCGCGCACGGCCCTGCGGCCACAATAGCGTCTTGATGGAGCCTGGTAGTATGCCCTGCGCCTTATAGGCCGCGAGCATATCGCGACGAGCATCGACGAACGCGGCACACTGAAGGAGCAGGTGTTATAGTGTTTCCACTGCACCGCAATCGTCACACACATCACTCGTCGCTATTCCGTGACGCACCCGTCGTACCCCGGGCCACACGCAGCCAATGCGCGCGCGGAGGATCATTGCACGTTGTGACCGTGTAAGTGCGCGACAGCCAGTGACACTGTCGATGCGCTCACCTCCCGCGATGCGTGGGTCGGGGTGCTGCTTTCGGATATGGTCGTGAATGGCTGTACGCACGTCCTCCAGCGCAAGAGGCAGATCGCTGGCAGGTAGTTGGTGTGCAGCGGTCGCGAGGTGGTCAGCTTCTTCGTTGCCGGCGATGCCGCAGTGACCGGGCACCCACTGTGCACGCACGGCACAACCGCTCTGCGCGAGGCGCTCGATGCGCGAGCGAACTTCCCGCACTAGTGGGGTACCGCGGCCGTTAGATTGCAGGCGGCTGAGGGCGGCGCGGGAGTCGCACAGCAGAGCACTCCTAGGCAGCGGAGGGCCGAGGGTGAGCAGCAGGTCCAGCCCGAGCTGGATCCCCGTCAACTCCGCCGTGGTGGAGGAGCCTAGAAAGGCTGCGTGTTGCTGGTTGTGCAGTCGCAGTGCGGGGATGGTGGCCGCCGCAGCAAGGGAGCAGCTGTCGCGGGCCACTGAGCCGTCGGTGTACACGATGAGACGGTCCTGGAGCTCCTCGTGTATGACGGTTTTGGACAGCTGCTGCACAGCACAGAGGGGTGTGCTCCGCTTTCCCGCAATGCCGACGATCTCTCGCTGTACCTCCGAGGCAGCAGGCCAGGGCGCGCAGGAGCCGTAGGGGGGTGGGCCTTGTGTCAATTGCTCATACTCGAGCAGCGCCTCGCCCATTCATGAGCGCGGGTGCGAGCGCATACGCTGCAGCAGCGAGCCGCCGTCCGGTGCGCGGTGAAGCCGGTCGATGTGATTCAATGCCCTGCGCGCTGCTTGGAGCTCAAGTGGCCACGCTCCCGCCTCGGCCAACGTTGCGGCGCACTGCGAGTTTTTGGGCAGGCCTAGGCACACGCGCAGGGACTTGCGGTGCTGAAGCTCGAGTTTCTTCCAGCACGGCTTGCGCACCGTGACGAGCGGCACCGCATAGAGCACCGCCCCCAAAGCTGCGGCATTGTATAGACGCAGCGCGGCTTGCTGGGAGATGCCCTGGCCTCGAGCGGTGAGCTTGTGCACGGCGGCGGTGATCCTCTTCATCTGCAGACAGGCCTTGGTCGCCGCGGGGCGGAAGGAAAGGCGCCAGTCGATGTCCAGGCCAAGGTACCGCACCGATTTACGCCAAGGAATAGGAGTCCCGTCCAGTGACAGTGGCGCAAGGTGCGCGCGCGAGCGCCAAACGCAGGCCATGGCCACCGATTTGTCCGCGCTCAGCGACAGACCAAGGCCGCGCAAGCTGGCATCGATTGCGGTCAGGGCTCCCTGAAGGCACCCCCACACGCGGAACGCCTCGCCCGGTGGTCCCCGGCACCACAGAGCTATGTCGTCTGCATATATGGACATGTACACATGGTGTCGGCCGCTCATGGGGAGGGAGGCCGGCACCACCGACATGGCCACATTAAACATGACACGAGTGCTGAGAAAAGATTTTTTTGTTTTGGCTCGTGCTGTTGATGGACAACAGCGGGAGAGGGGCGGTTTTACCTTCCCAAACTTGTCCTTCGCTTCCTCTTGTTAGCTTATAAGGGGCATTTTTGCACAAGCAGCGTAAACCCAGCGGCGCTCTCGTCCCATGTCAGTTTGAAAAAAAAGAACGCGAATGAGCTCAGCTAATTCATAATATAAAGCGAAAACTGTCGGAGTTCATTGTGTTCATTGCCAATGGCGTTGACAACGTTCTAGACACCGATGATTTTTGGGAAATGAACTGCGCATAACTGGCTACCTGGCTCAGTGGACGCTTCATTCGCGCTTTGAGGTACGTGGCGTAGCGATACTGAGGCAAAATAAAAATTTGGAGGACGCCTAAGCTTCGCCTTTAAGAGCAGGACGCGCCAGTGTGTTGCAGCATTGCCAAGGAATCCACTGAAGGCCATCGTCCTTCGGTGCGACCCCTTTCCCGGACAATTTAAGAAAAGGAAACATATCTTAGTGGACACCCGAACCGTGCCGTAGGGCAAGGAAAATGAAAATAAACTTTTTAAGGAAAGGAAACGACGCCTGTCTCACATATCTCGGTGGACACCCGAACCGGGCTGTAAGGAAAGAAAGTTGAAATGAAAATTGATTTTAAGGAAATAAATGACACCTGTCTCACAATTCTCGCTGGACACCCGCACCGCGCCGTAAGGGAAGGAAAATCCCTTCCCTTATGGCGCGGTTCAGGTGTTCACCGAGACACGCCATTTTGCGCTCACGGTCAAAGACGCCGACGACACCGGCTTTTCTGCGACACGAGCTCCTTAACGCTGTCGCATTAAAATTCATTCCGATTGAAAGCGCCAACTGACTCACTCTCTGCCCCCGCCAAGGTGGCTCAGTGGTTAGGGCGCTCGGCTACTGATCCGGAGTTCCCGGGTTCGAACCCTACCGCGGCTGCGTTTCGATGGAGGTGAAACGCTAAGGCGCCCGTGTGCGTGTGATGTCAGTGCACGTTAAAAATCCCCAGGAGGTCGAATTTATTCCGGAGCCCTCCACTACGGCACCACTTTCTTCCTTTCTTCTTTCACTCCCTCCTTTATCCCTTCCCTTACGGCGTGGTTCAGGTGTCCAACGATCTACGAGACAGATACTGCGCCATTTCCTTTCCCCCAAAAATCAGTTATTATTATTATTATGCAGAGTTTGTTGGGCAGCGTCCCCTGTGAATATTGCTTTTGATTATATTTTCCCACCTATTGCGAAGCATCTGCCTGCAAGGACATTGACTGGACTGCTCTTTGATCACCTCGCCCATTTCCCACGCCATACTGTGATTGCTACAGATGCGTCTGGGGCCGGCCAGAAGGGAGCGGTTGGTATTTTTTTCAGAGCCTCTCTCGTGGAGCTTTTCGGTTAGAGTCCCGGATTACACAACCATATATCTAGCAGAGTTTATGGCTCTTGGGCTGGCCGCTTTGAAAATTCCCACAACTGTTTCTCAGGTGATATTCCTCTCAGATTGTCTCTCTGTTTTGTTGGCGCTGGTGTCCACACAAAACGCTTTTTTGATACTCTCACTAGTTTTTTTTATTATTCCTGGATGGGTGAGAGAGGTGCGCTTCGTTTGGATACCAGGTCACTGTGGCATTTTACAAAATGAAGCAGCAGACTTTTTGGAAAAATCAGCTCTAAATGCACCTGTTTCCTGCAGCGTCCTTCAACTTGTTCTTTTCGGAATGACTCGATTTCAGCGTTTTATAACCGCCACATGCAACGATCCCTTACTCTCTACTGTTGACTACCAACATCTCATGTACCCATGGAAGGCTCGTGCATGTAAAACCCGGCAGTGTGAGATAGAAATGACACTCATGCGGTGCAGGATTCCCTGTTTAAATCTTTACTTATGTAGATGAGGGCTCATTCCCACAAACCTTTGTGCGGCTCGTGGTGAAGTCGAAACATTGAAGCATATCCTACTCTCTTGCCGGAGATTTGCACATCAGACGAGAGCACACCTAGAAATTCCCATTACAAAATTGGGACTCACTTTGTCGGTTCCCCTCCTCCTCTCTTTCGGCGCGAGCGCCAGGGGTTTTGCATTGCATCAAGTTTGCGAATACCTCCACAATTACATAACAGCTACCGGCAGATTCCCTTGCTAATTGTTTCCAAAATTTCCGCATTTAAAAGAACGTTTGGGTATTTTCATATATTTAATTCTCAGATATCCTCTCTCGATATTTTGTTTTTTTCCTTTTCTATTAAACTACTCGTAAATTTCACCCATGGCTCAATCATTACCTTGGCACCAGTCTACCCTCTTCTATGGGGTATCCCCACTGAACTCTGGCCAATTCCCTGTCGTGGGTATGTGCCATGTCACGAAGGCAACAACAACAACATGTTAACCAGAAGGGTGTCCCGGTTGGCTGCCATGCACTGAGGAGCAGGGATGAGGGGACTGAAAAGTGAAACGGAGAAGGGGTGAGAAGCACAGTCAAAGTTTGTCATTCAAGCCAGTTGCTCTCACGAATGGTGTAGTAGGCCTTGAGGACAGTCGACTGCTGCAGCCACGGTCCGAAGATCTTCTGTTAATCGGCGAGGATCCAAGCGGTATAGAGCACAACGCATCGGGTCTCTCGATCGCAAAGGGCTGTCGGCAGTCCCCGTCGTTCATGCGATGGAAATTTCAACGCCAGGCCTAGAGCTGATGAGGCTGCATTGTTTCTCAACCATATTAAAAAACCAAGATTTGAAAACATGAAAGTAAACACCGTCATGCCGTTTTACCTCCGTGGTGTTCTCATGTTCAACTTATTCTGCTCTGGTTTTAGCAAACTATATCGCGGTGCCTAGCCATGGAAAGCTCTGAAACCCGTTTTCAGCTCCACAGTACTGATTGTAAGATTACATCGCTTTATCTACGATAACCTAACGAGTTCGCAAAGCACAAGCAGACGAATCCTGCCTTCACCGCCTACACCGCTGTTGGGCTTGCTGACGGCAAAAGGAACGCGTGGCGCGGGGTCGCGTGAGAGTAGCAGCTGAGTTGCCGCCCGCCCCCCAGCTCCCTGTCCGTCGCTGACACTGCTCTAAGGATGAGCCTAAAGATCACTAAGCATGGCGCCACGTTAGTATTTCATTTCTGTGGGTAAAAAAATCACTTCCTTGTACTCCTCTATATCTCCTTTGCGTATGGGAGTAAATAAATAAGCCCGATATACGGAGTAAATAATACATCTTTGTGGGTGCGCGCTAGAGGACAAACCATTACTCTCATTTTTTTCTTTGCCAAGAGAGCTCGCGCGCCCCGACATCAATATCAGCGTTCTCTAACGAGCAACTTATTAACAAATCTCGCTGCTGGCTTCGTCTATCTGGTCAGGTCAATCACGTTCATTAAACATTTGGTTTTACACGCACAAAAAAAATGTTTACAGTCAGTACTCTGGAAGATGCTGGCACTGTGAGAGTACTCCCTCCTTTATCCCTACCCTTACGGCGCGGTTCAGGTGTCCGCCGATATATGAGACAGATACTGCGCCATTTCCTTTCATCAAAAATCAATTTATTTATTACTCACTCTCCGTGGACACCTCAATCGCGCCTTCAGGGAATGGCTTAAGGAGGGAGTGGATGGCAGCTGTGATGAACTTTATTTGCCCCCTGTGCGGGGAGGGACCCTCACTACAGAGCTCCTACGGCCTTCGCTGTCAGCTGGGTAGCCTAAGAAAGCAGTAGGCTTTGGTGTGGAGCAGTTTCCATGCAACCGCTTCCTCCAGTGCAGTGGGGCCGTGCGGGGGCCCAAGAGCCTGCGTGTTCAAAACTCCCCTGTGTCCATTAAAGTTTTCACCACCACCTTCCTCGATTCCGCGTCAGGTGTTTGTGTGGCGAGGGGTGCGTGTGTCGGTTGAGCCGGTGGTGTTGGAGGAATGCGCAGTACTGTACGAACTCCGGCTCTGATGGTGTGGAGCCGTCGTGCGGGACTCGGTTATAATAAGCTCGGGCGATACCGCGCGCGCTGGTTTTCTTCAGATGTAGTGGTGACCAGGTTCAAAAATAGCATCGGCTGGTTGGTGTGCTCTGCTTTTGAGGATATGATGTGCACGGGCGCATATTCTGCGCCTGCCGTAATATTCTGCGCCTGCAGAGTGCGATAAACGTTGGTGGCCGACGATGCCGACCGGGATGCATAGTTTGTCGCGATGGTATATGTGCTGGTTGCACACGCTCCGGAGCCAACCCGACAGGTCTGGAAGGTTTTGAAGCGAAAAGCTTTACTACGACAGCTTTTCGAGCCATCGGCGGGGCCGCAAGTTTGACCTTGAATGTAGTAGCTAGAGGTCAGTGGCCACAGGTTTCAACTTGAATCTAGGTAGAGGTCAAACCATGAGAAATGACGCCTTTCTCACATATCTCAGTAGGCACCCGAACCGCGCCCGTAAGGGAAGGAAAGTTAAAAAAATTGGAGGACGCTTAAGCTTCGTCTTTAAAAGCACGCGTTAAGAGCATTCTAAGAGATAGCCCGTTCCCAAGGAATCCATGGAACGCCATTGTCCGTTCAGCGCGACGCCTTATTGCCCGGGCAAATTAAGTAAAGCAAACATATCTTGGTAGTGGGTGAGTGATTAGGGCGCTCGGCTACTGATCCGGACAGAGTTCCCGCGTTCGAACCCGACCGCGGCGGCTGAGTTTCGATGGAGGCGAAACGCTAAGGCGCCCGTGTACTATGCGATTTCAGTGCACGTTAAAGAACCCCTGGTGGTCTAAATTATTCCGGAGCCCTCCACTACGACACCTCTTTCTTCCTTTCTTTTCACTCCCTCTTTTGTCCCTTCTCTTACGGCGCGGTTCACGTGTCCGTCGAGATGTGAGGGAGATACTGCGCAATTTCCTTTCCCTAACAACCAACAACCAATTATAGAAGAAAGGGAGGGAATTAACAAGGAGAACAGGAGCCGCATTAGGATCCCCCTAAGCCAAAAAAAATGCACCCAGAACTAGACATGAAGAAGACAAAAGAGATCCGAAGTGCTGGAACGCATATACGACCCATGACTGCGATTGAATGGTGCAGGTGCCGCCATTTGTCCAAGGGGGACGCAGAGGGACGCGCGACGAGGGTGAACGCACTCCACATCGGCTCCTGTGACTTTCGTCCGGAAGGCCGGAAATTTTTGCTTCAGACCGAAAAATTTGCTGGCATCATCCTTCTAAAGTTGTCTGGACCAAGAAGACACCCCTTTAACCGAGATGGGACTATATTTGGGCATGTTATGCCCGATCTCTCATTTCGCCTCGTGGGAGCTACGCTAAGCCTAACCAAGGATAGCGTCAATAGGCCTATTGCACTGGGGTTTGAGGTATAGTAGCGGCGCCTGGTGGTGGCAAAAACAAAGTTGGCTGTTTAGTACCAGGTTGGGTAGTACTGAGCCCTGGCTGTGGCGAAGCACGTTTCTAGCCAGCGGTTTGCGTCGATTCGCACTCTTTTGTGTCCTGTTGATAGCGCGAAAAGGCTCCTCACTTGTCAAATACCACGCTGCGAGCCGGCAGTAGGCTTGTTTTCGTAAGCGGAAGCTCCGTGTAGCGTGGAACGAAATGCTGGCAGCAGACGGAATCGACGACATCTGTCCGCCCGAGAGACCCGCCTCAGCATCGAAAAAGCGTCACCGTCGTTACTGCTGCGTCGTGGGCTGCCATGAGCTACAAGGTCTAGATCCCAACATCAGATTTTACCGATTTCCTTCAAGGCCGCACTAAGCAGACCGCCGGGCGCGCTGGATAACTGCAGTTCGACGCACCGGGTGAGCGAAATTCTGCGCAATGTTGGCTGCTTCGCCTGCCTTGAGTTTTGTTTGATTATCTACGTTGCTGAAATTCGGTCTTTTGCACATGCAGTCCCGACGGCAAACCGTGGGAACCAGTGCCGAACAGCAGGATAAGTAGTCGCCACTTTGTTGTCAACGAGAAAACGATTCGGCCAGTCACCCCGCGTATGTGCCTACGGTCATCCCCGCGGCCAACGTCCGGCACTGCTGGTGATTTACGATTCGAGACCCGACCACAACAACCGACTGGCGCGAAGTGGTGAAGCGGTCAGGTGTGTGTACGGCCGGGCTGATTCGGTGCAAATTTGCTACCCCACTTCGAGCAGCACACGCTGGAGGGTTATATGTGCTCATCGTAGACCTCAAGCTAGCACGTTAAGACAGCGCAGCACGGCAACACTGCATGATGACAGCACACTGATCTTCGAGAGATGTCATTAAAAGCTACATCATGCAAGCAGCGCACGAGCTCGCGCTGTGGCGCGATTCGCACGTAATACGTTACTGCGAGCTCTTATGCACAGCATCAGTTATCATTTGCCGAAGGTACAAATGGTCGCAACTACACTCATGGCTTCTTGTTTACCTGCAACAACAAGGATTCCTGGATGTCCGCCGTTTAGCGGCATGCTGAAAGACCGCTACCGGCGCGGCGCGTACCGTCGCGAGTTCGAGCAGTTCCGACACAAGTTTTCTGCTCATGACTGCTGCGAATTCGTTTATTAGAAGCCCTTCTTCCAATAAACGTGTTGGTGTGCCTGAATCTGGTATCACACAAACCTAACCTGAAGTTAAACTTGGTACACTACTCGCTTCACTTGCGATTGCCACCGCGCTGAAACTTCGCCGCTAATTTCTTGAACGGCATACACGTACTTGGCATCGCATAATTTCTTGCCTTTGCGCAGCGTGCCACCCCTGAAAAAATCTTCGGCGCCCGATATTCGCTGCAGGCCGTGGCACAACACAAGCGAAAGTGGCGGGTCCATAGTGTAAAACGTGGTTTCGGAAGCAGACGACTGAGCTTGGTACTACCCAGCGCAGGGCAGAGGGCGCTCTTTAGCACCATTTTCGCAGCGCCCCCCGGGCAATTCAGGAGGCCTATACCGCCCTGGACGGGGAATCCCCGCGGCCGTCGGCCAACATGGCGACCTCTGCTCTTCGGGGCTACGATCCGTCTACACTGTTGTGGACCGAAACCTTCCCTGCTGCCGCTCAAGACACTGCAGAATCGTCGGACGCTATTTCTGACGAGAGCCTCTATACGTTAATCGCGCTGCGCAAGCGGGGCTGACGCGCCAAGACGGCTGCCGCCGCCGCGTCCGATACTGGCGGGGCGGCTCGAATTTCACCTGCTACAGAAGTCGGTGCGCGGGATCCGCCGGCACAGAAGCCATCGTGGCGTCCACGCAGGATGCCTCACTTCGAGCAGGAAGACATCATCGTGGTGGTGAAGCCACGAGCCACCATCGACTTCAGCCAAGCTTTCAAGTCCGGTGAGCTAGGCCTAGCCCTTACCTCCTATGTTGGCGCTGAGGCAGTCAAGGCCCTCACTATCTGGCCCCTCTGGGATCAGAACATATTTCTCTGCGCCATTCAAGACGTCGCCACGGCCAACAAGCTGGCCCGGGAATTCACCCTTAACTCAAGTGAGGGTCAACTTCCTCTCATTGGCCACGCGAAACTTACCGGGGAGGTGTGCTGGGGAGTCATCACCGTTAACGAGTGGGAGACCTCGGCTACTCTCCGCGACAAAATCATCTGGCGTGACGGTGATAACGCCTTCGTCCGCAAGCTCGGAAAGTCATCTCTTGCGCTGGCCACCTTCGAGGGCCGAAAGGTGCCGCGCTTTGTCCTCTATAACTCAACGGTCACGCCAGTGCGAGAGTACAAGCGCACCATCCCTGCTTGTTACCGGTGTGGAACGATCGGACACCGGGTGGACATCTGCTCTCGCCCGGTAGAGGAACGCTGCGGCCATTGCGGCCAAAGCGTGGGGACGGCTGCCGACGGCATGGCGCCTCACGACTGCAAGCCGGCTTGCATGGTCTGCGGGCAAGAACACCTCACGGGCTCCCAGGCCTGCAAAGGAAAATTTCGCTCCCTACAGCAAGCTCCGGGAACTCCCGCCGCCCGGATCCTCAAGGGGCCTCCAGCTACACGGCATTCCGAGTCGCCGGGCGTCGTGCAAGGAGGTGCTTTCGGCGGCAAGGCTGGCAGCACGGCGACCAACGACGCGCCGCCACGCGGCGTTACCAAACGCGCCGGCCAACCCGGCAATGTGGCGCCCGGCATCCCGGCAACCCGGCAACCGGGGATGTGGCGCCAAAGACGCCACATTTATCCCCCAAGAAGCCGTCAACGAGGACGACACCGAAGACGTCACATGACGAGGGTGCTCCGGCTTTCCAGGCCGGGGACTTTCCGGATCTCGGAGGCAGCGGCCCGTCAACGTCTGCGGCTTCCAAGAAGTCATCGAACAAGGTGGGCAGCTGGGCTGGGGTCACCTCCTCTTCCGCCTCTAACTCTCCTTCCCTTCCCCCTGAAATTGTTGAGATGCGCCGCGAAATGGCGGCACTTTGCGCGCACGTAACTAAGCTAGCTGCGGAAAAGAAAATTTTACGCTCTGCGCAGGCAGAATCATCATCCCCGCCATCGTTGCCGGCGGTCCCAGTGGTGCGCCCTGAAGAATCTGAGCCTATGTGCAAGAGCCCTCAGGAAAAGGCGATGGACAGCCGTTTAACGGCTGTAGAAAACACCCTAGCCGAGTTGGTAGGCCAGCTTTCTAGCTTTGGTAAGCTAGTGGAAGTCATCACTCAGAAGGTGACCATTGTGGTCACCAGTAACATTAAAACATGGATAAATGACACTGACCCGCGCCTTGGCCGCAAGGCTAGCCCACTCAAGTACGTTAGCTGACCACCAAAATATACCAGGAGTATTGACCTGAGCGAAATTGCAGAAGATTCCGTGCAGTTCCTCCCAGTTCAGGGCCTGGGAGCCGTAGCTGCGGAGTCTAGCCCAGATCAATCCCAAATTCAGCATGGCAGTGGGAACTAGGCCCATCCGCCCCCCAAAACATCAGGCTTTCTCCGTCGTGCAATGGAACTGCCGCGGTTTCAAAAACCATAAAAAACGAGCCCACTTGAGATTATATCTCGACACTTTTGAGCATCCGTCAGCATTAGTCGCACTCCACGAACCTGAGGTGGCGGTGAAGCCGTAAGGTTACAACACTTTCCAACGGGACCCGTCCACCTGTCTTCTTGTCCACAAAGGCTTTACCGTGCAGGAGGTCGATCTCCAACTAAATCTATCCTATTCGTACGTGATGGTAACAGTCCTCCCCCTGCGTCGTACTGACCCACCCGTACACATCTTAAATATATACTGCTTCCCCCCTAAACTTAAGAACATTAAGTTCTCGGACATCTTTTGTAAAGCACTAAAGATAGCAGGTCGCGACCCCCTTCTGATTGTGGGTGACTTCAACGCCCCTAGTCGGTTGTGGGGCTATTGCGAGGAAGAGTCGCGTGGCAAAAAGCTTGCTGAACTAATCTCCACGCTGGGAATTACTCTCCATACTGACCCTGTCTATCCAACACGTGTGGGTAACTCCGTAACTCGAGACACCTGTCCCGATCTCACCCTCACCCGCAACATAAGACACGCAGACTGGGTCAACACCGAGGACACCCTTGGCAGTGACCACTGCATTATCAACATTATCATTTACACTCGCCCCTCACACCGCTCCATAGCGCAGGCCCATCTGCCAGACTGGACGGCTTTCCGGCAACCTCTGCCACCGTACAGTCTGCTCCAAAACGACTATTCTTCCCTCCTCCCTATGCTACACAAACACGAGAAGCAAATAACCCTCACAGATAAGGTGACGGATGTGGACAACTATCTCCTTCATCTTTGGGAAGCGCGGCGCAGCCTCACTAAGAGGTGACGCCGTCAGAAACATAACAGGAAACTCCTCTTGCGGATTCACGACCTCACCCAGAAGGCGGCTGAGTATGCTGCCCAGCTCGCCGATTCCAACTGGGTGGATCTATCCTATTCGTACGTGATGGTAACAGTCCTCCCCCTGCGTCGTACTGACCCACCCGTACACATCTTAAATATATACTGCTTCCCCCCTAAACTTAAGAACATTAAGTTCTCGGATATCTTTTGTAAAGCACTAAAGATAGCAGGTCGCGACCCCCTTCTGATTGTGGGTGACTTCAACGCCCCTAGACAAATGTCTAGTCGCAACACTTGGAAGCTATTCCGCAGCCTCACAGATCCAACTCAGACCCGAGCAGAAACACAGAAACATCTGCAACGAGCGATTCATAAATTCAAAGGTAATACGGACCAACTTGCACAGACTTTACGGGATCAGTATCTGTGTCAAGTCCAAGACCTCCATGGGCAGGAATATCTCTATGCAGGCAGAGATAATCCGGATCTGGATCGTCCGCTCCAGCTCCACGATCTGCGGGCGGCTCTTGCTAAAATGAGACGGGGTACCGCGCCGAACAGGAACAAGGTTACGGTCAAGCTTTTGGCCAAACTTCCTGAGCCGGCGTATGAGGCCCTGCTAGAATACATTAACGCAATCTGCAAAAACGATACACCCCTCCCCCTAGAAGGGAAAACGGCTCTTGTCACCTTCATCCCAAAAGCAGGCAAGCCCATCAATACCGATCATCTCCGACCTATCTCTTTAACGTCTTGTTTGGGCAAGTTTATGGAGGCCATGGTTCGAGATCGCCTTTCTAAATATCTGGAGGCCCGTAACACTTTCGCACACATGATGTTTGGATTCCGGCCTCACAAGTCGGCAAAAGACATTTTGCTTCAACTCAGCCACGAGGTACTCACCCCGGTCGAGCACCCTCATAATGACAAGGTGGTTCTCGCCTTGGATTTGAAGGGTGCCTTCGACAACGTGAAACACAGCGTCATTCTCTCTCGCATCAGTGAGACACACTGTGGACACACCACTTTTAATTACATTAAACATTTCTTAACGAACCGCGAAGCCTTTATCTGCATTCTAGACAAGGATCACGGTCCTTGCACTCTTTGTGCACGAGGCACACCGCAAGGCGCAGTGCTGTTCCCCCCTACTCTTTAATCTCGCAATGCTCCATCTCCCTGCCCAACTGGCTGAGGTTGAAGGTGTACAGCATGCGCTGTGTGACGACGACATCACCATTTGGGCAACAGAGGGCAACATTGGTCAACTGGAGGACCACCTGCAAACAGCGACGGGCGTAGTGGAACGCTATGCTACATACTGTTGCCTCCAGTGCTCTCCTCAAAAATCAGAATTCGTACATCGCCGCCCCTCGCAGAGATGCAAGACCCCAATACTTCTCTCTCTGGCTAGCGGACCCATACACGAAGCCACTGAGATTAGAGTCCTCGGACTATTTATTCACCAGAACCGTCGTGTTGACACAACCACAGCCAAGCTTCGCAAGGTTGGCGATCAAGTGGGCCGCATGGTCCACCGCGTCGCCAACAAGCGTGGGGGCCTCACAAGTAGGGATGCGATTCGACTCGCCCATGCTTTTGCGACGAGTCGAATTCTATATTCGACTCCATACCTGCACTTGCGCAAGCATGACGAAGACATCTTGGAGGTTACTCTCCGCAAGATTATCAAAATGGCGCTCGACCTCCAGATCTTTACCTCCAATGCGAGGCTCCTTGCACTGTGGGTGGTGAACACCTATCGGGAGCTGCGCGAGGCGCACCTCACTAATCAACACACGCGTCTTGCCCAGACCGTGTCCGGTCGTCGCCTCCTGGGCCGGCTACGTATAAAACATGACCATCACATTGAGGAAAGGGTACGAGTGCCAGAACTATGGAGAGGCGTCCTCCGTGTTCGACCCCTTCCTACCAAAATGGACAGAGAGAACCACAATGGACGGCGTCAGGCGCGGGCGAATGCCCTGCACCGCCATTATGGCTCCAAATACATCGTTTTCTATGTAGACGTTGCGGCACCACATCACTCCAGGGGAGGATGGTACACGGCCGCAGTCGTTCACGACGGAGGACAGTTGAACGGCCTCACCTTTAATGCACTTAGCACAACCCACGCGGAGGAGGTAGCAATCGCCCTAGCCGCCTCCCACGCTCAATCTAAATTCATCATATCCGACTCGCGAGGGGCTTGCCAGAATTATGAACTGGGCTGGATAACGCCAACAGCGCAACGAATACTTCGGAGAGCAGCTCGGGATCAGGACCCCACGACCCGATTTCTCATTTGGACTCCAGGCCACCAGGGCCTACCAGGGAATGAGGCCGCCAACTCGGTCGCCCGCACACTCACTGACCAGGCCCCCGACGTAGACCCTACCGATCCGGACCAGGACTCATATCCTCTGTTAACTTTCAAAGATATCTCCACTTATTACCCAGACTCGCACCGTCAGTACCCGGCTCCTCTCAAGGGGCCAGGGAAAGCGGACGAGAGAATACCGCTTAGACATTTTACCAACACTCTACTGTGCCCGGCAGTGCTCAAACATTTCGACACTTCTTTCTCTGGCCTCTGCTCTTTCTGTGGGGAGGTGGCTGACACGTTCCACATGGTCTGGGCATGTCAACACAATCCTTCTCTTGCGCCCCTAACCCCTTCCCCTACCCGAGAGGAGTGGGAGGCGGCCCTGCTCAGCTGCCTGGACCTACCGGCCCAAAAGCCCTAGTTCAGCGAGGTCTAGTGTCGGCCCAGACCAATGGGGTCCCTGAATAAGGGACTCCACCTAGTACTGTAAAGGGAGCGGCCCACTAGGGATTGCTCCCCACGCAACCTCTCTGCAGTTTTCAAATAAATGCTTTCACCACCACCACCGTTTGTCCAATTCCTCAATGGCCTGGGCCGTCTTGCTAGCCCCGTCGATCGCTTTGTCATGGTAGCGAACGCAGTGTAGCTTGTCAAAACAGCTCGCTAGCTCAACGTCACTAAGCGGAATGCGGTAGCCGAAATATTAGGAAGAGCGCTGGTTGTCAGAGGTAGCGCATGCATCTTCGCGGCCCGCCGCTAATTCCCGCGAGGGGAGAGGCACTTGAACTTCCTTGGTTGCCCAGTCCGCGGGACGACAGCGTGCCTCTCAATTTGGTGGAGCACGAACACGTGATGCGCGGGCCGCGGGCGAACGGTCCGTCGTGTGAATCGGCCTTTACGGCGCGGTTCGGGTGTCGGCCGAATGTGAGAGAGATAGTGCGCCATTTCATTTCCCGAAAAAAACATTTTTCAATTTTTTTTCCACTCTAACCACGCCGTAAGGCAAGGAAAATGAAAATAAAATTGGTTTTAAGGAAAGAAATGACGCCTGTGTCACATATCTTGACCGGGGGAAATCGGCAGTCGCTTTTTCCTGTCCTCCTCTCCGTCTTTTGCTTTCCTATTTTCTTTCTCACAACTCTCCTGTCTTCTCCTCTCTCTTCGTTTTTTTCTTACAGTTTTCATAGGCGGCTAGGGTCAGCCTTGTGTAGCGTAAGTACCCTGAGTGGCGTCATATTCGGTTATAGTTGCGGTGTACAGCTGGTGGAGGCAGGACTTTCAAGCTCCTGTCCCATCCTCTTGTTGGGCTGCATAGTGGCTGGTTGGCACCATGGCCGAAGAACACACTCTTTTATCGCTGCTTCTCTCCTTTCAAATGATTAGAGGGCGGACCGATGCGACCTCTCAGTTTTTCAACAGAAATAAAACTACATTCCCAAAGTATCGCATCGTTCATAGCGAACAAAAAGGAAAGCCAGCCAGGCTAATATCCCTGTTTCTAGTATCAAACGTTCTCACAGATTCCCTGGGTCCTAAGTATAAAGTAACAAAACTAGATAGTGGTGACCTTTTGCTCGAACTGATCAATATCATTCAGATCTCAAAGCTGGCAAACATCGAAACTTTTGGTGATATTCCTGTCTCCGTGACCACACACAGATCTCTAAACACAGTACGCGGTGTCATTTCTGACAATTATTTTCTGCAACTAACCGAAGAAGAAATGCTAGAAGGATTGCCCGATCAGAATGTGACCAATGTACACAGAATCAAACTCCGTAAAGAAGGCAAGGAAATTCCGACAAAGCAATTGGTTTTGACCTTCGCCTCCTGCACCCTACCCGAGTCAATCGAGGTAGGATATGCAAAAATCTCCGTCCGTCCGTATATACCTAACCCTCGACGCTGCATCAAATGTCAGAGGCTTGGCCACGGCTCCCAAAGCTGCCGCGGTCTCGATACCTGCGATAAATGTGCTTTCAATGATCATCAATCAAACGACAGCGATGCTGTGCCGCGCTGCGTAAACTGCGGAGCTGCGAAGGCAACCACGCCGCTTATTCAAATTCGTGCCCTGCGGAAAGAAGAAAAGGAAATAATTACCATAAACACCAAAAATAACATAACATTTAAAAAGGCAAGACAGCGTTACGCAATGACTCAGGACACATTCTCTTTCACTGCAAGTACAAACTTTGCCGATGTGGTGCGTGGTGCGACACACCACACCGGCCTTCGGCACCTGCCCAGCTCACACTTAGTGAGGCTGAGGCAGGGCTATCCGCGCCCCTGGCAGATGCAGCGAAAGCTGCTATGCCGCCCCCGAAAAAGGGCCCGCCGGCCACCAAGTCGGCAGCCCGCAAGGCTTCCCCCGTTCTGGAGAAGCCCATGGACAACCTCCCTGCCCGCGGGCTCCCCGCGGAACTCCAACGCCTCCAGTGAGGCGATGGACACAAGTCAGAGCTCACCTCCGCCGCTGCGGAGGCGGAACTCTCTTGATCGCAAAAAAGAAAAAAAACCTTAATAACAGGCCCTCAGCAAGGAGGGGCCAAAGGTCTCTATACATCCCCCCCCCCCCCCCCCAAATCATCATGGCGTTCCTTATCCTCTGGAACTGCCATGGAATTCGAAATAAATACAGTGACGCAACAGATATATTAAATTCTCTATCTCCTGTAGCACTGTGTCTGCAGGAGACCAACTTGGGACTTTCTCATTAAAAATATTTTTTAAAAGTATAAAGTCTTTCGCTGTGACCGTGAGCAAGCAAATAGGCTCTCTGGAGGTGTTGCTGTTGTAGTTAGGAGCAGCGTTGCAACCCATGAAATAAAGCTCCAGACCAATTATGAAGCCGTTGCAGTCACAGTCCTAAGCTTTAAAACAATTACCGCATGCTCTATATATCTTCAACCACATCTCACTGTTACACTACAAGGCCTAGAGGAGCTCTTTAGGTAGCTACCAGAGCCATATCTGGTAGTCTGAGATATTAATGTGCTCTCCTCGTTTTGGGGGAGTGAACAGACAGACACTAGAGGTCGAGTTTTATAAGATTTTATTCTGTGCAACAACGTCTGCTTGCTCTATACAGCCAAACCCACATATTACTCTTCATCCTCAGGTAAGATGAGTTGCGTAGACTTGTCTTTTACCTCTCCATCCGTTTTTACCGATTTTAAGTGGGATATTCTTGATAACCCGTGCGGAAGTGATCACTTTCCAATGGTAATTAACTTTGCATGACCTCCACCAATAATCCGAACGAAACCACGCCGTTGGAAGCTGCACTTAGCGGACTGGCCACTATTACAAGAAAAGGCCTGTCAGAAGAAAATATTTTCTGATAATCTTAGCGTTGACGAACTAATTGAAATTTTTACAACATGTATCATTGCGGCTGGACGTCTAGCCATTCCTCAATTTATTTTATTTATTTATTTATTTATTGATACTGTCAGCCGTAGGCCGTTACAGGGTGAAAACAGATACATATGTAAGTTATGTCACACAGCCACAAGTATGAACAGTGCACAATTCAAAATAGTCAATTTGAAAACGACAGTCATCGCAACACAGCACAGCTGTCCTGCACTGCAGATACAGACCTAAAGCACAAACGCTAGCGGGTAAATATTTTAGCTTACAACCATAAAATAGCAGTAGGGAAACAAAACGTATGAAAAGAAAAACAAAATTACAAGGATGTCTATTCAGGTAAGTGACGGTACAAGCAATTTTCAAATTGGGGGAGATTGTCTATTTGCAGAAAGGTCTGAGGCAGGGAATTCCACTCTGTTATTGTTCTGGGGAAAAAGGAGTATTTAAAACAGTTAATACGGGCCATCATGGGTGTAATCTGGTAACTGTGGGAGCTTCTTACAGGGCGACACGAACGCTGTTGCAAATAGCAGCTTGTGTTTAAGTTGAAGTGATTATTGCGCAAAAGATAAAGAAATTTTAGCCTGGCGATCTTCCTTCGTTTCGACAGTTGTACGACAAAATAATAAGCTATGGTACACACGAGAGTGCATAGAAGCAAAAAAGAAACAAAACAAAGCCTGGGGAACTTTCCGAAGATATCCCACACACGACCTCATAAATTTTAAAAAGGCGAGGGAAAAAGCACGGTACATACGTTGCAATTCTGAAAAAAACTTCGTGGAAAAACTATGTGTCGTCCATAAATAGTTTAGTTACGTCGAAACAAATGTGCGAACAAGTCCGCAAACTTAATGACAGCTTTACTCCTTTTGCAATTCCTTTCTTAACAGCTCCGGATGCACAGACAAGCATTAGCGAACAGGCCGACAAACTAGGGGAACACTTCGCTACAGTTTCTAGTTCCTCACACTACACACAATCATTTATAAAGTACAAGAACACAACAGAAAAACAACGACTGCCGACAAGTGACAGTGCAAATGAACATTACAATAAATTAATCACACTACAAGAAATCCGTACAGTACTGTCGGCGGGCAAACAGACAGCACCAGGCCCAGATGAAATCCATTATGAAATGCTTGCTCACCTCTCCGAAGACGCTGTAGAAGCTCTTCTGAAATTATTCAATAAAATATGGCAGTCCGGAAAAATGCCAAAGGCGTGGAAAAAGGCCGTGGTTGTGCCATTCCTGAAATCTGGAAAACCGCCAACTTCGGCTGGCAGTTACAGGCCAATAGCACTTACGAGTTGTCTTGCTAAATGTTTTGAAAGTGTGCTAAATATTAGATCAATGTTCATCCTTGAATCGCGCAAACTTCTTGATATCCACCAGTGTGGATTTCAAAAGCATGCTGTACAAATGACCATCTCGTTCGTCTTGCAAACACAGTCCGTGAAGCATACACAAACAGCACTGTCTGGCCGCATTTTTGGACCTTGAAAAAGCTTATGATACCGCCTGGAGGTTTGGGATTCTCCGTGACCTCGCGAATCTAGGTATCCGTGGCAGGATGCTGAACTGTTTAAAAGACTTTTTTTCTGACCGCTCATTTCGTGTACGTCTAGGTTGCACGCTTTCGAAAAAATTCATTCAGGAAAATGGCGTACCGCAGGGGTGAATTCTAAGTACCACACTCTTTATTGTAAAAATTAACTCAATATCGGAATAATTCCAAAGTACATCATGTATACCGTATATATTGACGACCTTGAAATTTCATGCACATCTTCCAGCTTATCAACATGCGAAAGACAGATACAACTTACACTGAACAAACTAGCGACTTGGGCAGACCAAAATGGATTTAAGTTCTCTCCACCAAAAACAGTTGCCGTCCTTTTCTCACTGAAAAAGGGCGTGCAGACTGATCCCACCATGCACTTGAATAAAACTGTTGTGCAAGTAAAACAATAGCATAAATTCCTGGGCATAACTTTTGACAGATAGCTCACATTGTTACCCCACGTAAACACCCTCAAAAATAAAGCTTCCCATCTCTAAATATACTGAAGGTACACTCACGGAAACACTGGGGGTCTGATAGGTTATGTCTTTTACAGATCTACCGCTCCGTAGTACGGTCCACTTTGGACTATGGATGCATTGTGTATGGGTCTGTAAGACCATCATATATATAAAAAACTGGATCCCGTACATAACCTGGGTCTTCGTATATCAACTGGTGCATACAGAACATCCCCCATAAATAGTCTATATGTAGAAACAAATGAACCATCTCTTGAAAACAGAAGAGCAATGCTTACCTGTGCTGAAAATAAGATACTTGCCAAATCGCTTTGTTACCCCATAGTTACCAATTGCACGTCTAGAAAACTATTCCATAATAAACCGCAATTAATAAGACCTTTGTTATTACACTTTGAAGATGTATGTCATGAACTGGGAATACTAGATGCTCTACCTAAAATTGCCCCGAGACACGATCCATTGCCACCATGGTACTGCCTTCCCGCTGCGTGTGGCTTGACTCTAACACAGTTTCATAAAAAACAAACACCACATGAACACCTACTACAAGAATATGTGGCTTTGAGAGAGAAATATTCAAGCTACATGGAGTTTTACACAGAGGGTTCGAAAAGAGCGATGTGCGTTGGAAGTGCCGTAGTACAGGGGAAATGGGAAAAAATAGTAATATTGCCAAGTTATGTATCAATTCTTACTACCTAATGTTACGCAGTGTGTATGGCTGTGGATAAAATAGTACATGAGAACATTGAAAACAGTATAATACACACAACATAGAAAATTTCGCAACACAAGTACATATGATAAAGTTTTGCTGGATCCCGAGCCAGGTTGGCATAGAGGGTAATGAGAGAGCAGACTCAGCAGCAGTAAGAGGTCAGAATGGTGAAATCAAAAATGTGGACTTACCTTTTAAAGACTGCTTGAAGTTGATACATAACAAATTAAAGAACAAGTGGCAGAAAGAGCGGGATCATGAACTCAACAACAAACTACACTTCATAAAACCCACCTTGTGGGAATGGAAGTCATGCAGACACCAAGAAAGTTTCCCTGAAGTAACCTGATGCCGCCTTTGCATAGGACACACACATGACGCACAACTACGTACTTACAAAAGAAGCCAAACCTGTTTGTGAAAGATGCTCAGGCGAGCTCACTCTAAACCATATCTTATTTACATGATCAAACCTAGAAAAGCTAAGGAAGAAGTATTTTAGTCAATTTTATAATCAATGCATTCCATTTCACCCAGCGCTACTCTTTTGAGTGATAATGGAAACGTTGACATTTTCGGTGTTTTTAACTTTTTATGGGAGGCTGGTTGTCTTAATAAACTGTGAATGCCTCACTTTTCTTAGATAAAACTCAGCCACTTTCTCACTCCTGAGAAGAAGGCTGAGGTGTCTATTTCATTGGTTGGGGGCCTCGACATCCTTGCCCTGCAAAGGATGGCCGCTGAGGTTACCTGACCTTCTTTAAAGCTCTTACCATTAGCCATTTTAAAGCTTTTTCTGCCCTTTACCTTCTTTAGGTGATATGAAATAACATTTTAGGTCCTTTACACCACCGTTTTGTTTTCTATTTTGTATAAAATCTAGCACAAGGCAATTCTCTATACCTTGCGTTTGGCACATGATGGCCTTAGCCGCCTATGTGCCATAAAACCCAACCCAACACAACATATACTCCTATACAACATACTCCCTCAGCCTCCACATCCAGTCTCTCTTGGGGGATACTTTGATTATTGTCAGCAAGGTGATCGCAGGTTTTCTCGTTTGCGACATATTGGCTCAACAAATATGCAGCGCCAGTAGCGTCATGCACTTCGAAGCCCCCCCCCCCCCCCCCCCCCCCCCAAATCGCCTATACAACTGTGGCTGTTAAAGTCAAATTACTAGATTTTTACGCGCCAAAGGAGCGCGCACCCCAGAGATGAGTAGCGCGCATAAGTGGATGCCTCTGGATTAATGTCGAGCATACCTGTAATTCTTGGGGAACGCATACCAAAACGCCCGTACTTACGACGGGATGTGCTTAATTTTGTCAGCATCGCAAGAAGTTTAACACGTTCACGGCAGCAGTGATTTTCGGGGCCCTAATCCCACTGAATTGTGGCCCACCGGCGGGCCACCCTTGGATTTTCTTGTGTGCGGCGTGACCCATAAGTGAGTCTCCGGCGAAGCTAACCGACAGCAGATGGCAATAGCAGCCTGGCATTTGTGTTTTTTGTGGGCTCTGAAAAATCTGAGCTATCCTATACGGCTTCATATATGACTCAGTATTCTTGCCTCACAGCAGGAAGAAGCGGCCTGACCCACGACGCAGTGAACGAAATTCAAAGCACTGTATTTTCACTATGAATATTCGCATTCTGTTTGTTTTCTCGTTACAGCTCCTTGTACACCGCTGTAAATGTGGTCCTATAGAGAACCCCTTTGAGCACAAGATGTCTTTGTGCTTCAATGTTGCTAGTACGGCATTTTATTGTATTTGCATGTAAACACAAGAACGGCGCAACTCTCGAAGCTTGCCGCGAGCATTATGGGCATCAAGAAAACCAAATTCAAAGCACTGCTATTTTAAGGTTGCTTAATTGCGGAGTTGAGGAGTTCTGCTACTGCATGTTTTCTTATCGGAGGTGTTGTCGCCATTCGTTTAGCGCGAACATTCCGACAGAACACACTGTTTTCAACTTCAACGTCGTGGTATACCTGTATACCTTGGCTATAGGCTGGGGCAGACATGCACTCGCTTGGGCGATTGCGTCCAGCCTTTGCCAAAAGTTCAGAGCCCGGGGGGTTTGCTTCTAAGCCGCCTAGTATAGGCTCGCGTATTATCCGTGTAAATCATAACCTTCAGACGGGAGAGGACCAGATTTCCTCTTGCCTTCAAGAGATTTGGAACGCTGGGGATGTATATCGAAGTACACGGCGTGGCCCAGAAGGAAACCCTCCTGCGCTCTAAACTTTTGGCAAAGGATGCACGTTCTTAGTCAAGGCAAAATACTGTTTCCCCAAATTGAACTATTCGCGTTCACTTAGATATTTATGTAATTTTCATCATTGCTTTTTGTCAAATATACTGCGAGACACTATGTATGGCATGGCCACTCCTTTATCCCTCTCACACATATGCGCAAGCCAAAAAAAAAAAAAAACTGCAGCATACGTGCCCGAAGGAGAGGGCATTGACATGAGGGCGCCCCGCTTGGAGAAGCTGACTGCGTCTGCAGCCTGTCTTCGTACACAGGAAGCGACTGCAGAGTGAGCTGCGCTGTCTTCCAAGTTTTGAATTCGCGCTATATTGGTTTTTGCTAGACCATTGTATGAAGGCGGCATATAGACACATTCAGACAGGCAAGCCGGAAGTATAATTTTTTTGTACTTTATTTACGTTTTATTCTCAGAAATGTACAGAAAGAGAAGACGGCTGACTGCCTCTATTTTCTGTTTTATCTGTTTTGTGATTTTTTTGTCGTTTTTATTTTTGGCGCCAGCGTGTATACACACGAGCTGAGTGGTTTCATTACATAAATATATAGCATATGGGATAAGTCGGCGCTCCGCGCGTTTTGTTTTCACTTTTTTTTTTAGGAATCTTCAACTCTGACTCGCGTTTGTGCCACTCCGCACCTCCCGCCAGCTGCCTTTCCCTCGTTTCCTTCTCTCCCCGGCACCCTCTTCCGGTGGACAGCGCGGATGAAGTCGAGACCACGTGGACGAGTCCATGGGCTTTCGGTCGATTGCTGCCAGTCCTGGCCGGGTCGATTTCGGCTGGGGAAGGAGGACATTCATTCTGCGGACCAGTACTCGTGGTGTCGGGCACTCTTCACGGACTCGTCTCTTTATCGGGTAGTTTTTTTTTTAACTCTGTATGTGTTCTGGAGGGAAGGTGCCAGTCTTGCCAGTGGTAGCAGAGGACAGCGCTCTTACTGCCAGCATGCGGATGGAATCGCAGCCCTAGAGCAGGCCGGATGGTCCGGGGCTTCCGAGTTTTTGGGCAGAGCTTTGGGACGTGGGCGGCCCTTCCGCAGAAGAGGCTGCCGGCGGGGAGAGGGCGAAGCAGCGGGCGAAGAGGCAGAGGCGGCAGCGCCCGGCGGCAGCTTGGAACTGCGCCGGCGTGCTACGAGCTGGCACCGTCCTGCAGCGCAGCGTCGGCCGGCGCGGCACTCTCGCCTCCGGCCGGAGCCGGCGCCGCCTCGGGTGCCTCGGTGGTGGCGGCCTCAGTCTTGGGCTCGGCGTCGCACTTCACGTCGCCGGTCTCGTTGCAGCACTCAGGCTTGTTATCTGCGAGGGGCGAAGGAGCGCGCCGTGAGGATACGCGCCACAGCGCAAAAAAAATAAAATCACTATGCATTCGCTGTGAGCAGCGGTTAAAAGAGAGACATCAGTAAGAGGCAGACTTATTCAGCGCAAAAATCGCAAATTACATCTCTTCTAAAGCCTACAGGCCCAGACCGGGGGCTGCTTGTGAGGCTTGTTACTGTGGAAGGAGAGAAAAAAAATCCTATTTGATATACGTGTACAGGCGGAGGGCAGTTTGAGCTCAGTGTGCTTTTCTAGCTTGTTTGCTGGTGACTTCGCGCTGTTTCCTTGAAGCACGCGCCCAGTATCCCCGGCTGTGATTCCGAGTGTGCGCCGGGCGGCAAAGGCGTGAAACCGGCCCGACTTGGCTCGAACGTGACTTGCCGAACTTGTTAACGCGGTCCCGTGCGCGTATACAATCAAGCGTCCTTGTCATGCAAAGACCAGACAACCTTCACCGCCGCAGAGAGACGCGCGCTGCGCCGGATTGCATACGCAGGCGCACGACGAGAGACACCTGTTGGTAAGATATGCGAAGAGGAGGCATGGCATGTTCCCCGTCTCAGCCTTTTTGCATATATTTACGAGTGTGCATGTCCTAAATATCACAGAAAGCCATTCCATGATTGCCATACGGTATGTCATGAATATTGAATTAAACATCTTGCGTTACCTTTCTAGCTATTGAGTTGGAATTACCTCACCGAGCCCGCAAGGTGCAGAGTGCAGCGGCGCATGTAAGTTTTTTCTCACCACACACACATCAACTAGGCACAAGCTTTGATCTGCGTTCAGTTCAACGCCTATAGTGTAAAGCGCGCAGTGCTGAGCGCGCATATGAAGGCAGGCGCAACACGATGGAGCATAGGCCGCACCCGGGAGAGCGGGCAGATGTTGAGCGGCTTCATGCGAATACCGGCGCAAGCATTTGCTTATTCGTGGCGAGGCGCGCGCGTCCGTGACGCCGAAAGTCGCTCAGCAGCTTTCCTTCGCTAGTTCCAGCGCCTGCGAGGAGTCGTTGGCAGCGCGACAATAATGGGAGGAGGGTTGACGACCCTTCCTTTCGTCTTCGGCGACGTTGCGTGCGCCGGGGAATGAAGGATCGCGTCCTCGCCTGAGCGTCCTCCTACCGTGCGAAGCCAGACGGTCGCGGAACGATTAGCGCCTCGGCGGCGCGGCCCCGCGTTGCCCAAAGCCATCTCTGCCCCGGCGGACCGCCGAGGGCGCGACGGGGAAGCGGACCAGATCGTCTGCCGCTGCCCCGCCGCTCTTTCCGTGTCATTTGCGCAAGGGGGCGGCAGAGCGAAGAAGGCCCTTTGTGCTTCCAGCCCGCGCAGCGTGACGGATCGTCGACCACACTCGACTAACTTTTGGGAGGACGCCTATTTCTTGTCGGCACTCCGTGATGTCTGGCACGACTGCCCCGCTCCCCTCTTCCTCTCTCCTGTGCGAGTACGCGCGCCATACACGCACACACTTTCGTGGTCTGTCTGGCAGACGCTCTTCTTTCCCTTGTTGAAGAGCGCCTCTTTCGAGGTGTTCGTTGACCGTCTGGACACCCGGTCAGACGGCAGCCTCGCGCGAGCAAGGTCGTTCCCATGTCCTCGGAAACTTAGTCGGCCGGTGGCGAGTGCCGTGACCCTGAGAGTTATTGACCGCGTTGAGCGGCTTTCAGTCTCGGTTTTCTGACAGGAGGTAGACCGCAGCTATGCTGCGGCTCAGACAGCTTGGAAAGGCAGCCTTACACAAGATAGCGCGGGAATCGAGATGCGGATTTACTCAAGTAAGGTGAAATTCCTACATATTTTAAATTTGCGCAAGCTTTTGACGTGTCGACGCCACCCAGTGGTCGACAGTGATTGCGCCTTTACCGAGCCTGCAACGTGGTGTTCTGTCACCCTCCCCCTCTGCTTTAAATTTAAATGAGAGAGAGAAACATAGACAGCGCTAACTATTCTAGGCAATGATAGCAGGATAAACTTTCCGTATTTTCGCAGAAAGTTGATACCCCCCCCCCCTTTTTTTTTTTTTACAGCACGTCTCGCTTGCCGCAGCAGCAAGCGGCGTCAAAACGCCTATGAGAGCTTCGTTCACTCTCGACGCTTTGACGAAGTAGCCTTCTCTCGTCAGATCAGAAAGTGTGAGTAACATGTACACCCACTAGGATGGACACGATTTCACGCTTTGGCTCCTCCTTGCCTCCAGTACGGCGAGTGCGAGTGGTTCACAGCAAACTGTGCCTCCACAGTGGGCGGACCACGCTGCTACGCCACTCCGGCATGCGACTGCAGTGCGTAATTTCGCGAAAAACTAACTGCTGCGCACCTAGTTCGCATGTGGCCTAACTACGCAAATAGACCATCATTTTTTTCTTTTTGAGTACGGAGCGGTTTAAGTAAAGTCATTTTCTTCAGTGTCGTGTAGTTACTTTATGCCCAGCTTTGCACTTCGCCTCTCTAACTGACTGCTTTCGCAAGTTTCCGATTGAGTGGCAGCATGGAATCATCGTTCCAAGTGCGTAAACCGCAATATACGGCGCCAGACGTGTAGTTATTGACAAATTAAATTAACACCGCCGTTTTGTCGAGGGACCATCTAGACCAGTGGCCGACGGTCTGGTTTCTCGCGTCGAAGTGCAACATTCGCTGTTGATTAATTGACGGGTTCTGCACTGCTTACGAACATATAGAGCTGCTTTAATATATACGCTTTTTTTTTCTGCCCCCGCAGCAGTCACGAGCGTCGCCCTGCTTCAGCCACCGCCTTCCATTGTCCACATTAAGCGGCGCCACTGGACAAGGCGGGAGACGAAAAGCGAGGCAGTAGCCTCTGGAGCTGTTCCTCTACGGAACGTGCCCCAGGTGGCGACGCCAGGTGGAGGCGCGCCCAAGCGATTCTTCCCCCGATACTGGGGTTGTTCCAATAGGCGAAATACACAAAGAATGCGGCTCGGGGGGTTTGCGTGTCTACTTCCCCATAAAGCGGCCTCGTCACGGGGCGGTACTGTCGGTTATAGCGAAATGAGGCCGAGACGTGGCAGCCTGCGTCGCTCTGGAGGATGAGTGAGGCGGAAATGCCGGGGAACCAGAGAGAGAAGGGTCGCGCGGAGGAGAGTGACAGCGGCGCGCGCAGTTCTTGAAAGACTCAGCGAGCGTAGCGCGTCCTTGCAGGCAGTAACAAAAACCGCGGAGAGCGAAGGAGCAGACAGTGGGCAGGGCGGCCCCACCATTAGCGGCGGATGCGAGGCATGCCGTAGCGCGTCTGGCATCCCGTGGCCCCCGCCCGCGTCGCCTCCTCTCCCCTTTATTCCCATGTCACGCGGCGCGCCGGAACGCGGGAAACGCGCAAGGGTCACGTCAGCGCAAGGCGAACTTTCCCGCGCGCGCGAGTGGCCGCTGGAAGACGCGGCACGAGCTGCGACCCCACTGTGGCGCTGGCAGCCACCTGCCCGGCTGCATTTGCAAGTCAACGATCTCGGACGGAAAAATACCGGCGCCGTGACGTGGCGGACACCGTCCGGCGTGGGCCGTTAGGGAGCGCGAGGGAGAGCAGACTCTCTGGACGACCAACTAACGCAGTTTCCCGCCCAGGAGAAGGGGAGATGTGGTTTGACAAGTGAAGCTCGTTGTTGCAAACGCGCGGTAAACGATGTGGGGCGCAGTGAGAATTTGTAATTGATCTGAGTGAGCCGTTGTCAGCAAAGTCATTGGCTGTGGCCTCTTGCCCTCGTTCAGGCAGGAGTCTTCAGATTTCAGCCTCTCCGGCCATACCTCATGTGTGAAGCCAGACATGTATTGAGTATATTAGTCGTGTTCGCTCAATGTTACTGCCGCTTGCACCTTTTAAACGAATACAGAAAAAAAGTTGTCTCCTCTTCTGTGATGAGTTGCTGAAGTTAACGTTCGGGGCTAGTTATGGATTTGCTGGAAATAGAAGTCGTGACACATGCACGTTCACATTTAATGCGAGTGGCTCACAGCGAATTAAATATAAATTAGTTCCTTCTGAGATCTGAGCAGTTAAAGCAAAGAGGAGAAGGAAGCTTATTTCCGCTCTCATTTAATCGGGCGTTCTAAAGTAAGGTCGCTGCTATTTCGCAAAGTTCTGCTTGAATCTGAAAATACGGACGTACAGCACGCTTTGTTGAAGCAATATCAGAGATTTACCTGGCGATAAGCCTCGTTTTCTCCACTCCCATCCTCGGTTTCCCTCTTCCCTGATTATGCTTGGACAAGAAGGCGGCTTCGCCACTTAAAGTGTAGGTATGCGGAAAAGCGTGTTTTACGAAACCTTGAGCCCCTCACCTCCCCTTTTTTCGTTTCTGTTTTTCAAGAGACTTAAGGGCAGCTTTTGTCACCCCATCCTTTTGTGCTTCTTTATTTATTTACTACTGCACTCATATCTGTGCTCCGAGAAATCAGCATATATGTGAAAAACATTCACAAAATACTGCTGCTGTTTTAATGTTATTAACGACTTTTAGTGCTATCCTGAAACTTTTCGAGGTCTGAAAGAGCCTTAAATTACTAACGATGAAAATTCGGATACATATTTCTGCCTAAGTTCTTACCAATGGATAGGAAGGTGCGTTTAGAGGAGCTGCTTGGTTTGGTGTGGGGTGGTCTAAATTGCGCGCAGATTACAGCAGTACCATAATCTTGTATATTTATAATTTGGTCCATTAATCCTTAACTGCCAAATTACGATTACGCCAACGTCAGACTTCTCAGAATGAGGAAAATTTCCATGGGGGAATATTCCCACGAAGTGCTGTAACAGCTTTCCCTCTGCTGCCTGTATATTGACAGGGATTGGCGCGAATTCGAGCTATAGTCCTTGTCGAGAGCACCGTGATGAGTTGTGTTATACGGAGCGGAGTAGAAAATGGTTATTTAGAAACGCTCCGGCCGTTAGCATGCGTTAATGGAGGCAAGGAAAAAGATGAAAAAAGAGGTAGAGTAGCAGGGGTTGCTCTGGGCCGCTAAAGAGGGAAGTTTATAGTACTACTTATGTGGACACGGGTAAGCACCGCAATAGATCTAGGAACCTTAAAGAAGACGAAAAGCAGCGATGCTGGCATGCGCGGGGTTTCTTTTCAATATGCCGCGGTGTATCGCCTACTTTATCATCCCTTGTCTTTGGCGCTGCCTGAACGGAGACTTTAAGCCGCGCAGACATTGGCAGTTCTAGCCTTTGTACCGGCTCCGGTTTTTACAGCGACGAGTTGTGCTCTAGCTGGGAGGGAATGAAAGATCTGTGCGCGGTAGAGCTGACCTGCAAGGGAGCGTTTAGGTCGGTTGCAGGTGTTAACCGAAAACTTCGCGGCGGCCCTACTCTTATCACATATCGTGCCAACGAAGGAACGGGTCGCGCTACTGCCGAGAGCTGGGCGGTAAGTTGCGTTATTGTGCTCATTATTATTTAAACTAGTGCGTTCTACCCTTCCCGCATATGACCGTAGCTTAGGCTGTTTGTCTCACGAGGAGCAACTGCTGGGCCATTCAGGTACTCCTTCGTGATGAAACAAGCTTGAAGTACTTTTATCCCTCTAGAAAAAGAGCTGCGAGTGCAAGGACCCAACAGTTGGTCTGCTCGCAGTTCCTCTCTGGAAGGATTCTGGAAACATTTGTTCCGTGAGGGACGAATCGCCACTTCATTTTTAGTCGAATAGCCCCGAAACTGGGTGTCTACGCGGCTAAGCGCCCTGCGTAACTTACGCTAAATAAGAGCTCGCGAATGGTGGCACACGGCTCCCAGCTAAGGTTAAAAAAGGGAGAAGGGAAAAGTTGCAGAGTTGCGGGTATCCAGAATTGCCCCGATACAAAATGGCAACGAGTCGCACACTTTGTACACAAGGCGGCGCTACAGGGCAGAGAGGAAGACAGGCGTAGACGAGGTGACCAGGAGCACGTACCGCAGCAGACGTCTCCGGAGCTGGACATGTTGGCGGTTGGCGGGGTCCGAAAGTCCCAAGAGAGGAAGTCTCGATCGGAGGACGAGGCACTTGCACGCAGAGAAGCGTTATTCGACGATGTGCCGGCGGCGCGCTCGCTTTTATAACGCTCGCCGAGCGCGTAACGGGCGAGGAGAAAAGGAGCGAGAAAGAGAGAAACGTCACGTGCTTCAAGGTCACGTGGGCTTGTCACTTGCCTTACGTCACGCCGCGTACGTGGTCACGTGGGGAACGAGCCTCCGCGGCGGCCTTTCCGGTCTCGGAATGCGGGCGCGATGGCGTGTCACGTTTTGATTCACGAACGCCGGAGAGGAGGTAGGCGGGCGAAAGAAAGATAGGACGAGAAACGTGTTGCGCGTCTGTGTGCGTGCGTCGGGCCGCCAGTGCGTGTTTGTGCCTGCGCGCCTCGAGTGCGTGCGTGCGTGCGTTCGTGTAGTACGCAAAGGAGAGGAGTGCGCGCTCGGCGCGGACGAAAAATAACAAGTGCGGCCGAAGGAAGAAGAAAGAGAGGGCTGGGCAGGGGTGAAAAACGGCGTACGAGGAGGAGGGGCGACGATAGCGGGCAAAGGGGGCGAGTGGCGAACGAACAAACAACAAAGCCGGCGTAGCGTAATCAGCCAGACAAGCAATGCAGCAACGCGAAAGAGAAGACGCGCGAAAGCTATGGCGGCGTCGTCCTGAATAGGGCAGTCTCCTCAAGAGCCGCCCCTCTGTCGAAGCCGCGCCGCCATCTTAGCACCATTTCAGTTGGTGTGCTTCTGCGGAGCGGCGCGTCATCGCGGTCTTCTGCTGCTGCTGCCGCCGCGCACGTTCTCACGACGGAGGCCGCCCATCGTCTTGCCCACCTGGGCACCCCTAATTCTTCTTCCTCTTCTTTCTTCGCACAAAAGTGGCCGCCGCATCTTTTTTTTTTTTTGCTTCCTTTCTTGTTCTTCGTTCGCACTTTGCCAACACCGCTTTGCTCGCTTTCCGCTCAGGCCAGCGGCTCGTTTCATCGAAGAGAGCCCGATAATTTACGCCAACCAAAAAGGAATGAAGGATAGATCGCGGTAGCGAGGCGGGGAACTTGGGTGGATCGGTGCGTAGGTTAGGTTGTCTGGCCGGCTCCTCTCCCCTTGCTCTGCGCGACGGAGCATCAGCTTCTGTACGGCGCAGGCGGGGGGGACCCGATTTGTTTTTCGAGATAAGGAATTGATGATCGACCGATTATAGACAGCAGCTCTGAACGGATCCACGACCCCGGCGTTGAATCAGCGAGCACGCAGATAAAGAACGGAGTCGAGCCGAACTGGCTGCTTGCTCGAAGCGACTCGGTCGACGCGTCTTTAGCGAGCGAATTTTCTTTTTTTTTTCTCCTCTTTGCTCCCTTTATTTCTCGCCTAATTCCACCCGTCCCGATTCGCGCCCGCGTTTAGTCTCCACTCCCCCTCTTTGTATCGTCCCAGAGCCGGCACAATTTGGCACGATGCGGTGCGCTCTGATCGACGCGTTGAAACATCGGCGTGCGCGCGCCGAGTGAGGCGCGCGATCCTTGACCCACGTCTCAAAAGAGAAGTGTGCCACACCGGCCGCCGCAGTATGCATAGCGCGTGTGTGTTTGGCGGCTTGCAAGAGCCGTCAGGGGTAAGAAAAAAAAGGAAATAAAGAAGTCCGGGCAAAAAGGTGTTCGCGGTGTTGTGTCGCGCTGCATGGAAGGAGGAGGCGAATGTCTGCGAATATTCTGCGCGTCGATTTTCGATGGTGCAGTCGTTACCATCGCGTCAAACTTGTCAGCTGACCCGTCAACCAGTTCATTTGGCCGCGCCAGGCGGCGCTTCGGGCGAGAGGTAAGTATGTACGTGGCAGACTATAGGCCATGCGCCGGCTGCCCGCTTTGATGGGCTTTTAGTGAAGCCCGTCACGGCTCGCGAGAGACGGCGGTCGGCTGCTGCGCCGTCGGGGGCAAAGAGCAAGAGTTTACGGAGTCCAGAGTTTGCGAAATCGACGCGTCCGTCGCGGCCTATCGGCAGCGTTTTGCCTCGGGAACGATGAAGTGTATGACGTAACTTCGCCTAGAGGTCGCCCGTGGTTGAAACGGCCGCATGGTCCCGTAAGGAGGGAACCATCAGAGCACATGCTTCAAGCCAAAGAAAAAAAAAGCTGAATGGCGGTCGCCGTTACGCCTTAATTTCGTAATTTCTATGTCTTAGTTTCTTTTATTTTTCGTTCTTGATGCGTTCGTTCTCGTGATCTTCTTTTAACGCCGCGATCCTTATCTGCTTTACATTGATGGATCCCTGGCAGTCCTCCTGGCTCCTCAGTAGTGCACCGGTTAATTAAGCGATGCGCCACTGCCTTGCGCTGGCAGATGCTGCCATTGGTGGGGCTCTGTTCTTTCCAAAAAATTAACCTCTCTCGACCAATCATTAATTGAACTGCCGGTGGGCACAATCCAATCCAGTGTGCAGGGCTTCACTCCTATAGGGTTTCATTTTCCTCCGCGACATGTCACCTGTAATGCTGACGCATTAATAATAAAGTCTGGAAGGGTCGCGATCTCGTGCTTTTGGAACTAACTGAGCTGTCGCCGACCACTTGTCCCTGAGACATGTGTAACGCGCAGTTGGACCAACCACTGGTAGCGGGGACTATCAAACAGTGGCTTCACCGGTTTTCCTCCCTCTTGGAGCACACGGATTCGCCCTGGTGCTGGTTGTCTGCGCAAGTCCAGTGTACTGAGTGGCTGCTTATTAGCGAAAAATAGCGGTGACGGTGAGCTGGTGTGTCGTGAGAGCTGCCTAACACGTGCCTAGCGCCTGTGCATTGTTGTAGCGATGCAGATTTGAGCAGCAATTTTCCATTCGCCTAATAACCGCCGAAAAAGATGTATCTCAAGTTGGAACTAAACCAAACTCGAAAATATTCTTGAAGACCTGCCATGGTCGCTACGGATGCTGATTACAATGGCGCCGGATTGAATCCCTGTAGTAGCGACCGCACTTTAGTGGAGCTGAACTGAAAAGAAAAAAAAAACGCCCGTGGGCTGTGCGATGTGAGTGCAAGTTAAAGGCGGTCTAAATTATTACGTAGCCTTCCACTATGGCGTCGGTCGAAGCCCATGTTCAGCTTCGGGACGTTAAACATTACATTCCGTAGACCTGCTCTTGAAGAGACGTGCAGGCATGTTGGTGCAGTATTGGATGAGAAATGAACGTGATACTCCGAAATCAACCAGGTGGCGAATTAAGAAAAATGAAATGACGCATAAGCCTTTATGCCAGCGCAAAAACTTTCTGCTGAGCTGCTATCGGTTGACAAATGGTTTTGGTGATCACGTTTATTTGAGAAGAAAAGTTGCATTAGACGGCTTATGAAGTGGCAGGATTGCAAATTACTAATAACTTTATTCAGTTCAATCAGAAATATTGTCGCGTAGTGGTGACGGCAGTCCAGGTGCACGGCAATATGATTAAATTTAGTCACGCTCCGCCTAATGTGTACACGTCAGCTAGAGAGACAAGGGAAAGAAAAGGCAATGACGTTAACCGAAGGCGGATTATAATTGGCAACATTGCAGCGGGGGACGAAAAAGAGGGGATATAAAGCGGAAAGTGAAGGAACGAACTAGGTGCTTACCGGATGTGAGAAACACTCGGCGGGGTTACAACCTGGCGTGCAAGCACGACTCCTCCGGTAGCGGTGCAGTACCTGGCAAGCCTTCGGGGCTGACGATCGTTGTGACTAAGGTCCAAGGATTTGATCTCAAGTCAGCTGGCGAGCATTTTAATGCGGTTGGCTTCCCAGCACAGCGTTCGTCTCTCCACATTACAGACGAGGCGTGCGCTAAGTACATGCTCGATAGTTTCATCATAGCCATATGATCCTGAGGAGGAGCTGTCAGCCGTACCAACTAGGAATGAGGTTTGCAAATGCTACACCGAGTCACGGTCGACGTTGCAATGTAGCTTCACGCCTCGGTTTCCTCTCTTAGACTACTGTGAGTATTTTAAAATTCCAATACTTTGAAATGTAATCGATTACTTAACGGCGGGACATCCTTAAACAAGTGGACCCTGGAAAGGTTTGCGTATTCAAACAAACCCAAGTACAAAAATTAAAGGTAAGCATTGCATCACACGCATAAAAGTTCAACCGCTACTCGACCGCTCAATGGTATGGCTTTCTGCTCTTGAGCACGAGCTGAAATTGTGTCAAGCGAAATGCAAAGCAGGAAAGAAGAAAGGAAGAACGGAAGGAAGGCGGGAATCGAGGTAAGAAAGGAGGAAAGGTGATTTTTCTCTACCGTAATTTTGATGCACGTTAAATATACCCAGGCAATCCAGTTTAATGCGGGCCCCGACGCTGCTGCGTGCTTTATCGAAGGTGCAGGTTTGAGACGTAAAATATAGTTTAGGAATATTGTGTGGTGCGTTGTAAATCATTGCCCTGGTCGCTAAAGCAGGCTGCTCGCTTCGTGGGCTGTGCTAAAAAATCGCGCAGCACACTAATCACAGATGTACAGGGGGAAATGTCGGATTCTTCAAGAATAACCTGCAGGCAAAAGCGTGCCCTTGCACTGGGTTGTCACAAAGCCCGATGTGAGCCTAATCTTTCTGGCGAAAAAGAGGGGGGGGGGGGGGGCGACAGGCGTGAGCCACTCATATCTGTGCATGACCGAGGTCAAAAAGAAAGCTCGGTCACTCGCGAAAGCACAGTGAACACGAGCTTTTTTCTTGGCGGTTCGAGTGGACGACCAAGGTCAAAAAGAAAGCTCGGTCATTCGCGAAAGCGCAGTGAGCTTTTTCCTTGGCACTTCGTGCTCGTAAGCCCGCAAGGAATTCGTCCGGCTGCTGTTACAACCAACTACGCTTACATATATCGCAAGCCACTTCAGTGCGCCCTTCCGTCATTGTCAATGTGTGAAAAATGAGGTGTGTACCTCTGGTGGCCGCCGCACGTAGAGGAATGCATGACATCTTTAAAGCGCGCACGTAAACGGCTCTCCGCCGCTATCAAAATGTATTATTGCGTTTCTTTTGCCGTTTTCGTCACTATGGCATGTTTGCCCCGCGCACATCCTGCTTTCTGCAACTATTTGCGCTTCGTCGCGGTGCTTTTGTTTCGTTCAATAAATGGCACGCACATGGCTATGAACGGGAAAGAAACGAATGGGCAGAACGAAGCGCTCGCAAAATAAAAGAAGAAAGATACTCGATGTGGCGCGGATTTAAGCGCAAGCGTCCGACAACAGGAAAACGTCACAAGCTCACCGTTGCGCAGGCCCCAATTTTTCGCCGGTTATAAATGAGGAAGAGTGAAAGACGGCCGCAGGTATCCGCCAAATGTTGAACGATTTATGAAAGCCCCAGCCGCTAGCCAAGTATTACGACACGGCCGGTCTGAACCAAAACCAGTGTTGTGTTTGGGATACTGTGCGTTGGGCAGAAGACTGACACGAACAGAGAAGCGCATTGTATGGCCATCATTTCTCAAGGATTTTGTCAGTGGCCACCTTGGAATTATCGCAGGCACACTAGTAAGTGTCAGTCTCTTCACTTCTCTTTAGTGAGTTTTGTATGTCAGTGATTTATGCAAGGTTGGCTCTCCTAACGAATGACTCTTAATTTCTGAGCATTCCAGCTCACTGGTGCAGTCACCTGCAACTGTGTCTCCCGATGCTGATTGTTGAATGGGTGCGCATTTTGAGGCTGTTGGCGCCTGTCGACAAAGCTGAGAATAAAAAAGAGCAGGTCAGGAAAAAACGCGTACGTACCGCAGCTTTCAGCTGGAAAGTCACACTCAAATTTGTAAGGACATTGCACAAGGAAGCACTTTGGGAAACAGCTTCAGTTTACATACCAAGAAGGCTAACGTCGGCCGTATTACGTAACTGTCACAAATTCTGTCGAAAGTTATTGACAGTGACGTCAAAATCACGAAACGAAGAGACGTCACCGCTTGACGCAACGAGGAATTAGCCAATTACAGCAGGACGGCGCCCCGAGAGCATTTATTTGCACGGCGAGGGGCCGTCTGCTAAAGTTTTGTAAAAAGAAATAAAAAATAAGCAGCGATCAAAGTAACTAATATTTTCTTTCGCCAAGACATAGTGTTTAAAGTTGAAAAACAGTAAGCAAAACAAAAAGTGTTCGAACTTGTGCGATTAAATTGGCTGGGGGGCAACTTTTGCTGCCGCGGGGATGCGCTGACGGCGGCAAAACGTCAAGCCGCTTTGCACGAAAGCAGCCGATTCCACGCCGTGCTATTGTTTGTTACGCGGCGCCTGAAATCAAGCTACTGTGCGGCTGACCTAAGTGCGCAGAAAAATTTCAACGAAGTCAGTGAAGGCTACGTGACTACTGAGCGAACTTGCAAGAAGCGCTTGGTACGAAATCGACGAAGACAACTTGTTGAAGTCTGTGTTGTTCGGCTCTTTCGATCGATGACGAATAATGCCAAAAGGTGAGGTGTTGCAGTATGTGATGCGTGGCTGTCTGCTTATTTTCCCTTGGGAAACAGAAGACGACCACGAGGTGCCATTTGCTGGGAAAAATAAAGTGCTTTGCCAGCATAAGCGTGTTTTATTTACGTGGCACGGAGGTGGCCGCGGGAACCCGCCACTTCTGCGCGCTAAGTTAGCAGATTGCCTCCAACACCAGCCGCACGCATTTGCTTACCATAGGTTGTGCGATGCCGACGTGCGCCTAGCTACCAACGGCAGGTTGAAAGCCGCCCATGGCAAATAACCGCAGTGCACACAGCAGCTGCCGCAGCACCGACAGCGCGCTCGCAAGCAACTTTTCTCCGAGTTCATCGGCGACTTCGTCGCACAGCCACTCCACCGTCTGCTTCTTCAGTCGAAAAAGGCTTCGAAACAGCCTGTCAGACAAGTCAAACATAGTCAAACGTGTCTTCGTGCGCTCTCCTTCGCCGTTGCTCGCGCCAGAACAGCCGCCTCAGTCGTATCGCCGCGTACACCTCCGCCATTTTCTGTCACAAACGCAACGGTCAAATTGACCGCCTCGAGGATGTCACAAAAAACTGTCAATTAGCGCCTGCATAATTAGGTGTGCAACGCCACAACTTCTGCCACATCCGTGATGTGATCTGAAGCCACCCATGACGCAAAAAAGCAAAACGGCCGCCAGTCACGACCGACCAATAGGAGCGAGGCTCTGCAAATTGCAATCGTAAACTGCAATAGTAGCGCGCAAGCGGTCAGGTCACGTGGTATTTCTTGCATTTCGCGGGCATCTGCAGAGAATGAAAAAAAAATCCGATACGTAATATATGGAAAGTTGGAAACTGCAATGGGACGTTTCGCGGACCGTTCTACAACTTTCCCATGGCACTTTTTAGCCCATCTTCGTTGCTTGCGAAGTTCGTCACTTAATCTCGACTAATTACGCAATTAAGCCCAATACAAACAATGGTGTACATTACTCTATACAATAGCCAGCAACATGCATTTGGCCGCGTCATCTTAGAGTGCCGCGGCATATTTTTAAACTCTGGCTAAAGTTAGCGGGGACACCCTGTGTGGTGCATATATATAAATATATATATATATATATATATATATATATATATATATATATATATATATATATATATATATATATATATATATATATATATATATATATATATATATATATATATATATATATATATATATATATATATATATATATATATATATATATGTGTGTGTGTGTGTGTGTGTGTGTGTGTGTGTGTGTGTGTGTGTGTGTGCGTGCGTGCGTGCGTGCGTGCGTGCGTGCGTGTGTGTGTGTGTGTGTGTGTGTGTGTGTGTGTGTGTGTGTGTGTGTGTGTGTGTGTGTGTGTGTGTGTGTGTGTGTGTGTGTGTGTGTGTGTGTGTGTGTGTGTGTGTGTGTGTGTGTGTGTGTGTGTGTGTGTGTGTGTGTGTGTGTGTGTGTGTGTGTGTGTGTGTGTGTGTCTTTCGCGATCTTCTTCTGACAACGCAATACCGAAAAGGGGACGGTATGCGGTACGGAGGAAAGGCAAAAATTTCCTACTCCCTTGCATTCCTATTAATACCGAACATAAATTCACTAGTTTTATTGAAGCAGAGCTTGGTATAGAAAGATGGGGAGTTGGGTTCACGAGAATTTTGTGCGCAGGATAAGTTAGCGTTTATGGCTTTGAAGGAGTAAACTGAGGATGACATATTGAGAAAATGCTCGGAGCTCCGCGGCCGGACTCATGAAGCCCTAGCTTACAACAGGGAGCAACTGGGGAGAGGAAAGGTGGTTTAAAAAATGGAGGAATGTAGACATGAAGCCATGACAACTACTGGGGAGATGCTGTAGCTGACAAGCCCGAGGAGAAAAGCCTCATGCTCAGTGCCGGAAGTCCGGACGGCATAGAAATTTAGAGGCTGCTGTGAGCCCGGACATGGGTTCAAAGATCACCTCTTCCGACAGACGCTGGTTGTCCAAACGCGCCAACGCGACAAACAGCAGCTGACCACTCCCGCACGTAATGCGGTCAGTAGCACCGGGCAGGGCTGTCGTTGGGCAGGTTTTAAAAAGAGCCAGACACCAAGATAAATGCAGTCAAAAGTTGACACGCAATTCAATCTTAGCGCCAGATTAGTAGCCAAATAGAACAGAAGCGATATTATGAATACAATTTTTGTTAATGAGCAATAAGTAACAGCATTTTGAATCAACACAAGGAACCGAATAAGGAGCTTAACAATTTGGTCATTTGGCTTTGTCTTCAAGCCACGGGTGCGTTGCAAATAAATAAATTAATTTAAAAGTTCAGTGCACGTGCACATAGCTGAGCTTATCTACAATAGACACTGTTCTTGGTCAGCTGTTTAGGGGAATTTCCCAAGGTGGAGTAGATTTGTAACAAGGGAGTAATTATTAGCATCCACTCAAAGTGCTGCCATACGGCTGCAAAGGACAACCATAGAGCTCTCACAGACACTTCGTAGTCAATGAAAAATTCGTTCTGGTCCGGGGTTCGAACACGGGACTATCGCCCGTCCGGGGCAGTCGATCTACCAATAGCGCTAACCAGGATGGTTAGCAAAGGGTAGGACGAGAGCTAATTGATCAATAACTCGAAGTGGGAATGGTGCTGGTCCAATATTTAGGAGAATCCCTCAAGGTGAAGTAGATTTAAAAAACAAACTTAGGAGATCACTGCAGAGACTGCGCTAGAGAAATGCGAAAGCATTAGCGTTTGACGCGAAGTTGGTGGCTCCTAGTCGACCCTTTTCTACACCTACTTACCCACTCCATTAATATCCGACGGCCACTCTTCGATATCCGATGCTACCAATCAACGATGTGTACTTTTTTGTTGCTGTACACTGTTTGGTTGTAGGCGTGACGTCATCAGACGTATGGATAACGTCATACTCTTATGACGTCACATGGGCTAGCTGATTAGCCCAGTTAAATTAATTAATTAACGTGGCTAACCATAATAATTAGTACCATTAGTTAGTGCTATTAATCATAATCATTAATTTTGGTCATATAATCTTGTTCGTTAATTATGGTCGTTGATTAATGACATGTTAATGGTAGGTGACTAATTATTCTGACTGAATATTGTTTAATCATTGACTTTATATACTTCACCACACCACTCTTAAGGTCATGACTGATGACGTCACCAGCTGATGATGCTACATCAGGCGACACATTTTGCGGACACGTTTTGGGGACACAACATAGTCTAGTAATGCTTTCGCATCAATAAGGGACTGATTACTCATCAGGATCCACCCAAGCGCAGCCAACGGCTACATGAGCATATCCACCCAAGTTATTTGTCCTTTCGCCATTCTTCTCGTAATGTACGCTTTGCACTTGCGTGCTTTCTCTTGGCAGACGGCGGTCTCGGCACCCTGAAGGCATAAAACAAGGTCTGTCAGCTTAGGCTGCACAAGCGTTTTCTCACCGGTATTGTGCCTCTCGCGTTCTAGAATTAAATGGCGTTACGCCATCCACATGGCTGCACCCATGGCTGCACCTTCGCGCTTGGCTTCGGGTGGCATGCTGCACACCATCCTCGCCGGCGGGAGGACGCGCGCGCGCATCGGCCACCACGACAGTAAAGCTCAGAAATAATGGGTCGTCTTTATGCTAGCTTGCTATTGTATGCGTAATTACAAAAAAAGTCTAGCAATTTCGCCAAAATAAAAGTTCAAATTAGCCTGAAGTATGGAACCAACCTGAAATTTCCACCGCCAGACAGGGTCTTAAAGTAGTCAATTTTTTTTTAACTACGAAGTTTCTGTGGAAGCTGTATGGCTTTTCTCCGTAGCCGTATGACTACGCTTGTGTGGATTCCAGTGAATAATTACTCCCTTGTCACAAATTTATACCACCTTGGGCGATTCCCCTAAATACGCTTGACCAAAGTAGCCACCAGCGGCAACCCTGCGTTATGTGTATGTTTCGTGCCGCCAGCGCACGTCACAGTCAGAGATGTAGGCAATAACAATACGCGGCTGAAGTGTGTGTGTGTGTCGGGGGGGGGGGGGGTGAAGGTCGCCCCATAGTCTCGGTTCCCGTGGCGCATGTCTACATGATTTTTCATAACGCTAGCCTTATAGATGATCGTTTTGGTTTCGGGTTTGGTCGAAGATAGTTTACGAATGGTGCAGGTTCCTGCGCCGCAAACTAGTTTAAGTAAAATGCAGTCACCACGAACAGCTCTATTACAGTTTAATTTGCCGCGCAGTCTCCTGAACCGTTTGAAGTTAATGTGATGTCTTGGTGCACAGCGCTGGGGAAATCTCGAGGACACTATGATTGGGAAAAAATTGGTAGGTTTTAATGTAGTTAAGCCAAGTAAACGTGCGAAAGCATGTGTTTATCCTTTTAGCCTTGTTGGCTCATGGTTTTGGTTTGCAGGGTCGTCGGCACGTCTGGCGACGATATTAGACTCAGGTTAAGCTCTGATCAAGGTTAAGCTGATCTGATATGATCTGTTCGCGCCGCAGATGGAAGTTGATGAAGACGACGAAATGCAATGCACAGCGCGAGAGTGTGTGCAGTTTAACAGCCGGCGTGTTAAACTATGCTTCTATGCTTCTATGCTTGGCCATACCAATGGGAATGTTTGCTCTGCCGTTCAAAATTATCTCCTAGAATCAAAACGTCTACCATCATAAGCTTTAGTATTTGGGTAACAGCCTTTTGCAATTCCTACTCTCTCTCTCTCTCTCTCTCTCTCTCTCTCTCTCTCTCTCTCTCTCTCTCTCTCTCTCTCTCTCTCTCTCTCTCAAACTCTCATTTTTTTATTTTTTTACTGATTCCCATACCTAATTTTCAGTTCGTTAGGTCGCCCTAACATCCTGCAACCTCCTCTGCTACGGAAACAGAGTTACACAATTTTTGATGGCTGCGTTTTTATGGAGGAAAAACGCTAAGGCGCCCGTGTGCTGTGCGATGTCAGTGCACGTTAAAGATCCCCAGGTGGTCGAAATTATTCCGGAGCCCTCCACTACGGCACCTCCTTCTTTCACTCCCTCCCTTGTCCCTTCCCTTACGGCGCGGTTCAGGTGTCCAACGATATATGAGACGGATACTGCGCCATTTCCTTTCCCCAAAAACCAATTATTATTATTATTATTATTCTGGGGCACCTCTTTCCTTTCTTCTCTCACTCCATCCTTTATCCCTTACCTTACGGCACATCTTTATTCCTTTCTTCTTTCACTCCTTTATCCCTTCCCTCGCGGCGCGGTACAGGTGTCCCGCCAAAATGTGAGACAGATACTGCGCCATTTCCTTTCTACAAAAACCAATTTTCAATTTTTCATACCCGCCACGGTGGCTCAGTGGTTAGAGCGCTCGATCGACTACTGATCTGGAGTTCCTGGGCTCGAACCCGAGCGCTGCGGCTGCGTTTTTATGGAGGAAAAACGCTAAGGCGCCCGTGTGCTGTGCGATGTAAGTGCACGTTAAAGATCCCCAGGTGGTCGAAATTATTCCGGAGCCCTCCACTACGGCACCTCTTCTTCCTTTCTTCTTTCACTCCCTCCTTTATCCCTTCCCTTACGGCGCGGTTCAGGTGTCCAACGATATATGAGACAGATACTGCGCCATTTCCTTTCCCCAAAAACCAATTATTTTTATTATTCATCCCACGCTTGCCATATGCAATCTGCAATTTAAATAGTCACCGCCTGGTTATGGCCAATCCTCCTTATGAGTATGTGCCATTTTGAGAGGGGAACAACAACGACAACGGCGTGTTGGATAGAGTACACAGTCATAGTTAAAAAAAAAGTACTCGTGAAGAAAAACTGTGCTCAGTGGATGGCTATAGGCCCATCACGTTGGCAAATGCGGATTAAAAATTTTTTTTCCTAAGTTTTGTCAAATCGCCTACAATTCACAATGTCGGTTATCAGTGGCCCTCACCAAACATGCAGTTTGAGAGGCCCCTCAATTCAGAGTAATGTACACATTTGCGTGTACAATTCTCGAAACTTGCTCCTGCTTTCATGATCAGCTTACTTTGCTTCAGATCGATCTGGCGAAGGCGTTTGATCGTGTTCGCCATTCATTCCTGTTTTCCCTTCTAGAGCTGAACTCAAAGTACTGTATTTACTTAAAAGGGGTCCAACTTTGCTACAGAAATTTTTCGACTCACTTAATTCTTAATGGTCATTTGTCAAACCCTGTGCCAATCCGCTCTTCTGCGAGGCAACGCTGCCCTATGTCCCTCCTGTTTTTTGCACTTTATCTGGAGCCACTTTGTTTGAGTGTTCTCTGTGACATTAATATTCATGGCTTCCCTTGCATCATTCGACCGGACTGCTTTCAGCAGTTGATGCGGCGTCTATCTTTGCCACCCTGTTAGCTGTGTTGCTTTCTGTCAAGCTAGTGCAGTGCAGCCACTAGCTGCAGGCTTCGTAAGTAATGTGTATATAGCCCCTTTCTCTACATACATAACCACGTGTAATAAATACAACGTTGCAAAAAAAAAATGCGGCGATAGCCTGGCGCTCTCGCGCAGCGGCCTGCGAAGCTAATCTGTTCGCGTCGCAGTGGGTTCATCTCCCAGTTGTGGATATTTATTTGACTTCTTTTTAACTTAACACGGCGTCGCTGTTGCTAGGCAACTGCACAAGAAAGATCGAGACAAGATTCATGGTCGGTGTTGGTGAGCGTATGAGTGCTTTCGCTCTAATGAAAGCAGCTGTTTTCCTCCATTCCTTCCATTCCAATAATTCTTTTTCCTGGTCCAGTGAATCCCTTTTGTGTGTGTGTATGTGCGATCGAATCGTCGCGCGTGTTATTAGGTGCCGATGATTCGGCTACATCCTTACATCGCGTCAGCGTAACGGAGGCCGTGTGCACGCGGTCGTATATTGCGGCCTCAGTTTTGCGATCTCCACTCATTCCAGTGCCTCAAGTGTCGAATGGCATTACTGTCGGCGACAATACGTATCGACATCCTTGACTGTGAGCTTGTCGCTTCAACCTGCTCACTGCCCTTCTGGCTCTTTTTTCATTCCGTAAGCGAACAACTGACGCTATGTGAACGAGCACAGTGATGCTTTTGAGAGCGTATATGTGTCCATGTATATCAACTTTATTCTTTATTTTTGAACGCGTAACAACGAATTGCGCTTTTGTGGCTCTTCGAAATAGTATGAAATTGTGAGAATACAAAACAAGATACTTGTCCATCTATCTTGAACAGTAACTTTTCCTGATCAGCCTGTAAGGTTATGTAACTGCCAGCGAACATAACAAGAGATAGCGCCCATCATTTTAACCGTCGCATCATATGACTTCACTGGATCGCCAACAAGCTCAATGGAATGGATTAAATTTTCAGCTACTCGAGTTGACACCTAGCGGCATTCGGAAAAAAAAAACGGTGCACAGTGCAGGAAGTCTTCTTCACGAGCGAAAATTGTTTTCCGACTTTGCATCAACACGCGGTCGTTTGCTTTTAGGAATACCTGGTGCAATGACCCGCGTGCCTTGGGTGCGTTGGCTCTGAAGGAGTTTATAGTATGCGTACAGCAAGAGCGCTCAGAGGTGTATTTTGCCTTCCTTGCTGCGAGGCACACTGTTGAACTAACCTGTGATCATAACCATCTCCTCCTGTTCATGCACTTTACTCCTGCTCGGTCAGTTGCCAGATGTTCTTTTCCTTAATTTCATACTCCGAACATCTGGCCCCCTAGTTTTCTTTTATTCTCTTTTGTCTTGAAGATTCCACGTGTCGCTGTCGAAATGCCCCCAGAAGGCGTACTGGCAGCTTAGGATAAAGAACTAGAGGCAATAATGGTATGCCAAGCAGCTCAACAACGACTGCGCCGTTCAGCAACCCTATGCTAAGTATTGTTCCTTTGTTGCTGGAGTGATATTGAAAAAAAAATGCTGCTGTTAAACCTTGGCAGTAAAGGCGGTGCATAAAGCTCCTTCATGGGCATATCTGGCGTCATTACAGTATCAGCTTCAGCTGCGAACGAATTAATCACATTCCGCAGTTCGTTGGCCGCATGTAAAATACACACTGCTAACAGTTGTTTCAATGTTTGCCGGCTGTTTGTTTCAATTTGTGCTGGTTCCTGAGGTTTCACCATCTTATACATCGAACGCTCGGTTTGTTCACCTTTGAACTCTAGGTGTCTCCGAAAAGCTTACACGTTTTCAACGATAGCGTTGCTGGGCGAAGGCTTTCGGGAAGCAAATTCATCCTTATTTGCTGTTGTGTGCAACGGACACGTTGGTTGAACTTGACTAAAGATGCCGTGCTCACTAAAGATGTCATGCTGATTTTGATATCACTGTGAATCGAACATTATTTGGTGCAGAATTGAAAGGACACACATATCGCATACAGCTGTAGCGTGTGCTAGGTTTTTTTTTCGTGCTATTTATTTATTGGCTAGCTCAGAAGCCTCAAAAGGAGTATGGACATCAAATTTTAGGTTCCTTGTTTTCTGCTTTGTTACGATATGTAAGACATTATATTATACATGGATAATCACATGGTATTCGCCTACGACCGCTAAATAGCATATAGTCGAATTTCTTCTCCCATATGTTTCGGTTTCAGCCGCCTGGCGATAGCTATGGTGTCAGAGGTCAGTACAGGTCGTGTGAGGCATGAAAAAAATAGATAATTGCTGCTTCGACGTTTTAATTCTTTACAACTAAAAGTCAAGCCTGCCTCAAGAGCCGGAATCACGAGTGAAGAAGCAATGATTGATTATAATGCAGTTTCCTTGATGCCTCACGTGACCTATACTGACCTTTGGCGTCATAGCCATCCCTCGGCCATTCAAACAAAAACCGAAAGAAGCGAGCGAAGAAATTCGGTTTTAAATTATTTAGCGGTCGCAGGCGAATGCCACGTGATGATCCATGCATACTAATGTCTTATGCATCATTCCGATAAAGAAAACATGCACCTAAATTTGCTGTCTATGCGCCCTTGACATGGAAAAGGAGAAGTCAGTGCTTCCCTATAATCCTGTAGAACATGGGTTTGGGGGCGCTGCCTGGTTTCCGCTGGTCTCTTTTTGGTACAAACAGCGAAGAGAATGGAACAAAAAAAGCAGTCGCTAACGGCCCAAGGAGTCTGCGGTGCAAAAAAGGGTGTAAAGGGACTGTAATATAGCCGAAGCGCTTT